>NC_079191.1:81942656-82256406 GCF_029499605.1 Hyla sarda
AAACATCTGCGGTGGAAATTCCGCCGTGTGCACAGTGTAGCAGAATCCCATTGAAATCAATGACACTCCGCTGCAACAGAATTTCCAAACAGAATTTCACTTGGAAATTCCGCCGTGTGAACAAGAAAAATATTACAAATTTTATGATTTTGCATCTGTATCACTAAACTCCAAACTAATGTATAATGTGCAAACTGAAATGCAAAAGTCCTGTTTAATGCTGCCCGGCGGGACGACAGGAATTGTGTCTGCTCCAACTGCATAGGAGTGCAGGTATTTCTACAGCAGCAGTCTTCAGCTTGTCTGTCTCCCTTATTCATTCAGTCTCTGAATCAGCTTGTGCACTGACATCAGCAAAGCTTGGGCAGCAGTGTGTCTGAGGGGGAGAAGGAATACGCAGGCGTGCTGGATATGGGTGGGGAGGGGAGAGATGTTGAGCAGAGCAGCCTAAAGCATCCTTATTCACCTACTGTACTGCCTGCTCTGCCTCTCCTAGGGAAGATATTAACCTTTTCCTGCCATACTGCAGACAACACCCAGTAAACCCACATCTTTTCCTCCTCTCCAGCCTCCATTCAGCATCCCGGTCTCCAGAGCAGACACACAGGACCAAGAGGAGAGAAGACCATCCTGTAGAAAGGGATTTGGCTGCTCTTTTTCCTGGTCCTGTCTCCTGGTCCTTCCCCGAGCATCATGTCTGCAGGGGGAGATTTTGGAAACCCACTGAGGAAATTCAAGCTGGTATTTCTAGGAGAACAGAGCGGTAAGTGCTGCACTTTATCCAGTGTACTTTGCTGCTTTTTCCTTTCACAATAGGTTCATTCACGCTCCAGTATATTGCATTTACAGGTAATACCATACTGTATTTCCCAGCAACCTACCATTACAGGCATTGACTGGTAGATGTGAATTCTGCAGGTCTGAATGTCTCTCTCCACACCACCTTCTAACCTTTCTTCACCACCGAATACATTTCATCCTCATACAGGCAAAGCCCCAGAACCCATTTATAACCAGAGAGGGGCGCACAGGTGAGGTTTTAACCCCTCCCACATTGACGCAGAAGTGTCGCCCCACACCGATTAGTCCGTCTTGTGGGGTTTTTTATATGGTAACTATACATTCCGGTAAAAATTCCATTCAAATGTTTTTTTTTGTTTTGTTTTGTTTTGTAATTTCTCAATATATCATCATTTTTTTGCTGGTCAGCTTAAAGGAGTGTCACGATGAAGAGACGCCTTTGTAGGCATTAGCTGCGGTATAAAAATGTTATATCGGTCAAACCATTGTTTAATGTCATATCGAGTCAAGGCCTAATGTTGTTTCTTGTAAGACATATCATAAGTTGATTTTTGTTGAAAACAATGATATGAAATCAGGGAATGTATCTGATATCCTCGGCATTATTCTATTACCCAGCAGGTTGCAGGCAGCTTCCTATGGTGTAATGTACATTTTCTCCAGTCGGACACACCCTTAATGACTCCTGGGATATGTACGGGAGACACAGACGGCTTCTCTGTTATCTCTAGAGCAGGGGAGGATGTTAGTCAAAGGTGGTAGATATATATTCATACATATTTATTTTACTGTACTAAAGCCCCTGCCACCATCTACTTGACCTTCCTATACATAAAGAAGTGAATTACTGCATATTTACTGATTTCTATCAAGATGAAGCAGAAAACAAGCAGTTGTTTCAGGGGTTATTCATGGAAGGAAAAAGCCAGATCAATACATGATAACATCATACACGGCTGTATACCAATGGCTTCAACAGTGACTGATGATTGGGACACTATGCCGATGGTTAGCGGTGGATTATAATACCAATTATTATCTCTAACTTTCCAAGTATACGGTAATTCATAAGGATGATGAAAGACGTGACAATGATTCAGCCAAACTGTGCTCAGAGTCTGGGATGATGATCTTTGTGTGGACCAATGCTTTGGATCTATCAGTTCATCCGATGTATCCAGCTTGTTTCCATATTACATAAAACATTTAAAGGGGTACTCCGGTGGAAAACATTATTATTATTTTTTTTTTTAAATCAACTGGTGCCAGAAAGTTAAACAGATTTGTAAATGACTTCTATTAAAAAATCTTTACCCTTCCAGTACTTTTTAGCAGCTGTATGCTACAGAGGAAATTATTTTCTTTTTGAATTTCTTTTTTGTCTTGTCCACAGTGCTCTCTGCTGACACTTCTGTCCGTATCAGGAACTGTCCAGAGCAGCATAGGTTTGCAATGGGGATTTTCTCCTGCTCTGGACAGTTCCTGATACGGGCATCAGGTGTCAGCAGAGAGCACTGTGGACAAGACAAAAACGAAATTCAAAAAGAAAAGCATTTCCTCTGTAACATACAGCTGCTAAAAGGTATTGGAAGGGTAAAGATTTTTTAATAGAAGTCATTTACAAATCTGTTCAACTTTCTGGCACCAGTTCATTTAAAAAAAAAAGGTTTTCCACCGGAGTACCCCTTTAAAGTTTCTATGAACAAAATCTCCAAGCAGCATTGAAGAAGTTCCTGCATTATTTGGAATACAATGAGGACCATTATTTTGGGGAGCCATGGTAGTGGGCATCAAGGTTCAGTGCTCATAGGCCACTGCTGTTGGTATTTAGCTAAGATGTCACATGATATAATTTGCTGTACTGTATCCCTTTATTGGACCTGTCCACCTATTACAATGCCTTGTTCCTAGAAGGATTCCATGATATTTATGCACAGTGTCCTGTTGTGCTGACCCCTATTATTCATCTGTTATCTTTGGTTGAATTAGACAGCTAGTATTCAATTCCCCTGCAGCGCCACCACAGGAAAAATGAAGCATTGCACAGTGCTTATTGTAATCAGAAGGCTGTTTTTAAAGCACTTTTTGTAGCTGCTTTTTCCGTTAGATAATGTAGTAGGATTCAAAGTCATATAATAGGCCCTAAATGTGTGGTCATTCAGAAATACCAATTATCCTAGTGCAAAATGATATGTATTATGCACAGCAATATTTAATATATTTCACCTTCATTTCAATTTCCTAAACTCTAATTACCTCACCAGCAGAAATTAGTTAAAAAATAAGGTTTTCTTCCCTACCATGTATTATTCATTTCATCTGGGTTAACTGTCAATCAGATTTTGTGCTGCCTTATCTGTATTTTAGATTTGATATCATGACTGAAGCTCATGGCATCAAAAGTGTAATTTCCTAGTTAGGAAAAAAGAACTAATTAATTATTAGCAAAGCATCTCCATCTCCAACATGTTTCACAGTTACTTGGCATCCTCAGGGTTTGCGGGACTTTGGCCTTTTTTTCAACAATCAATTACTGTAAATGCATGATTTCCTAGCACCTCAACCTCTAAGGATAACAAGTAGCAGCACAACATGTCAGGGAAGCTCTGCAACTTACAAGTTTGGCTCCTGTTATATATCTATATACTGAAGTGTAATAGGTAATATATATTACTTTACATCTTGTTGCTGGAGTCTATGGGGCAGGGCAGCCTATAAGAAGTTGGTTGGGGATCACTGCACATTTCTGCATTGGAAAGTCTGCTGTGTGAATGGGACAGCGGAATCCCCATTTAACACAATTGTTGGTTTTTCCCTACAGGTATTTTTCCGTGTTGATTACTATGATGTTGCCCTTTTCCCTACATTTTGCTCTTTTCCCCCTTTGTCGTAGACACGCCCCTTCCTGACACCCTGCAATTCTTCTGTGATTTCGGCCCAAAGGTTTATATTTAACAGCATATAAATGAGTGTCATCTCACTGGGTTTTCCCAGGTTGCAGTGTGGCCCGAGACATTACATCACTAGTCAGGTGACGACAGGGAGCCTGTCTTTGCTTCAATGGGTGGAGCAACTGCTGTGTGGGAAGGAGATCATTCTGCAAATCATTTTTTTTTAACCAGGGTGCTTCCAGCTGTTGCAAAAATACAGTTGTCTTTTGCATAGAATGCAGCTCATTTGTCTTTCAACAGATGGGGTGGCTGATGTGTGGGAGGGAGAAAAGTGACCTCCCACTTTCAAACAAGGAACTAAGGGACTTGTAGGTGAAAAAGGGAACTCCAACAGGAAATTGTCAGTTCACAAAAGCTAGCCACAGTGTTGCGGTAATCTCACAACATAGTCATCAGCCCCAAGACAAGCGCAGATCCTTCCTAAGCATTTCCATTACTGTCTGCCAGGTACGTACTAAAATCACCTTATGGTGGAAAAACCTTTAACTCAAAATCCCTTTATAGGTTACATAAAAATACATTTTCTAAAATGGACAACCTCTTCAATAATACATGGTTGGAAAGGATGCAATATCGTTTAAGTAGTTCATGTTGATGAGGAAATTATATTTTTCATAGATGTGTAATAAAGATAAAATCTAAATAGTCCAGTATTCATGTCATAAGAATATACAATATACAGAGTAGAGCTATAAAAAAAAGACTAGAGAAGACTGAATCCCACATGGTTGTCCCATGAGCCTTTCTCATTAAGAATATTGCCATCTCTACATTCCACATAAAGCTTCGGGTCAGAGGTGACAGCTCTGGACTAATATTTAGGGACCTTTTGACCCCTGGACAATTTTTACTACTTGAGACCTTTATGAGCAGCTGTTAAAAAATGGGGCAAAAAGGTTTTCAGTTATTAATCTAAGTCTTGTCTTGTATGTGAATAGCAGTGATAGTGGAGTATATGTGTGTCTATTGGTGTGTAAGGTATATAGAAACCTTCACTATTATATTATACAAGGTACAGAGGGGGAGATTTATCAAAACCTGTCCAGAGGAAAAGTTGACCAGTTGCCCATAGCAACCAATCAGATCCCTTATTTCATTTTGCAGAGGCCTTGTTAAAAATGAAAGAAACAATCTGATTGGTTGCTATGGGTAACTGGTCAACTTTTCCTCTGAACAGGTTTTGATAAATCTCCCCCATAGTGCTATAATGTTGTAACAAAGTTCTATAGCATATAATAGCAGATGAATCTCTTTTAATGACCCCTACTTATATACACTTGTACTCAAAATTTTTCATTGATTTAGAAAAGATGACTGATCATACATAAAACTGTATTTAAGGATAGTGAGGGAGATTTATCAAAACCTGTGCAGAGGAAGTGGTGCAGTTGCCCATAGCAACCAATCAGATTGCTTCTTTCATTTTCCACAGGCCTCTTTAGAGGCCTGTGGAAAATGAAAGAAGCGATCTGATTGGTTGCTATGGGCAACTGCACCACTCTTCCTCTGCACAGGTTTTGATAAATCTCCCCCAGTGATCATATAAATCAATTTATCATTACATAATTGTTTGGCTTCTTTTTAAATCATAATGATACTCATCTAAAGTTTACATACCCTTGAATGTTTAGCCTTGTTAGGCTGGGTTCCCACCATGTTTTGTTAAATATGGTTTCCGTATACGGCTGGGAGGAGGGGCTTAATCGCGGTGCCCGCACTCAGCCGTATTCGGGAACCGTATTTAATGTATGTCTATGAGCCGACCGGAGTGAACCGCAGCCTCCGGTCGGCTTCGTTTTCATCCGTATGCGGTTTCCTGACCACAGGCAAAAACGTGGTCGACCGCGTTTTTGCCTACGGTCGGGAAACCGCGTGTGGCCAAAAACGAAGCCGACCGGAGGCTGCGGTTCACTCCGGTCGGCTCATAGACATACATAAAATACGGTTCCCGAATACGGCTGAGTGTGGGCGCCGCGATTAAGCCCCGCCCCCCTCTTCCCAGCCGTATACGGGAACCGTATTTAACAAAACGTGGTGTGAACCCAGCCTTACAGATACACAGGTTAAAATGGCAATCACATGTTAAAGGGGTACTCCAGTGCTCAGCGTTTGGAAAAAAAACTGTTCCGAACGCTGGAGCGGGTGCTGGGAGCATGTGACGACATAGCCCCGCCCACCATGTTTTGTTTCATGATTGCGCCATTCTGTTATAACCTACTGTTAAATATGATTCCCATAGGAAATAAAAATGTGTTTTACCTGGTAACTCAGGCTTTCTAAAAATGTTACATATATTACAAATTCTTTATGGGTATGCAAACTTTTTGGCAAAACTGTAGGTCACTGTGTTGTGCAGAGGTTTTGTTTCCTAGTGGTTGCTTGCTGTAAAGAATTCTATCCATATGTGATTTTAGGATGAAATAGACTGAGTATGGCAGGCAGTGTCAGGAGGACCATAGGCCGTCCATACTAGTGTTGAGCGGCATAGGCCATATTCGAATTCACGATATTTTGCGAATATATATTCGTCATATATTCGCTAAATTCGCATATTCGTAATATTCGTGGTATATTTTCACATATGTGAAAATTTGTATATGCGAAAATTTGCATATGGGAAAATTAGCATATAAAAAATTAGCATATGCGGAAATTTGAATATGCGAAAATTTGCATATGCTAATGCACGCCAGTCTAACTCAGTAGTATTAGAGCCTTCTTTACACCACACAAGCTGGAAGCAGAGAGGGATGATCACTGTGATGTGTACTGTGAAAATAAATAAATAAAAAACAAACAAAAAGAATATTCGTAATTGCAAATATATAGTGCTATATTTGCGAATAAAATTCGCATTGCGAATATTCGCGAGCAACACTAGTCCATACCACACAGCCCTTTAAACAGGAAATTAGTAGATCTATCGGTATTGAGATCTGACACCCTAGAAACATTACACACAATACAAAGATTAGATATAGTCTACATGCTGATGTTTTTAATAATAGGATTCAAACTCATGGACTCAAACCATCAAGGTAGCAGTCCAATAAGACTGTCCCATAAAAATACAATGGCCCAGTGATTTATCATTGAAGGCAAAATTGTTTCACACCATTTACAGTTCAGAGTCAATTCTTTAGTGAGACGTGTAAGGCTGGGTTCACACCACGTTTTTGCAATACAGTTTCCGTATAGGTTTTCAATTTGAAAACCGTATGGAACCATATTGAAAACCGTATGCATTGACTCTCCATTGAAAACCATTTGCCAAACGATGCATCCAGTTGCATCCGTTTTGCGTCTTGTACGGTTTTGTCCGTTTTTCTCCTGTACCCAAAACTGTAGCCCACCGCAGTTCGGGTGAAAAACCGCATTGAAACTGTAGACGTTTTTTTTAAACATAGGAGTCAATGGGAACCGTAGAGAACCGTATGTGCGTACGTTCCATCCGGTTTTCACCATACGGTTTTTTACTTTGCACAGGTTTTTTCTTGGAATTTCAGTCAAAGAAGTGAAACTTTATTCATAATGGAGTGAAAAGTTAATGTATAGGGTTTTTTCTTAAAAAACTGATGCAACCGGACATCATTTTTCACACCGTATACGGGTTAAAATTTGTACAGTTTTGATACAGTTTTGATACAGTTTAGTACGGTAATCCATTTTTCATCAAATACCTGAAACGGGAACTGTATTGCAAAACGTGGGGTGAATGCACCCTAAGATTTAGAGGCTTGTATCTTGAGGCAAACTCCCACTAAAGGTGTGAAAGCCTCAGCTGGTGGTGTGACCAGAGACCGGAGCCAAACTGAACATTTGCTTTAGGGTCATGCCCATGTCCCTGGAGACTGGACGAAGCTAGGACAGCCTTTTGCCCTTAATTGGCTGAAGGGCTGGACATGTGACAAATTACTGGTTCTTATACAAAAAGTATTGATTCTTGGGTAAAAAAATGAACCCCTAAGACTTATATAAGCTCAGTACATGTGTGGTAGAGGGTGTGATGCAGGGCAGATGGAATTACCCTAGGGGCAGATAGCATTAACCCCTTGTATTCGTGATGCCATGGTTTATCCTCAATTCCACCCGAAGGTATACCGCTGGATCCTGGACTAGGCACGGAGGCAATAGTGAGTCCAATGCCAAGTTACGGACAATGGTAGCTTTACTGAGGTTAGACAGGTGGAAAAGTCTATACAGTTCAGCCAGGCCCACATAGGTGACCAGTGACTTTAGAGACCTTAAGGGCTTGCTGGGACTTGTAGTAGAAGTGGACAATGTTGAGCAGGCCACTTTGACTAGACAGATGACTTTGACTTGACTGACTTGTGACTGACAAGACTGTGACTGTGGCTTACTTGCAGGTTGGTAGCTTGTGGCTGCAGACTGGACTTGAGGCCTCCTATGGCTCTGGACACACACTTAGGCACGATTTAACTGGACCTCAGCAAAGACTAAGAGAGCAGAGACTCCACCCAGGGCTTATATGGGGAGACTCAGGGGGGTCCCATTGGTCACTCTCACGTCACCTGGTCACTGATACCTCCTGGGTAACAATCACATGACAACTCACATGGTAAACAGTCTTAAAGTGAAAACGCTTTCTTCACACATTACACAATATAATACGTAATAAACATATTTACATGGGGGACAGATGCAAGTGGTCCCAGGGGACACTAAAGGGAGGCTGCCTGACAGGGCAGCAAGGATACGGGGTAAAACCTCCCGTACTGAGCCACCACACATGCAGATAGTGTTTAAACCCACAGAAAACCGCATTGGCATTGTAATAAATTTGAAGAAATAGGCCTGAGACTGAGCTAGAGACCTTTCTTTGAAGCTACAGCCGCAGTGTTACGAGTAGCAAAAGGTGACCCTGCTCCGGGACACCACAGTTGTACACATAATAGTACATCATCTTCCCCCTACTTCTCTAGCCAACCACAGCATAACACATCACATTGTCCTCTCTGCTTTGCCATAACAGAGTGCTGGTGAAGTGCACTGAATGGGCTTGCTCTGGGATTTACACAGTACACAGCTATAGAAGGGATGTGGCGGGAGAAGGGGTTACTAATGAACTGGGTTTTTGCAAGGTGCTATATCAGCAGACATTAAGGAAACAGCAGGACAGCAAAAAAAAAGGTTTCCTATAGATGGAAAGTAGCGAGAGAAGGAGTTACTCAAGCATTGGTTTTGCAAGGTGCTATGAGTAGATAGGTAAGTAACAGGAGCAACCTCAGCAATAAGGAAAGAAAAGGTTTACACTATAAGCAAGCACTGCTTCTGAAATGAGAGGGAAGCTTTCATTTACCTTGCATGGGCAGTGCAGGTCCTCTGCGCACTTACAGATGCAGGTATACAGCACAGGCTCTTTCCCTCTCTCCTGCACAGTGCACATGCTAAGTTCTGTTCCCCTGTAATCGGTCTTGGTGTCTTTGTTACTAGAGATGGATTTAAATGTACGGATAATATGAATGGTGCTATATGTCAGATATCCCTCACAATAGTGCCAGATAAGAAAAAACAACAATTTACTAGCTGGTAATCAGTAATTGATGGCACTTTCACCTAGAGTTTACAGATAAATGGCGCTAGTACTGGGTGATCCCTAGAAAGTGGCACTATAAGCTTGCAATGGTGGCAGCGAAGGGGGATCACTGAGAGGTGGCTCTAGTAGAGGGGGATCTCTGAGAGGTGGCTCTAGTAGAGGGTGATCTCTGAGAGGTGGCTCTAGTAGAGGGTGATCTCTGAGAGGTGGCTCTAGTAGAGGGTGATCTCTGAGAGGTGGCTCTAGTAGAGGGTGATCTCTGAGAGGTGGCTCTAGTAGAGGGTGATCTCTGAGAGGTGGCAATAGTAGAGGGTGATCTCTGAGAGGTGGCTCTAGTAGAGGGTGATCTCTGAGAGGTGGCTCTAGTAGAGGGTGATCTCTGAGAGGTGGCTCTAGTAGAGGGTGATCTCTGAGAGGTGGCAGTAGTAGAGGGTGATCTCTGAGAGGTGGCACTAGTAAAGGGTGATCTCTGAGAGGTGGCACTAGTAGAGGGTGATCTCTGAGAGGTGGCACTAGTAGCAGGGGATCAGCTAAAGGTAGCACTAGTGTCTGGTATTCAGTAATAGGTGGCACTAGTAGTTCATAATCACTGATAGGTGTTACTGTTAGCAGATGATCACTGGTAGGTGGCACTAGTAGCTGGTGATCACCAATAGGTGGTGTTTGTATCAAGCATTCTCTGATAGGTGGTAGTAGTATCAGGCGATCCCTGATAGGTGGCACTAGTAGCTGGTGGAGATCCCTGATAGGTTGAACTTATAACTGGTATGCACTGATACAAGGCAGTGGTAGCTGGCAATCACTAAAAGGTGGCTCTAGTGGCAGGTGATTGAGAACAGGTATCATTAGTAGCAAGTGATCACTGATCAGTAGCTCTAGTGACTTATATTCATTGTTATGTGGCAATAGGAGCAGGTGATCACTGAAATGTGAAGTAAGTGACTTTTAAGCAATGCTAAGAGAAGCTAGCTAATAATCACTGATAGGTGTTACTATTAGCAGATGACCACTGGTAGGTGGCACTAGTAGCAGGTTATACATGATAGGTGGAACTAGTGGTGAGTGTGGTGGAACTAGTAGTGAGGTAGTTCTTGTGACTGGTATGCACTGGCATGAGAGATGGCCCTAGTAGCTGGTAATCCCATATAGTGTAGCACTAGTAGTAGTGGATAACCAGTGTTAGATAGCACTGGTAACTGATGTGCACTGATAGGTAGCAGGTATTTACTGATAATTGCAATGTTTTCTAGCAACAAAAATGACTGGTGCATTTTTTTTTATTACAGGTTTAAAGATTTTTATTATCCAAATTAAAGGGATACAGGGAAATCAAATTCTTAGCTGTCATCATGAATACAAGTTGTGCACATCATTGTGACATCTGCTAAAGGATCATGTACCTGGTGACTGGTTTATTCAGCCCACTGTACGGTTGTATTCTGGTTGCCGCATGGATCCTGTGTCTCTGGTTCCAGGAACTAGAAACTCATAAACAAAAAGCGCTGGGTCCACTGCTTCTTTGTGTTTATGACCTGGTGACTGTACACTTCTATTAGCATCTACAGGGTAGCAGCGAGGGATTCGTTTTTTCTGCCGATAGACATTGGGAACCCTTCATTTTGTAGATGTTCTTATTTTTATTTACAATTAGTATCAAATAACTGGATCTATTTTTATTATCAGAAGCAACTTTTCTTAGAGAGTTCTAGCAAACATTTATGATCGACCCTCCCAGACCATATACAATCAGATGCCGATAGCCATGTCACAACTAAGCTCCTCATTATGCTGAATTTAGGGTACAGTTTTAAGTTATTTTATTTTTTTATCCCTGTTCTACATTTATGAAAACTGCCCTATAATGTAAATATTAGAGTTACAGCAAGTTCTATCACTCCATATCTAATCTTAATACCCATCCAAAATGTAACTATGACATTATTAAACATAATTTTAAAGCTGGCCAAAACACTTGTATTCATAGGATACAAGGCTGCTTGGAAATTAAATTCAGCTTAAATTAATTCTGGCATCAATATGCCCCGACAGGTGCCCAGTTATCAATTATTCTGAATTACTGGATGTCCATAGCAGAGTATATATTACGTTTTCTCATGTAGAGTAACTACAGGCTGTAATTTTGTTGCACCAGAGCCAAGAAACTCAGATGTTTTAGTGGACAATTCTTCTTATTTGGTTTAATCCAACATACATACAGGTACATCGTAATGGGATGTGAAAATAAGATTTGCACATGTCAATTCCATAATGTGGTTTAAGTAGCTATGTATTCGAATTTGAATCAGTTGAAGCTGCCACATGGCTGCCTTAAATGTACGTAGAGCAGAAGTCTCCATAATGTGCCCATCATCCAGCCATTGTTTGTGTGTACCCAAGTGTAAAGGGCATGGTGTGTGGAGTATCATGGTAATTTAGGACATTGGGGTCTGAGGAAACAGAATTATTGGCTTATGAAATGTGAACATGCTTGATTTTGGAGTAAAATATTCTAGAAAAATGGTGCCGTATGAACAATGTCTTGGAAATGGGAGGTTTAGATTATGGGAGATGTTAAAGAGTTACTCCGCCGCTCAGCATTTGGAACAAACTGTTCCGAACGCTGGAGCTGGCGCCGGGAGCTTGTGATGTCATAGCCCCGCCCCCTCAATGCAAGTCTATGGGAGGGAGTGTGATGGTTGTCACACCCCCTTCCATAGACTTGCATTGAGGGGGTGGGGCTTGACTGACGTAATGAGGGGGCGGGGCTATAACGGCACAAGCTCCCAGCTCCAGCGTTTGGAATAGTTTGTTCCAAACGCTGAGAAGCGGAGTACCCATTTAAACTGGCTGTACGTATCATATATAGGATGTCCATTATCCACTCTGCTGACAGCTATCGATCCCCCTAAAACATGCCTAGCCGAGCATGCATGTCTTTATCTGAAGAGTGAATGGGCTGAGGAGAGAAGGTCACTGGTAGACTCTAGTGATGGCTTATCTTCCAAACAAAAGGGTCAGCAATAAAAATCCAACATGTCTGATATTACTCTTCTTTCATTAGACCAGAGTCCTTTAGGTACCTGCAAATCCAAGATGAGTATTTATGTAAGATTAACTAAGGAGAGACTTCTTTCTGGCCACTTTGTCATAAAGCCCACATTTTGTGGCAGGGTGACCATTGGATTCTTGGATACATCCCTAAGACCCTTATTCCCTAATTTCATAGTTGGGAGTTGGGGGGGGGGGGGGGGGGGGGGGGAGATCAGTCAGCTCAGCTCTAAGATGAGTCCAGGTTGAAACTTCTTCCATTTAAGAATTATAGAGGACGCTGTGCTCTTGGAAACTTTTAGGCAGTTATTTTCCCTGCATTTAGTAGATGAGGGAAAATAAATGACCCGTGCAGCAGGTGCTGTTCAGAGTTCCAGTGGATGAATACAATTTTCAAATTCAGATGTAGCCTTTAAAGTACCATTTGCCATTATGTTTATTAAGGAAACCAATGACGCGTTTCGGAGGTAGAGCCCTCCTTCCTCAGATTGGCATAAACAGTATTAAATGGACAGCATATTCATAGACAAGAAAATGGAAGCCAGGTATGGGTGGGCGGAGTCGACCTCTCCCGCCTGAATCATAAACTGGCTCCATATAACATTAAAAACATTAAAATGAGATTACATAAAAAGTAAGGCAATACATAAAACGAAAATGCATACATATAAGTTGCATAAGTCAACAGTAAAACTGTAATGACTGTAGGTCACAGCATGCCCGTTCACTGCATGAACCGGCAGTGCTGTGTGAGAGGGAGGCTGAATGAGTGCAGATGTAAATAAACAGATGACGTTTTTACTACCTTGCTAAAACGAGGCTGAATGAATTAGGACAACACTGTAGTATTACATTGCCCGCATACAGGCTAAAGTGATCTATACATTAGTTTCATGAAAAGATCAAAAGCTGTGTGGGACGTAGGTGGCAGAGTGTTGCTGCAGATCGGAGGTTACTGAAAGTTACACCGATCGCACATACTTCCCTGTACTACAGCGCATATCACTGTGCTCTGTTTGGAGCCAGGTCCACGGGCATCGCTAACCAATGGGCACCTGATGCCGGAGACCGCGAGGAGAATGACAGCCCTGGTTCGTGTGTGTGTTGTGGAGGCTGGAGGAAACAGAGCGCAGGGGATACAGCACTTAACCGAAATGAAAAGAGATGACTGTTAAAATAGGATAGAGATGAAAAGAGATGAAAATGAAATGCGCTCTGTTTCCTCCAGCCTCCACAACACATGCACGAACCAGGGCTGTCATTCTCCTCCTGGTCTCCTGCTTCAAGCGCCCATTGGTTAGCGGTGCCCGTGGACCTGGCTCCAAACAGATCACAGCGATATGCGCTGTAGTACAGAGAAGTATGTGCGATCGGCGTAACTTACTGTTTATTCCAATCTGAGGAAGGAGGGCTTTACCTCAGAAACCCGTCATTGGTTAATAAACATAGTGCCAAATGGTACTTTAAACGCTACATCTGAATTTGAAAATTTTATTCATCCACTGGAACTCTGAACAGCACCTGATGTACAGGTCATTTCTTTTCCCTCATCTACTACATTCAACACGATTGGAGTCTCCATCCCTGTGACCCTTTGGGCTTTGCAGTTCACCTCTACCATGACTATACCCTTATCTAGGGGTGATAAGCACAGATTATTTACAACAAGGTGAGCGGTCAATCAAAAGGCTGGTGCTACCCATCCACCCCCTCCATTTTCCCTGCATTGGCAGCTGTGAGACCTTATATAGAAAGTGGTTTGTCTTTCCTAATTATGTCCAGTCACCTGAATTTACCACAGGTAACTCCAGTCAGGGTGTAGAAACATGTCAGAAGTGATATGGTAAATGGGAGGAGCCAGAGCTACATTTCAAGTGTCATAGTAAAGGGTCTAAATACGAAGTTTGCTAAAATGTCTATTTAAGCACAAGGCTGCAACATGACAAAATGTAAAAAAGGTAATAGAGTCCTAAGACTTCCCAAATGCATTGTATGCTCAGGAAGAATCGGTAGACGACCACACAGATTAAATGGTCAGCCTATTCTTTTGAACTTGACTGGTGTGGCCAACACTTATCTAATGTTCATGGTCAGCTTAAAAGAATACTGTAGTGGAAAATGACTTATCCCCTATCCTGAGATCCCAGATCTCCTGTATGGGGCCCCGGCAGTCCGCAGAAAGGGAGCGTTTCTGACCCTATGTGACACGGCGGCGCCCCCATGTACCCATAGAGATACATGGAGGGGGCATGTCAGCTGCGGCTTGCTGCTGGGGACAGCACAGCGCTTCCTGCAAACTGCTGCAGCCCTGTACAGGAGATCGTGCACGCGGAGGGGGGGGGGGGGGGGGGTCCAGCAGATGGATCCCAGCAATAAGTTATTTTCCACTACAGTATTCCTTTAAGTGAAAGAACATTTTGTCATGCTAATTATACGGCCCAAAAATGAATCACTATGTTTAATAGAATAATAGCATGATGTGTCCGCCATGTTGTATGTTCTAAATAGACCACAGTGTATTCTAAAGTTCTCCTCTAAAAGTACCAATCTGAGAGAAGAATACTTGCTGTCTCTTTAGATATTTATGGCTGTTTAGATAAGACAGATAAGAGGGCTAGTTAGCCAGTCTTGTGAATGTTATTCTGACTAACAATTAATTACCTAGACTTGGCACAGAGACATTCACACGTCTGTGTGAAAGAGACCTCCATGGTATTCTTATCTGTCCAATAAATGTGGACGTCTAGGTAGGCTCCAAGATGTCTATGAGAATCCAGGTTGTAATTACTTATATATATCAAAAATAATCCCTGAATTTATAATATAGTGCTCCATACTTCAAGTGTGGAATGTGGGTTTAAGACCAGTTATTGACAGTTAACCCTTAATGGCAATGATGCTAATTGTTTATGCAATAGCACCCCCTAGCATATGGGTAGTTGACATTACACCGACAGGAAAGGAATTATGGATGATATAGTGATGTCATATACATTACCATTAGAGATGAGCGAACTTACAGTAAATTCGATTCGCCACAAACTTCTCGGCTCGGCAGTTGATGACTTATCCTGAGTAAATTAGTTCAGCCTTTAGGTGCTCCGGTGGGCTGGAAAAGGTGGATACATTCCTAGGAAAGAGTCTCCTAGGACTGTATCCACCTTTTCCAGCCCACGGGAGCACCTGAAAGCTGAACTAATTTATGCAGGAAAAGTCATCAACTGCCGAGCCGAGAAGTTCGTGACGAATCAAATTTACTGTAAATTCGCTCATCTCTAATTACCATATGTACATGCCCAACCTACTTTCATTGGGGAATTCCAATTTAGGAGGGTGTGTCTAACTAATTAAAAAGTCTGGTAAACCAGATGTTAGGGACTGTAGAGAACACACAAAGACACAAGGGAAGAAGGACAAGGAAAAAAGAAAGACAAAGAACTCTCTCTCAAACAAAGGAAAGAGTTCCAACAAGGTGGAAAAGCCATGTGAGATCCCAGCAAGCCGGACTGATCACACGGTACCAGACCAATGGCTATCCATGACGATGAGATGGACCGTTTAATTTTCCTAGGACCAGAAACGAGGTTCTTCCATAGACTTGGTAAGAGACACAAATATGGTATTCCATTTAATTAAGACCAATTTGGTAAATGTGGATGGAATTATACCATTTAGATTGGCAAATAAATTAATTAAATAAAATAATTCTCTCCATATTGAGATTATAGTTTTAGTATATTGTAAGACTTCATTCTAACTGCAGAAGAATCAAGACTTATTATCTATCAAAGCATTAAATAATTGCTTAGACATAGTGATAGAACTCCTATACTCACCAAACTAAGTGTCATAAGTAAATTTCCCACACAGGAAACTTGTTTCCTCTTAAAATATAGTCTAGCAAGATCATAAAGCTCTGCTATTTATCTTAATGTGTTACCAAGATCATGTCTAGAAAATAGTCCAGAATGGGATGGAAGTATATTAAAGGGTACCTTTCATCAAAAAAAAAAAAACTTTTGATATATTATAGATTAATGTATGCAGAATAACTTTTCAATAGCATGTAATAAAAAAATATGCTTCTTTCTATTTCATTTTCAACTTAGAAAAAATGACCACTAGGGGTCTCCCTACCAGTCCTGGCCACAAGCCTTTTTTTTAAAATAAATTTTAGACTCATGCTGGAGTCCTAAATCTCAGACTGCAGCCTGGCAGGGAGCAGTGCTGAGCTTGTCTGTGTCCCGGCTGCAGGCTGAAATTTAGGACTCTAGCATGAGTCTGAAATCTATCAAAAAGGCTTGCGCCCAGGACTGGTAGGGAGACCCCTAGTGGTAATTTTTTTCAAAGTGGAAAATTAAATAGAAAGAAGCATTGTCACGATTCGGCTTACAGGTAGTGGATCCTCTGTGTCAGCGGGGGATTGACGTGGACCGTGCTGGTGGACCGGTTCTAAGAGGCTACTGGTGTTCACCAGAGCCCGCCGCAAAGCGGGATGGTCTTGCTGCGGCAGTAGCAACCAGGTTGTATCCACTAGCAACGGCTCAACCTCGCTGACTGCTGAGAAGGCGTGGGACAGAAGGACTAGGCAGAGGCAAGGTCAGACGTAGCAGAAGGTCGGGCAGGCGGCAAGGTTCGTAGTCAAGATGGATAGCAGGAGTTCAGGTAACACAGGCTTAGGACAACACTAAACGCTTTCACTGGCACAAGGCAACAAGATCCGGCAAGGGAGTGCAGGGGCAGTGAGCAGATATAGCCAGGGAGCAGGTGGAAGCCAATTAAGCTAATTGGGCCAGGCACCAATCATTGGTGCACTGGCCCTTTAAGTCTCAGAGAGCCGGCGCGCGCGCGCCCTAGAGAGCAGAGCCGCGCGCGCCAGCACATGACAGCAGGGGACCGGGACGGGTAAGTGACTTGGGATGCGATTCGCGAGCGGGTGCGTCCCGCTGTGCGAATCGCATCCCCGACGGCCATGTCAGTGCAGCGCTCCCGGTCAGCGGGACCGACCGGGGCGCTGCAGGGAGAGAGACGCCGTGAGCGCTCCGGGGAGGAGCAGGGACCCGGAGCGCTCGGCGTAACAAGCATATTTTTTAATAACATGCTATTGGAAAGTTATTCTGCATACTTTAATCTATAATATATCAAAAGTTTTTTTGATGAAAGGTACCCTTTAAATGTCTTCCATGTTTATATCCTTAGATGGATTTGCCCATTCATGTAGTCTTGTGATATGTAGTTGGTTAGAAGGGGGCAGGGAGTGCATTTAGCATTCCATATTGATATGTCTATGATTAGATATTGCCCATCATGATATCATAAGATTTTCTCTGAACACAGTGATATGTAACCTTTTTCTTGTATGATATTCCTAACCTAGTAGCTTTTGTTTTATTGTAACAAGTTACTTACTACTCACATGTATTGTTCTACTATATGTAGTCAATTAACAAGCTTGTAATGGTTATCAATACTGTTTATTACTCATTAATGTTTATAACCTTATAACCAATAAATCTGCATACTTTATAATACCTGCGTATTATTGTATATTGCAAAACTACATCCTTAAGCATTAATGTAACCCCATCATAAAAAGAACTTGTTGATATCTGAGGAAATAGTTGGATTCAGATGTGAATTGTATTCATTGGCTTTGTCTACAATTCACCAGGTCATAGTTTTGATATTTGTGATCATTTTCAAATTTTTTTATTTTTCATACTTAATTTTTTTATGACCATAATTCATAATTGAGTTATTACCGCATGACAATTTGAAGAAAGCAGAAGCGGGTAGGGTGGTAGACAGGGTTGGGACCAGGGCTCAAGTCCGGCAGGATTGCACAGAAACTGAGTTCCTGCACTTTTTTCACAGAAGGAACAATGTTCCCATTAGCAGAAGAAATGCATTTTGCTGCAGCATTTAGAATAGACTAGAGACATATCTCTGATTAGTAAAGAGTTTTACTATGTTCACATATTTCTTTTTATAGCATTTACAGAAGGGGTGCACGCCAATTAAAACATAACTTTCGAGGAGTGTCCTGACAGTCCCCTGTGTTAGCAGGGGTAGCTGCACATGTATGTATAGGGCACAACGGGGAGCTACCTTTCTGTTTTTGTTTTTTTTCGGTGACACTGCAAAAAAAATTGAAAACAGAACAGGGAAGAATACTTTATGGAGAAAGGTTACAAAAAAGAGGACCGGACAATGAAAATAATCCTACCATTTATCAACCAGTACAAAAAAGGTGAATAAATTATCAACAAGTACTGTCTGCTACTACAGCAGGACAAAGCACTGGCTCCAATTCTCACCAAGAAAGCAAAAATTGTGTACACCAAGATACCGAACCTTGGATTAATAGTAGCACCAAGCACAAAACAACCGATGATGGAGAAAGAGGACAAACAGAAAACGTGGCTATCCCTAAAGGGATTCTACAAATGTGGGAAGTTTAGCAACTGTAAAATAACAAACTTCCCTAAGAAGACCATCATGGCTACCTAAAAACAGCAATTCCTACCAACACAAGATCACAGATCACAACACTTCTGTTATCTACAGGATAACATGTCCCTGTAAAAAGCAATATATTGTCAGGACAAAGAGAAGTTTGAAGATAAAAGTCAGTGAACATATATAAAATATAAAAATGGGATTCCAGAAACTATGCACTTATCTATGCACTTTAAAGAATGCCATGGTTGTGACCCATCCGGATTATCGTTTACTGCCCCAAAATCAGTAAAGTGAGAATGGAGAGGAGAAGAACACACTCCAAGAATGTCAAGGGAAGAAAGTAAACTTATTTATGAATATAACACCTTGGCACCTTCTGGACTTAACGTCGATCTAGAAATATTTGGATTTTTGACGTAACCATTGTCTAAAAACATAGTTTTTATATTGCTTTTCTATAGTATTTTTAGTGTCTACTTATGAGTTTCTTATTCTTTCAAATAATTGCTTTCTAACACAATTTTTCTCCACTTATTGAACACTATGTACATAAGTGTACTTTTTATACACTTTTTATACTATTTAAACATTGAAAATCCATTTCTACTATATATTTTATACATATGTCATCTATTCTACATATTTATTCACCATCATTATGCTTATGACTTATTACCCTTTAAACGGTTGCCATGCCAAATCTCTCTCCATATATTGAACACTACATAAATGTACTCTTTATACACTTTTTATACTATTTAAACATTGAAAAATCCATTTTCTTATACATTTTATATGTATGTCATTTATACTACATATTTATTCATCATCATTATACTTATTGCCCTTTAAACTGTTGCTATGCCAAATTTCCCACCCTTTTATTTCATTTTCACAATCCAGTCCCATATTTTACTTTCCAGCCACCAAAAGTGTGTCCATGCAGAAGTACATTTCAGATTTTCCCTTGTTTTTTTTCTCCAATTGAGATCACTATAAATACCATCTGGTTTCACTACAATCTTATGCATCACTGAGGAAGGGCTAAGAGAGCTCGAAACGTGTCTGATGAACATTGATAAGATTTCACAAGTTACCGTTGAAGAACCTGCAAAGAAATTTATTGACTGCAAATTTATTGACTACAGAACCAGATTGAAGCATGCTCTCCACCGTTTACAGCCCAATACAGCATTGGGGCGCGTGCTCCTCCACGAGGACACACAGCTTCCAGTGCAGCGCACATCGCCTGTTAGTGCGGCTTATCTGTCAGAAGGCAGACTTCGCCGCACACCTCCAGGCGCTGCAAACATCCGGAGCTATTGAGGATCCATCTCCCTCCCAGACAAACATTTTGAGGTCAGGTGAGTGGACTGGTTCCCCGCACTTATTACAATCATGTCGACCGCCGTGTCGCGCTACATAATTACAGGACAAGCGCTCACTAGCTAATGCTCTGATTGCAAGATGAGTGCAAGATTGAGAGGCTCCAGTGCTTCTCCACTTGTTTTAAACACGCTTCTTAATGCATCTGCCTTTTGGCAGCACAAGCTCTTGCAATTGAAGGTGACTTTGAGATCAAGGTTTAAATTTGATTATTTTTGGGACTACAAATAATATATGTTAAAGATCATGCACACATTTGACTAATTAATCTATTTATTACCGTATTTTTCGTCCTATAGAACGCACCGGCGTATAAGACGCACCCAATTTTTAGGGGCAAAATCTAAAAAAATTAAGATTTTGAACCCAATAGTGGTCTTCAACCTGCGGACCTCCAGATGTTGCAAAACTACAACTCCCAGCATGCCCGGACAGCCGTTGGCTGTCCGGACATGCTGGGAGTTGTAGTTTTGCAACATCTGAAGGTCCGCAGATTGAAGACCACTGCATAGGAGGTAATACTCACGTGTCCCCGCTGCTCCGGACCCGTCACCGCTGCCCTGGATGTCGCTCCATTGCTGTCGCCGTGTCCCCGTCGCTCTGGAACGTCTCTGCTGCCGGTCGGGTATCCTCGCTCTCCGTCGCCGCCATCACGTTGTTACGCACGCCAACGCACGTACGCGACGACGTGATGACGAGGAAGGAGAGCGCCGGCATACAGGGGATCCCTGAACGGAGAAGACACCGAGGAGGCAGGTAAGGTCCCTACCGGTGTCCTGTAAGCACTAACCCGACTATTCAGTCGGGCTGTTCGGGACCGCCGTGGTGAAATCGCTGCGATCCCGAACAGCCCAACTGAACAGCCGGGTTAGTGTCACTTTCCCTTCAGATACAGCGGTCAGCTTTGATCGCCGCGTCTGAAGGGTTAATACAGGGCATCACCGCGATCGGTGATGTCCTGTATTAGCCGCGGGTCCCGGCCGTTGATGGCCGCAGGGACCGCCGCGATAGGGGTGTATTCGCCATATAAGACGCACCGACTTTTTCCCCCCAGTCTTATACGGCGAAAAATACGGTACTATGTTTTACATTATCTTAATATTACCTTTACCAGAGTGGATAGCCGGCATCCACTTTGGCTATGGTATTTTAATTTTAAAATAAATGTACTTTAGAACTCTGCATTTGTAAATTTTTGGATGTTTTTAGGCAATATATTTCCCCCTTTTTTCTTCTTTCCCCCCTGCCCCAGAATCTACATTATATAAATCACTACACGTTAACCACTTATTTTTTTTTTTCTGGCAGTTTTTGGATATCTGCCACTGCAGTTTTAAGCCAAAGTCAGAAGTGGATCCATAAGGAAGGAGACGTATAAGTCCTTCCTTTATATGTCCTATTCCTTTTGAATTCACTTCAGGCTTTGGCTCAAAAACTGCAGGGTCAGTATTCCAAAAACTGCCAGAAAAAAAACAAGTGGAAACTTAGCCTTACACCACTATCCATTGATTGCATCTTCATTGTCCTTGAGAAACCAGCACATTTTCTTTCATTTGTACTGTCAAGCATTCATTTGCACATTGGATGTAGCCATTTGGGGTCTACATTGTACTGGAATTCTCAGACGAACCTCAGATTGAGTAAACCCAAATTATAATTTTTTTGTTCATATTTTTTACTGCAAAATATGTGACAGAAATTCTGCAACATTTTACTCTTTTAAGGGTACATTCACATGTACGCAGATTTGATGCGCAGAATTTTCTGCTGCAGATTTCAATGTAAACGAAATGTCTGAACACAGCTTCTAACCTGCAGTTACAAATCCTGCGCATAAAATCTGCGCAGGATCCTGTACGTGTGAACGTACCCTAAATATGTTTTCCTCTTTTGACCATGTAACTCATTTTGACATATTTTGAAATGCACTTTCAAAAGAACATTCGCATAAAAAATAATAGGGCACGCATTACATGAGTCTTTCAGCAGATATTTTAGCGAGGGATAAGCTGGAAAAAAGAAGCAAAAAAATGCCATATGAACCTAGCCTTACTGTAATCAAAATGAGTAGACAGGAAAAAAAAAACTCTAACAGGGTTGTTAGAAAGTTTTTTCCTGTCTACTCCTTCTCATTGCATGTGAATAGTGTATATACGTCTGCCACCCTACAGCGAAGCTCTGTACACATCTCTACAACTACCCTTATTATGGGTCATATGCATATATTTTGTACACTCCAGGAGAGCGGCCATCTTTTCTCTATCCCTGTCTCACCCCCTGTATGTTAGTTAATGCACTAGGTGCCCGTTAGGTAATTTTTTTCTACTGGTTAGGGAGAAAATAACGGGAGAAATAGTACATGCTATTTCTTCCATTCTTTCTCCCGTCATAAAATAACGTCCGTTATTAAAGGGGTACTCCAGTAGAAAACTTTTTTTTAAAACCAACCGGTGCCAGATAGTTAAACAGATTTATAAATTACTTCTATTAAAAAATCTTAATCCTACCAGTACTTATTGGCTGCTGAATACTACAGCGGAAATTATTTTCTTTTTTGAACACAGAGCTCTCGGCTGACATCATGACCACAGTGCTCTCTGCTGACATCTCTGTCCATTTTAGGAACTGTCCAGAGCAGCATATGTTTGCTATGGGGATTTTCTCCTACTCTGGACAGTTCTTAAAATAGACAGAGATGTCAGCAGAGAGCACTGTGGTCATGATGCCAGCAGAGAGCACTGTGGTCATGTCAGCAGAGAGCACTGTGTTCCAAAAAGAAAATAATTTCCTCTGTAGTATTCAGCAGCTAATAAGTTCTGGAAGGATTAAGATTTTTTTTTTATAGAAGTGATTTAGAAATCTGTTTAAAGGGAACCAATCATCAGATTTTACCCTATATAATGCTTAGTAAAGCGTTATACAGGGTAAAATCTTTATTTTCACCATTCCCGGGGGACGCTCCTGCCCCCAGGGATGGTGAAGATATGAAGTTATAAACTAGTCACCGACGCCGCCGTAAGTAGTCACCTGGGCGGGGAGCTCTTCTCATCTACTCCAGTTCTTCGGCCGGCAGCGACGCCCCCTCCGCTTGATTGACGGGCCGCGTCATCACTCTGCTCCGTCTGTTCAGTGAGCGGAACGATGACGCGGCCCATCAATCAAGCGAAGGGGGCGTCGCTGCCGGCCGAAGAACCGAAGTAGATGAGAAGAGCTCCCCGCCTAGGTGACTACTTATGGCGGTGACTAGTTTATAACTTCATATCTTCACCATCCCTGGGGGCAGCAGCGTCCCCCGGGAATGGTGAAAATAAAGATTTTACCCTATATAACGCTTTGCCAAGCGTTATATAGGGTAAAATCTGATGATTGGTTCCCTTTAACTTTCTGGCACCAGTTGATTTAAAAAAAAAAAAAAGGTTTCCACCGGAGAACCCTTTTAACCCCTTAACCCCTTAAGGACCCATGACATATGCGTACGTCTCCGCAGTACATCATGGCGTTTTGCTGTCTCTGCCGCTCACCGGGCAAGATCGGAACGGCATGCCTGCTGAAATCCTTCAGCAGGCATACCGAGCAAATGCCGGGGGGGGGGGGGGGGTCCCGGGACACCCCCCCCCCCCCCCCCATGTCAGCGATCGCAGAAAATCGCATGTCAATTCAGACATGCGATTTTCTCCTATTCCGGGCTGATCGGGTCTCTGGTGACCCGATCACCTGGAAAATTGTGATGATCGGAGCTGTCAGTGACAGCCCTGATCATCTTGCAGGGCAGGAGTGAAGTCGCAATACTGCGATCTCCTCCTATCCCCTGCCATTAGTCAGAATCCCAGCATGCCCAGACAGCCTTTGGCCACAGTTTGGAGACCACTGTTACAGTGGTGCCCAAACGGTAGCCCTCCAGGTGTTGCCAAACTACAACTCTCAGCATGCCTAGACTGCCCAGGCATGCTCGGAGTTGTAGTTCTGTAACATCTGTCCCTTCAGTTTTAGCAATTTTCATGACATTTTTGAAAATTGCTGCTCTACTTTGAAGCCCTCTAATTTAAAAAAAAAAGCAAAAATATGTCCATTTTATGATGCCAACATAAAGTGGACGTATTGTATTTGTGAATAAAAATAAAATGTATTGGGAATATCCATTTTCATTACAAATAGAGAGCTTCAAAGTTACAAAAATGCTACATTTTCTAAATTTTCATGAAATTTTGGGATTTTTCACCAAAAAAGGATGCAAGTAACGCCGAAAATTTACTACCAAAATAAAGTAGAATATGTCACGAAAAAAACAATCTCAGAATCAGAATGATAACTAAAAGCATCCCAGAGTTATTAATGTTTAAAGTGACAGTGGTCAGATGTAAAAAAAATGGCCGGGTCCTAAGGTGTAAAATGGCTGGGTCCTTAACGGGTTAAGGACGCAGCCCATTTGGGCTTTAAGGTCGCAGACATTAAAATTTTAAAATTTTAGTTTTTTCCTCCTCGCATTCAAAAAATCATAACTCTTTTATATTTTCATTCACAGACTAGTATAAGGGCTTTTTTTTGCGCGACCAGTTGTCCGTTGTAATGCCATCACTCACTTTACCATTAAATGTATGGCGCAACCAAAAAAATACTATTTGTGTGGTGAAATTAAAAAGAAAACCGCAATTTTGCTAATTTTGGAAGGTTTTGTTTCCACGCCGTACAATTTACTGTAAAAATGACGAGTTCTTTCTTATTTGGGTCAATACGATTAAAATGATACCCATGATTACCTCTTTTTTTTATTATTGTTGCGCTTAAAAAAAATCGCTAACTTTTTAACCAAATTAGTACGTTTAAAATCCCCCTATTTTGAAGACCTATAACTTTTTCATTTTTCCGTACAAGCGGCGGTATGAGTGCTCATTTTTTGTGCCGTGATCTGTGCTTTTTATTTATACCATATTTGCTTATATAGAACTTTTAATCAATTTTTTTATAAAAAAAAAAATTGGGAATAAAATGTTATAAAAAAGCATCTATTTTGGACTTTTTTTTATTTTTATGTTCACGCCGTTCACCGTACGGTATCATTAACATTTTATTTTAATAGTTCAGATATTTACACATGCGGTGATACCAAATATGTATATAAAATATTTTTTTAACACTTTTTGGGGGTGAAATAGGGAAAATGGGACAATTTACGTTTTTATTGGGGGAGGGGGTTTTTCAAAATTTTTTTACTTTATTTTTTTACTTTTATTTTTACACTTTAATAGTCCCCATAGGGGACTATTTATAGCAATCATTCGATTGCTAATACTGTTCAGTGCTATGTATAGGAAACAGCACTGATCAGTATTATCGGTCATCTTCTGCTCTGATCTGGAAGGCAGATCAGAGCAGAAGACGCAGGGAAGGCAGCGGAGGCAGGTAAGGGGACCTCCATCTGCCATGCTGGATGATCGGATCGCCACGGCAGCGCTGCGGGCGATCCAATCATCCATTTTAGTGACCACGATGCTGCAGATGCCGTGATCTGTATTGATCACGACATCTGAGGGGTTAATGGCGGACATCCGCGGGATCGCGGGTGTCCGCCCTTACGGGTGGGTCCCTGGCTGCGTTCAGCAGCCGGGACCTGCCGCGCATGATCCGGGCATCGCTCCGATGCTTGTGGTTATGCTTAGGACGTAAATGTACGTCCTGGTGCGTTAAGTACCACCTCACCAGGACGTACATTTATGGCGCTCGTCGTTAAGGGGTTAATAACGGTCTATGATGGGTTAAAATGGATAATGTAAAAATCCCATAGACCATAATGGGATTTTGTAACGGCCGTTTAATGTCCATTTTTAATGGTTTTGTTAACAGATCATTATAATGGATCTTTAAAACGGATGAATTTATAGTGTGAAAGGGGCCTTACAGTAATCAAGACAAGAAAGAATCAGAATGGGTTTCCACAATAAAAAAAAAAACGGAGGACCCTGCTGATCTTTTTCTGTTTATGTGGCATTAGCATTCAAGGGATTAAACATAGGGAATAAAAAACAGATTTGAATCACACATAACCCCAAAACAACAGGCCAGCTGCCTAGGAGTTATGCCAATACCGAACATACTGTAATGGAAATATCAGGTTTAGGTAGGTTAGCTGTTGCATTATTACAGTGGTCCCTCAACATACGATGGTAATCCGTTCCAAACGGACCATCGTTTGTTGAAACGATCGTATGCTGAGGGATCCGTGCAATGTAAAGTATATGACAGTGGTCTACAACCTGCAGACCTCTAGATGTTGCAAAACTACAACACCCAGCATGGGTATGCTGGGTGTTGTAGTTTTGCAACATCTAGAGGTCCGCAGGTTGTAGACCACTGTTAGAGAAAGTTGTACTCACCTGTCCGCTCCGGACAGTAACCGCTGCTCGGGATGTCGCCGTCAATCGCTGTCGCCGCGTCCCCGAGGTGTCCCCGACGCTTCGGCAAGGCTCTCTATCCCCGCCATCACGTCGCTACGTAGGCCGCTCCTATTGGATGACAGGACGGCGTGCTCAGAGACGTGATGACGTCGATGGAGGGCGCCGACGATGCAGAGGATCCCGAAGAGGACGTGCTGGAGCCCCGAGGACAGGTAAGTGACCATCACCGGAGCTCGTGGGGCAACGTAAACGGCTATCTGGTGGCAGCTGAAGCAGTCAGCGCTGCCGGATAACCGTTTATGCGATGGCCCCGACATAAAAAAGCATTGTATGTTGATGCTGCCTTCAACATGCGATGGCCTCTGAGAGGCCATCGCATATTGAAATTATCGTATGTCGGGGCCACCGTAGGTCGAGGGGTCACTGTATTTACAACCCTTAGCATGTCCTCACAGTTGATGGAGAATATCTGATAGCGTCACTCTTCAGATGAAGATCAACAATTTTGCATCTATGGCGTTATGTAACGATGTATGGCGACGTCTCCCGGACAATGCAAGATTTAATACTACATGAGAAGAAAAAATAAACTGCTTACTATTACATCTGAGGCTCTTGGATGTTAAAGGTTGAATAGCGCAAATTCTTTAGACAACATTTTTTAACTGCCATCAAGCTGTGCATGTTTAATCCCGGAGTGCACCAATTTCCTTCCGAGGTGATCAATACTTAATGAGTCCTCGGCTGAATTCAGATGGTTAATGGCTTCCAAATGAATCTTCCTCCATCTTCGCACTCCCTCCTTCTCTCTCACTTACTGTCTCTCTCTCTCTCTCTCTCTCTCTCTCTCTCTCTCTCTCTGCGTTGTTACATTTGTTCCCTTTCCCTGCATTCTTCATTGAAATGTTATTTCATTTAACCCAATAAAACATGACTTAATAAGAAAATTCCACATCTGTTTCTGGGGACGTTGAGGGGGTCGGCTATATATGGTAGCCGTACCATGGCCTGTAACCCAATTTTACTAGCATTCTGCAGCAATATGAGTGTCATTGCTTAAAGGGGTACTCCACTGTCCCACCGTTTCGAACATTTTGTTCCGAAGAATGGGCGCGAGCTGCGGGGTTCGTGACATCACAGTCACACCTCCGTGTGATGTCATGTCACGCCCCCTCAATGCAAGTCTATGGGAAGGGCGTGGCTGCTGCCACGCCCCTCCCATAGACTTCCTTTGAGGGGTGTGACATGATGTCACGGGGGGGGGGGGGGGGGCATGGCCTTGGCATCACAACCCCCGCACCCAGCGTTTGGAATACTGGGGCAGTGGAGTACCCCTTTAACTGGGCAAGTTTACTCTTTAGGCATCCAGGATATCTGGAAGACAACCCCTAAAGAAATACCAAAATTGAATTCTGAAAACTTTTGGCAGGAAAAGGCAACTCAAGGGCTTCCTGTACTGGTAACTTTCTAATTTTAAAGAGGAGTGCCCTTTAGATGTCCTTGCATATGTTTTGCCAGTTAAATGGCCTCCTCTGTATTCATCTCTA
This sequence comes from Hyla sarda, assembly GCF_029499605.1. Classification (NCBI taxonomy): domain Eukaryota; kingdom Metazoa; phylum Chordata; class Amphibia; order Anura; family Hylidae; genus Hyla; species Hyla sarda. The sequence goes on from NC_079191.1 coordinate 81,970,801, forward strand.
AACAGAATAATAACTCCAGGTAGCTCTCGGCTTTCTGACAGCTAGGCTGTTCCTGGAGACAGTGCCAGTGTTGTTATAGGGGAGCTGTCAGTCATGCCGGCCAGACGTGGGAAGTGCTTTGTGCTGGCTACAACGCCGACTGCAAAGTGATCACCTTTCTATGGGATGCGAGGAGTTCACGGAAGGACACGACATCTTTGAGAAGAATCCTAATGACTTGCCCCGGTCTGGGATTTATTGTTAGTCGGTACCTCAGTTGACTAGAGAAATTATTCTTCCACCACTGAAGCTATAAAAATACATGTTGAAATCCAATATTTTACCGTTCCAGGAACATATAGATTCCGTATCACTTACACTTGAGCTGACGAGAGATATAGTTGCCCGGCCCTCTTCGTATAGTATATCTAAAGCATCTATCGATGGGCAAAACCTTTCCTGCAATGTAGTTTCTGAGTTAACGGAGCCAAAAGAAAGATTTCATTAAGGATATTTACTGTGAGGGTTGTTCTCCCGCAAGGTCTCTGGGGAAAATCTGAAGAAAGGCTGAAAGGTCCCTTCTGTCTTTGTTGCTAAGTTACAATACAAAAGAGACGAGCGGCTGTCAAACCATTTCGGTCAGTTAAGGTTGCTCCTCTGCTACAAATATATTAAGGTTTTTTTTTTTTTTTTTTTAACATAATGAATACTGTAACTAACTAGTGATGTGTAAAACAAAGGATCATCAAAGGATTATAGAATTAGGGGTTTGTTCATACATAGCGGATACACCACAGATTTTCACACAAGGAAATGTACAGGTAAAATCTGTATATTTAGCTGCATAAATCCTGCACTCAACACTGTGGATTTGATGCTGAAGATTTTATTGTGGATTTGATGCTGCAGATTTTATTCTGTGTCTGAAGATTAAAAGAAGAATTACGTGAATATTAACATCACAAACTGTGGATATTACCTGTGGATTTCCATGCATGAAATTTGCAGCATGCACAACGTGTGCACATTCTCTTAAAGGGGTTGTCCCACCAACAACTCTTATTTTTAAGAGTATGATTACTGGGGGTCAGACTGCTGGGATCCCAATAGGCCCTGTATGCTGTACCTTATCCGCCCATCATATGCATATTAAAGGGGTACTCCGGTGGAAAACATTTTTTTTTCTTCATCAACTGGTGCCAGAAAGTTAAACAGAATTGTAAATGACTTCTATTAAAAAATCTTTACCCTTCCAGTAATTTTAAGCAGCTGTATGCTACAGAGGAAATTATTTTCTTTTGGAATTTCTTTTTTATCTTGTCCACAGTGCTCTCTGCTGACACCTGATGCCCGTGTCAGGAACTGCCCAGAGCAGGAGAAAAACCCCATAGCAAACCTATGCTTCTCTGTGTCAGCAGAGAGCACTGTGGACAAGACAAAAAAGAAATTTAAAAAGAAAAGAATTTCCTCTGTAGCATACAGCTGCTTAAAAGTACTGGAAGGATTAAGATTTTTTAATTGAACTAATTTATAAATCTGTTTAACTTTCTGGCACCAGTTGATTTAAAAAAGAAATTATATCTATCTATCTATCTATCTATATATATATATATCCACCGGAGTACCCCTTTAATTTCTCTTCACTCTCATGTCACTAGGACGTGAGAGTGAAACAACTCTTCTTGGCTTTATTGGTAGAATATAGTAAGATTGTTGGTGTTCGTATTCGTTCAATGTATAAACATATACAGGCATCAGTGGCATAGCATGGTGTTTGTTCTTATTCACATGTAGGTTTCTATTTAAAAGTAAACAGATAAAGGCCAGTTTAATCCAGACAGATATGTTTCAAAAAGAATCTTGTTAGTTCAAATTTCAATTGCGGCACAGATTGGTGGGTACATTCATCCTAGGTGGCACTTTATCTTAAACGTTTCAGGTAATGTAAAGTTCACAAAATTATAACAATATTCGACAACTTATATTGGTCTTAAATTCCTGTTACCTTCACAGGAGACCCCTCCGTTGTTCTGTGTTGCTACACATAGGGCCATACCCTTCTCTAAGTTTCTGATGGCTGTCTAGCAACTACTTCCTTTTTCGCAGACCCTATTCTTAGGGTCTATGATCTAGAGATAGTTTATTGTACCAAATTACAGCACAGTAGACTGCCTCCCTCTATTAGCATTACTAGGCCTTACTAAGGCCTACCTACTGCTACTCAAAGACTGACAGGACACTCACCCTACACGGCTCACACAAATTACTGCAAGCCCCTCACTCCCTTTGCTATTCTCTTCCTAGCCCCAGGATAGAAGTAGTGTTAAAGGGGTACTCCACTGCCCCAGTGTCCAGAACATTTAGTTCCAAATGCTGGGTACAGGCTTTGGGGGTTGTGACGTCACACCTCGCACACTCAATGCAAGTCTATGGGAGGGGGCGTGACTGACGTCACGCCCCCTCCCATAGACTTGCATTGAGGGGGTGTGACGTCACGGGGGCGTGGCTGTGACGTCACGACCCCCGCACCCAGCATTCTGAACTAAACCTTCCGGAGGCTGGGGCAGTGGAGTACCCCTTTAATGTTACTAGCTCCACATCTGTTTGATGGTGTCTAGATCCAGCTTCACACAAGCTGCTTCCCATCTCCTGAATTCCAGTCACCAACATATTCTCAAATTTCTTATTAGTCTCTAGTCCTCCTACTGCACCTGCACATTTGTCTTTTGTCTACAAAACAGGAGATCATTCAAATTGAGAACAAGTGTATTTCTATTATATTGTTCTAAATGTTTTGTTAAACGAAACTCTTTTCAAAATCCCATTTCTAACCACATTATTAGATTTTTTTTGTTTTACGGCTTCCTCCATTTAAATGAATGAAAAGCCATGGAGAGGAGTTTGCACAGTTTTTAGTACTCAGAATATTTGGGCTGTTATTTAGGTATTCCTACCTCAGTAAAAGTATGCACGGAGGGCTCAGGGGAGTGAATATGAGAGGAACATACCCTAAATTGACAGTCACAGAGAGGAGAAAAGGGATGATAGTCATAAATTATATTTGCCTTTCTATGGGCACTCTTTGGTAGTATTGTTGGTATGTGAGCACTGTATGGTAGTGTTGCTTACTGTGTGGCCGTATCGTTAGCGAGACCCACTGTCATCTGAATATCTTTGCAGGGGAGACTAAGGTCACGCAGCAGCCAAGATGGTGTGCAGATCTTGTTGAGTGGAGACACCTCTGTAGCATATGTGTCAGGGTACTGTACCTATAATATGTTGTCCATGAGTCTGAAACGCGTTTCTCTCTTAAGCAAGATATTAATGCTTTAGTAGCAAACGATTTTGTGAGCTGAGAGGCAGGAGGGCCTGGTCTGTAAGTTCTGAGGGTATCTATCTCTTCAGTTCGACTCAGAGGCAGGGATACTTGTTTCTTGCTTCCACAGTTCCACAATTTCTATAATGCTGGGTGTGGATATTGTAGTTTTAATTATGTGGAAGCTATGCTGCACTAGGCCTAGTCTGAAGCCCCTAAAGGTTTCCCTCTCTCTCTCTGAGCAGCAGAGAGAGGTTAAGTGTCTGATTGGCTTAAGCTGCACACACCTCCCAGTTCTCAGCACTAAAGAGAGCATTACTCATCAGTGCAGGGTAGAAAGCACATGGTCTGTGTCTCTTATGAAGGTGGGGGCTGCTTTCAGAGAGGGATTTGGACAGAGTCAGAGTGGATGACTGGAGGATGTCATTCCCTCACTTCATGCATGTAAGTGAAAACCAAAGAGGGAAAACTGCTCTATATAGCAAATGACTGATACATAGACAATCAAATAGGTTGATAAGAGGGAAAGGATGGGCTATGGGTTAAGTTTCCTGGAGTAGCCCTTTAATTCTCCACCGGAGCCAGCTTAGACCTATGTGATTGTGGGTTTAGGCCTTGTTAGGCCTACTCTTTCTAAAGAAGAAAACAGTATAAAACTAATAAAACTTCCTCTGCCTAAGGGCAGCTATCCAGACTCAAGTAACTCTTGGGTAGACCTAAAGCTAAAATCCTCCCTGGCATGGAACATTGACAGTGTGAAGTGTATGTCGTTGAATGGATGACAGCACATAGATAAACATTATATAAATGTAAAAATTCACAGCAGAAGATAAATATACGTGCAAAAGAACATAAATAGTAAGACACCTAACCAACAACTGTACAACACACACACACATAGTGAGACACTGCAATCATACTGTATGTAGACTTCAGGAATATAATAGATTTTCAATGCAACAGCTATTGATTATATGACACCTGATATTATTACATCCTCCATTAGTTCCTCAACAAATACAGATTAGGTTTTACAATGATAAAATGTTGTTACTTATTGACAATAACAGGAGCAGGACCTGTTTGGTAGGCTGATCCAATAAATTACCAGTTTCTATTACCAAACTTATCTGTGGAGTTATATGAATATGGCGGAGGGCGGAGTAATGGAAAAAAAAAGAGAAAAACACAATTAAGCAGCTTTTGGGTGGTTTATTTTTTTTTATGTAGTGCACTTTACGGTAAAACTGGTAAAAACTTTGGAACAATATGATTAAAACAATACTCACACTTGTCTAATATACTATTACTTTTAAAAACAGTCAACTGTTTTGGACAAAATAAATATGTAAAAAATGTCCTATTCTGACCCCAAATATTTTATTTTTATTTTTCCATATACAGGGCTGTATGAGGGCTTATTTTTTGTGCCGTGATCTGTAATTTATATCAGTTCCCTTTTTGTTTTGATGGAGCTTCGATCGCTTTTTATTATTATTTTTTCTCTGACATTTGATCAACAAAAATCAGCAATTCTGACATTTAGTATTGGAAAAAAAGGGGGGGGGGGGCATTTATATATTTGTAAAAAAAATGTAATATTTGTTTTACACTTTTCCCCATAGGAGAATATTAGAGGCAAACATTAGATTGCTGTGTACTGATCAGTACTATTGTCAATCTTCTTGTGGGGGACATGCAAGGCTGGAAAAGAAAAATGTTTCCCCTAAAGAAGGCACTGATCCCACTGGATAGGACACATAAACTTTAATGCAGTGCATTTCGATCCCGGACAGGGATCTTCATCATGCCTGATGAAGATCTCTGTCCAGGATCGAAACGTGTTGCATTAAAGTTTGTGTCCTATCCAGTGGGATCAGCGCCTTCTTTAGGGGAAACATTTTCCTTTTCCAGCCTTGCATGCATCTACATCGGACTGACTGGCATCACTCCTGGGAGTTCCCCCTGGCGGCTATCCTGCTATTTTCATTTCCACAAGCTACCGTAGGTGTTGTGCCCTCAGCGCAACACCTAAGGGTAAGGTAAGGTAACCCTAAATTATCACTCTTTTACAACTATCTGAGCGATCTTCACTAGCAGTGCACCCTGCCTGTTGTGTTTTTTTTATCCCACATTTTCTTCTAGGAAACAAACTTTTTCTGCTGTTTAACATGTAAAATTGCATTGTATCATGATCACGTCACGTAGAGCAGGAAAGCAGTGCGCCTAAATTTCCCTAAAGCCACTTTCCATGCCTACTTGCAAAGACACCCTAAGCGGTAAATGACAATTTGGAGCCAGTCCATATACAGCACTAATGTGCTGGGAGGTCAGAGTCAAAATAAGAAAGGAAGTCTACACATCAAGAACACAAAGGGTTAACAAAATAACCAACAAACATGACTAAGGACCTAATATACAGCAGGAATGCTAAATAACAACAGACTGAAATATCAGGGCACGATATAGCATACTGACAATCATTTCAGGAACCAGAGACAAGTAAAACAGTAGATATGATAATAGGAACAAGACTGGATAACAGGATAATAATACAGCTAAACAGGACCAGGATATGCAGGGGGTGAACGGGTTAACTGATGGTCAGACACCAGCCAAACGCCATAACATGGAGGAATACGGTCAAGATACTAAACAGAAATACAAGCAGGTGTGAACACACACCAACAGAGAATACGAAATACGGAACACAAGACTGAGAACCGGATAAGTCTAAATAGACTCCAAAAACAAAACAGGACTGATAACAAAATACAATCTGAACACAGGTCTAAACAAGGTACACAAAATATATACAAGGCATAACAATAAAAGCCTGAGCAAAGTACAAACATAACAAGGCTAAAATCTAGATACATGGATACAGGACAGAAAGCCATGGCTGAACTCAGGATACATGTGACAGACATAGACCAAGGAGCTGTGTGAAACTTTGTGCAATTAGCAGCCAGGAATAACCCAACATAAGGGCCTATTGGCTGGGAAAATTAACACTAATACTGACCAAAGCACAAAACATGAAAATACTGGTCAGGCATAAAAAGCAGGTGTGAATACACCACCACAGAAAAACACAGAATACAGACATTACACATTGCATCTTCTCCACGTATCCCTGTCTGATTATCTGCACCTACAAATAACACCAAAAGCATCCCGACCATCAGTACCAGCACATAGGGTTCTCGCTATGGTACCAACACGTGCAGCTCTCCATTGACAAAGAGTATGTTCATTTCGGAGAGATACAAGGGTCCACAACACTACTCACACCACCAGTGACATATCCACCAGTGTCGTATCCACCAGGGACACTGCTGTGTAGTACCACAGGTCCCAGCATATATACTCCCCAGGTTTCCAGATAAGGACACTATACAGCATGCCGAACATTAGCAATTACTCTTACAAACCACTAAAGAAAAGATAACTTTTAATAAAGGGGTACTCCTCTGGAAAATATATATTTTTTTAAATCAACTGGTGCCAGAAAGTTAAACAGATTTGTAAATTACTTCTATTTAAAAATCTTAATCCTTCCAGTACTTATCAGACGCTGTATTTTCCACAGAAAGTTTTTTTCTTTCTGAATTTCCTTTCTGTCCGACCACAATGCTCTTTACTGATGCCTGTGCCCATTTTAGGTACTGTCCGGAGCAGGATAGGTTTGCTACGGGGATTTGTTCCTGCTCTGGACAGTTCCTGACATGGACAGAGAGCAGACAGAAAGGAAATTCATAAAGAAAGGAACTTCCTGTGGAACATACAGCAGCTGATAATTACTGGAAGGGTTAAGATTTTTAAATAGAAGTAATTTACAAATCTGTTTAACTTTCTGGCACCAGTTGATTTCAAAAAAATGTTTTCCAGTGGAGTACCAATTAAAAAACAATACACCCACACACATATTGGGGATATTCCCCTTCATCAGAGGTATGCTACACTTAACACACACACAAGTGCTTGCTACAATACTTTTAGATTTCCCTTCAGCAAACAAAATCCCTTCACAGTAATTTAGCCACTCCTCTCTTTACATAGAAAAACACTACACATAAAAACACTAATACAAACTAATTACACATAAAATTTACACATAAGAACGGCATTGCACATAACCTTATATAAACACTCCAATATAATTAGAATTATCCCCTATCCACTACAGTTAACCTACAAAGCATTTCTGTTTTATTAACTAGTAACATTTTCCAAGGCCTAATTGAACCCATTAGGTACCAGGATATTTTAACTACCCAGCTGATCACTCATTTTAAAGTACGGTAGAAGTTCAGAGGGGAAAAAAATTAAGTGGAAAGTTTTCGACAAAAACTGCCTAGTGGAATCCCAGCTTAAGGGTGGCAATAAAGCCAAACCCAGGGAAGAAGAGATTAAATTAGACGGACAGTTTCTAGTGTAAAGAAGTTTAGTAGGTGAAAGGTATTTAATCTGTCAAAAGCATACTTCTCATGGGAAACATTTGAAGTGTTGAAATTCAGTTTATGGTTTTGTCCTTCCAGTCAAATTGATTTGTTTAAAATATTTTTTGAATTTAAACAAATTAAATTTGAAATTGGAGTTAAACCTATACACTGTATATAAATTGTGAACTAAGGGAAATGAGTCTGGAACAAAAATTCTACCTGAAGAGTTAAGCACACTAATAACCTTGTCTTTGAAAAACAAGTCCAAAAGTTGTCCAACTAAAAGTAAACGTCATTATCTTGGTACTTTTTACAAAATAAGTACAAAGCGACCTATAAGGACTCGATCAGAGAAATAAGACTGAGAAAAACGGGAAGAATAATATGTATTTTCAGTAGAGACTAGCAATAAAGGCCTTAATGGAAAGTAGTGGTCATCAAAGTAGATAAGGGGGGTGGGTGGTTGTAATGGACAAGGAGTTTTATATATTAGTAAAGCTTTTAGTATATTAAGTGATCCGGGTTATTATAATGTTGGATGATTATCCATTCCACTCCATTGAAATGCTTATTAAAAAAAAGCTTATGATCATGAAATACCAAGGACAAAAAAGATTGTATTTTAATTAGTAGCCCTGTGACCCCTTATTTTTTTTTTTTCTTCCAAATTTTCACAAAAATCCTATAAAACCCCCATGCAGGGGCCCATTGTGACAGAGGCTAATTCTCTTACTACCCAGACTACATCTAAAGACAATTACAGAGAGTCTTTCATTATATTTGCATGACTCAGGATATTTAATTCCCCAGCTAAAAGAATTTAAGTAGAAGGAAAATATGACATGGGTAACGCTGGACGTCTCAGCGTTATAGTCAAATATACTGCATGAGACAGGGTTCGGGTAATTTTTAGGAAATAATACCCTAATTCTATACAACCAAAAGTAATTTATGTCCATACATGAGAAAAGAAAAGTCCCGGCACAGCTAACCACTATCGCTCTTATATAACGTGGAAATGGTTCTCTTTCTAGAGTGTCCCCGGACTGGTGAAGTGCGGTGCTAACGTGGGTAGATCAAGTGTATATATAACATAGTGACGAAGAAGACACGTTGCAACTCACCACTTCTAACTCGACTTTATTGCGGGAGTCATCTCAGGCTGACACACAATACATCGGGGACGCCGTGCAGGGAGAGACAGACGCGGCGGGGGGAGCTCAAGACAATAGATCCATATCGGATCCATATGGATCTATTATCTTGAGCTCCCCCCGTCGCGTCTGTCTCTCCCTGCACGGCGTCCCCGATGTATTGTGTGTCAACCTGAGATGACTCCCGCAATAAAGTCGAGTTAGAAGTGGTGAGTTGCAACGTTTCTTCTTCGTCACTATACAAAAGTAATTTATGATGAATAGTTTACAATTTCTACTTTAATACAATTATTTAGTACTTAATAAAAATAATTAAACAGCATAACGGAGTGGCAATGGGGGTAAAATTTGCCCCTGCGATGGCTAATTTATATATGGGGGTCTTTGAGATGTATATAGCCTAATACAGAAAGTTTTTTTTAGATAGTCTGATAATGATTTGGAAGGGATCCGAAGAAAGGCTTAGTGAATTCTAACATGCATTGAATATTCATGACTGGGAGTTGTCATTTACAGAACAGATTAGTAAAACAGAAGCAATATTTTTGGATCTCAAATTATTTATTGAAAAGGAGAGGATTAAAATTAGAACTCACGTCAAACTGACAGAGGCCAATAGTTATATTTGTGTTGAAAGTAGTCACTGAAAGCAGAGGAAAACTGTTATATCTATTGGTCAGCTAGTAAGAATAAGAGCAAAACAGAAAGAAAAAGATTTTAAAAAATAGGAGAGGAACGAAAAGCTGAAGGACCAGGAGTCTGATTAATTGCTATGCGAAAACCAGACAGTTTTAGCCCTTGGGTTATATGGAAAGAAAAAAAAAAAACAGTAGGGCAGGTTCCAATGAGCTAAATGAAATATAGACAACTTTGTGGCTGTAGGATGTCCTGATAATTTTCTTAAATATCCTGGTACCTGATGGGTTAACTCCTTAACGACGCAGGACGTATATTTACGTCCTCTGCCGGCTCCAGCGTTATGCCGCGGTGTCCCCGCGTCATATCGGGTCGGTCCCGGCGGCTATCAATGGCCGAGACCCGCGGCTAATACAGACATCACCGATCGTGGTGATGCCCTGTATTAACCCTTTAGACGCGGCGATCAAAGCTGACCGCCGTGTCTGTAGTGAAAGTGAAAGTATCCCGGCTGCTCAGTCGGGCTGCTCGGGACCGTCGCGGTGAAATCGCGGTGTCCCGAACAGCTTAGAGGACACCGGGAGGGCCCTTACCTGCCTCCTCGGTGTCCGATCAACGAATGACTGCTCCGTGCCTGAGATCCAGGCAGGAGCAGTCAAGCGCTGATAACACTGATCACAGGCGTGTTAATACACACCAGTGATCAGCATGAGAGATCAGTGTGTGCAGTGTTATAGGTCCCTATGGGACCTATAACACTGCAAAAAAAAGTAAACAAAAAGTGTTAATAAAGGTCATTTAACCCCTTCCCTAATAAAAGTTTGAATCACCCCCCTTTTCCCATAAAAAAAATAAAACAGTGTAAATAAAAAAATAAAAATAAACATATGTGGTATTGCCGCATGTGTAAATGTCCAAGCTATAAAAATATATAATTAATTAAACAACACGGTCAATGGCGTACGCGCAAAAAAAATTCTAAAGTCCAAAAAAGCGTTTTTTGGTCACTTTTTTTACCATTAAAAAATGAATAAAAAGGGATCAAAAAGTCAGATCAAAACAAAAATCATACCGATAAAAACTTCAGATCACGTCACAAAAAATGAGTCCTCATACCACCCTGTATGTGGAAAAATAAAAAAGTTATAGGGGTCAGAAGATGACATTTTTAAACATATAAATTTTCCTGCATGTAGTTATGATTTTTTCCAAAAGTGCGACAAAATCAAACCTATATAAGTAGGGAATCATTTTAACCGTATGGACCTACAGAATAATGATAAGGTGTCATTTTTAACGAAATATGCGCTGCGTAGAAACGGAAGCCCCCAAAAGTTACAAAATGGAGTTTTTTCTTCGATTTTGTCGCACAATGATTTTTTTTTCCGTTTCGCCGTGAATTTTTGGGTAAAATGACTAATGTCACTGCAAAGTAGAATTGGTGACGCAAAAAATAAGCCATAATATGTATTTTTAGGTGGAAAATTGAGAGGGTTATGATTTTTAAAAGGTAAGGAGGAAACAAGGGGGAGTCCTTAAGGGGTTAAAGGAGGCCTTGGAAAAAGCAGAAAGGCATTGCTGGAGTGTTTATACAAGGTTGCATGCAATGCTGTTTTTATGTGAAAATTGTATGTGTAATTTGTTTTATGTGTGTTTTAATGTGCAGTGTTTTCCTATGTGATGAGAGAAAGGACTACCGTATTTTTCGCCATATAAGACGCACTTTTTCTTCCCCAAAACTGGGGGGAAAAAGTCGGTGCGTCTTATACGGCGAATATTCCCCTATCGCGGCGGTCCCTGCGGCCATCAATGGCCGGGACCCGCGGCTAATACAGGACATCACCGATCGCGGTGATGCTCTGTATTAACCCTTCAGACGCGGCGACCAAAGCTGACCGCCGCGTCTGAAGGAAAAGTGACACTAACCCGGCTGTTCAGTCGGGCTGTTGGGGACCGCCGCGACGGTCCCGAACAGCCCGACTGAATAGCCGGGTTAGTGCTTACAGGACACCGGGAGGGACCTTACCTGCCTCCTCTGTGTCTTCTCCGTCCAGGGATCCCCTGTATGGCTGGCGCTCTCCTTCCTCGTATCACGTCGTCGCGTACGTGCGTCGGTGTGCGTAACGACGTGATGGCGGCGACGGAGAGCAAGGATACCCGGCCGGCAGCAGAGACGTTCCGGAGTGACGGGGACACGGCGACAGCGATGGAGCGACATCCAGGGCAGCGGTGACGGGTCCAGAGCGGCGGGGACACGTGAGTATTACCTCCTATGCAGTGGTCTTCAATCTGCGGACCTCCAGATGTTGCAAAACTACAACTCCCAGCATGCCCGGACAGCCAACGGCTGTCCGGGCATGCTGGGAGTTGTAGTTTTGCAACATCTGGAGTTCCGCAGGTTGAAGACCACTATTGGGTTCAAAACCTTTAATTTTTTTGATTTTGCACCTAAAAATTGGGTGCGTCTTATACGCCGGTGCGTCCTATAGGGCGAAAAATACGGTAAATGACTCTAATGGGTTTGAATTTGCTAAAGGTAAACCTGAAAGTAATGTAGTGATCACCTGTGTGTACAGTGATGAAGGGGAATATCCCTGATATGTGTGTGTTTGTGTGTATGATTTTTTAAGTTCTTTTAGTAAAATTTTTTATCTAGTGGTTTGTATTAGTAATTGCTAATATGTAGAGCTGTACAGTGTCCTTACACTGCATTTTTATTCTTCATCACAGGTATCCAAGGTCAGGATGCCAATGTACACTGTGGCATATAGCAGTGGGGGCCTTTTATTTCAATGACTGGAATGGAATCACCTAGTGACTCCATACAGGACAAATGAACTATTTTAACTGGACTGGACAACGCAGCAGACCACACTTTTCAGTCCAGTTAAAATAATACGTTTGAATTCACTCTCTATAGGCATATATTGCTATTTTTCTATATTTTTGTCTAGATTCTAGTACCATGACTATAGTGCAGAAAGGCTTCGTTGCTCATGTACAAATAACTACTACTGATTTCCATGGGGTATGCTGATTTGCATGAGGCAGCTAGAGATGAGCGAACTTACAGTAAATTCAATTCGTCACGAACTTCTCGGCTCGGCAGTTGCTGACTTTAGCCTGCATAAATGAGTTCAGCTCTCAGATGCTCCGGTGGGCTGGAGACTCTCTCCTAGGACTGTATGCACCTTTTCCAGCCACCGGAGTACCTGAAAGCTGAACTCATTTATGCAGGATAAATCATCAACTGCCGAGCCGAGAAGTTTGTGACGAATCGAATTTACTGTAAGTTCGCTCATCTCTAAAGGCAGCTGGACAACTCCTTACAGATGTCCCTGAACTCTTGACATTAAAACCCAAATGCAACTTTTACCTCTGCACCCCTTTAGTTTTAACCCTGCTTACAGCACTGTCTTCCAAACATGGGCTTTTTGGGTACTTATGTGGCATGTTGTATACTGAAATTTTGAAATTTAGTTATTTGTTTCCCTATATGTGACAAGTTAAATTATTACTTCCTTTAACATTTAAGCTATGGGTTACATGGTGAATTTGGCCACAACATCAGTCGTGTGGCCGAAGATTTGTGTTGAGCTTCCTGAACCTCACTGCATTGCAACTAATAAGTATGAATGGGGCTGCATTGTGACCCCCAAGTGACATTGATACATTCAAACTTGTATTTATATTAATAGATGAGGGTTCCTTGCTAAGGTCATGGTGCAAAGAGTATATTTTGTACTGGACTTGTACTTGGTGGGACTGTGGTGTCCCAGCAACAAGGGCTGTCCTGTGACTTTGGACTTCCTCAGGCAGGCCTGTTGGGCCCCCTATAGGACTGGTTATCACTGTTATCCTGTTGAAGCACTTTATGAAAGGGTTAATATTTTTTTCCTTAGGCATTATGTTATGTGTTATTTATATATGTTTTGTACCTTTAAGAGAGGAGCAGTGAAAGCCCATGTGACCCTGTATGCCCAATGGGAACCACTAAGTTCTTGGCCATATAGAGTAGTGGAGGGAGTAGTTGCCCCAGTTCAGTGCTAATCACAGTTAGGAACAGTCTGAGCACAAGTGTGGTAAAGGTGTGAGGTGTGTGGAGAAGCTCTGAGGAAGGCCCAGAACAAATCTACCTCTTCAATTCTTATGCAGTCATTCTGCAAGGATCACCCACACATAGGAAATTCAAGCCTGGCGGAGAAAGCTAAAGGACCTTGACAGAACCCTAGCTACCTGGAACAATCTTCAATGCTCTCTCAAGTCAGTATCAATCTATTGGCTGAAAGCACCATAAGTCCCAGCAAGGCAACAGGGCTCCTAAGGGGTTACGCTGCATCCTCTTCACTCTGCACCCTACTGTCTGTGTATCAACATCTGCACCCAGCTGAGTAAAAGCAGTAAAAAAGTTATCTGTAACCTGAAGTCAGTGTCTTCCTCTACTCCCCGTGTCTGGCCCAGGAGAGGCTGTCTCCAACCTCGTAACGGTGCCCTGGCGTCACGAAGTGATAAGGTATTTCCTTGCACCCCCGTGGCTACCACTTGACTACTTATTTACAACACCTTTATAGACCCATAGATGAATCCATTATGTGGGGAGCTGTCACCAGATGGGGTTGTCCTAGCTGGGGATCCTCTTTAAGTACAGATACCTCAATATTGTGCCGAGGGTCCTTTAGGAAAACATATCACAATGAATTAGAGTGAATGCTAGAAACATTTTTTTCTTTATGTCATGTTAACTATACTAAAAATGTCTTTATCTTTTCTTACAGTTGGAAAGACGTCTCTGATCACAAGGTTTATGTATGACAGTTTTGACAACACATATCAGGTAAGTGGGAAAATGTTGAGTACCGTAGATGTAACATTATGGTGATGCAAATATTCAATAACTAACTGGATCCAAGCAGATATTAAACTTTACCAGTGAAATAAAAAGCAAGCAACACCTCTCATTATGATCCTTGCCTGTTAGAGTCTATTCACACTGTTCAATTTGCTGTGAAGTCTGAAATACAGTATACAATGGGAAGGTCTAGCCGCTATAGGGAGCTATGAATGTAGGTCACGGTTTAGGTATACAGGCTTAAAAGAGTAGAAGGTTGAATAAAGGTATTCTTTATCCTTCTATTTTTCTTTTATAAAGACCACTATTCTTCTCTCTCTAGCTGTTTTTCACTCCTCATGACACTAAAGCTAATTCGGTAAGGTCAGCCAACTATTTCATGTGTACTGGGGACTCAGTATTCCCCCACCCCCATAGCCCCGCCCCCTCATGACATCACATCTCGCCCCCTCAATGCAAGTCTATGGGAGGGGGCGTGACGGCAGTCACGCCCCCTCCCATAGACTTGCATTGAGGGGCGGGGCTATTTCGTCACGAGCGCCCGGTGTCAGCTCCAGTGCTCGGAACAGTTTGTTCCAAACGCCGAGTAGCGGAATACCCCTTTAAGTTATTCAACAAACCAAAAAGATTTATGTTTTTTCTTTCAAATATATATATATTATTGTGTGCTCTTAAATATTCAACATACATTGCAGTTTTCTGATGGTCTTTGACCTGACTCTTCACCAGAACGCTTCTTTTGCTAATAAGGAATAACAACTCCAAACCAGTGTTGTCAATATATATAGGTGTCTCTGGTTTAGCTGAGTCTTTGAAGACTCTTTTGGTCAGTTCGGTTGTTGACTTGCATGGCTAATTTACCATTACATGTGTCATTGCAGAGACAGTTAAAGGGGTACTCCAGTGGAAAACTTTTTTTTTTTTTTAAATCAACTGGTGCCAGAAAGTTAAACAGATTTGTAAATTACTTCTATTAAAAAATCTTACGCCTTCCAGTACTTATTAGCTTCTGAAAACTACAGAGAAAATTCTTTTCTTTTTGGAACACAGAGCTCTCTGCTGACATCACGAGCACAGTGCTCTCTGCTGACATCTCTGTCCATTTTAAGAACTGTCCAGAGAAGGAGAAAATCCCCATAGCAAACATATTCTGCTCTGGTCAGTTCCTAAAATGGACAGAGATGCCAGCAGAGAGCAATGTGCTTGTGATTCAGCAGAGAGCACTGTGTTCCAAAAAGAAAAGAATTTCCTCTGCAGTATTCAGCAGCTAATAAGTACTGGAAGTAATAAGATTTTTTTAATAAAAGTAATTTACAAATCTGTTTAACTTTCTGGCACCAGTTGATTTAAAACAAAAAGTTTTCCACCGGAGTACCCCTTTAATTTCCTTCTCAGTAAGAGCTATTTTCTATCTCTGGTAGAGATATTAATCAGATTTCACCACAAATACATTTAGGTGAAGAATATCTTAAAGGGGTTTTCTAGGCAAAATTTATTGATAATCTATCTTCAGGATAAGTCATCAATATCAGATTGGTGCATGATGTCACCATCCAGGACCCCATTAATCAGCTGTTTTCCAGATCCACAGCATTACCTTACACCCAGGGGTCATGTCCTGGAAGAAAAAGTGTGGGAACTCACCCATGATTTCCACTCAAGGACTGGTCCTGAAGGACCCTAGATAATGGGAACAGGGTTCTTGCAGTGGAAAAAGTGCAGGAACTCCGTTCCCATGAGTTCCTGCAGGACTTGAGCCCTGCTTACACCATAAAACACAGCAGGAAGCAGATCAGTCCATACATTGGAAAGAGGCCAAGCTGAGTTAAATTTTAATGACAGTTTTTTTGCTTCTTTTGTTTTTTATATTTTATTTATAATTTAATTAATTAAAATTTTATTTAATTTTATTAATTTATAATTTAATGTAATTCATTAAAAATTTATATATATATATATATATATATATATATATATATATATATATTATTTTTTATTTATTTATTTTTTTTTTTTTTCCGGACCTCATACGGTTCTATGCAACAGAATTTTGATCATTATAGGGTAACATGGTGATCTTAATTTGGTTCAGTAAGACTATGGTGGGATGTTATAACCGAGATGTTAAAATTGCATGAGTGTTCATGTGTTTTCAATGGGCAGGGGCGAGAAAACCATAGTCACTGCCCCTATCTCCCACAACTGCCATTCCAACATCTTCAAGTGCTAGCCGCAGCCTCCGGTGACATTCATAGGGGAACTCAGGTGGATAACAAATGTTTTCAAATCAACTAGTGTCAGAAAGTTAATCAGACTTGTAAATGACTTCTATTAAAAAAATCTTAATTCTTCTAGTACTTATCAGCTGTAGTATGCTCCAGGACATTGTGTAGTTGCTTTCAGTCCAACCACAGTACTCTCTGCTGACACCTCTGTCCATGTCAGGAACTGTCCAGATTAGAAGCAAATGCTCTGGACAGTTCCTGACACGAACAGAGGTGTCAGCAGAGAGCACTGTGGTCAGACTGGAAAGAACTACACAACTTCCTCTGAAGCATACAGCAGCATGAAAGAATTAAGATTTTTAAATAGAAGTAATTTACAAATCTCTTTAACTTTCTTGCACCAGTTGATCTGAAACCCCTTTAATTTGTGCAGGAATTGTCCACTCAGCAAAACACTGTCCACAATAGTGACCCACCACAGATAATGACTGGCTGATTGATTGCACTAATAAAATGTTGTCGGACGCGAGGGGCAGCGAGGCTCTCTATATGTTGGAGCCCTCACTACATTTTATAATATTTATAATGCATGTAAAACCCCGTTAAGACTGAGATTTCGCATCATTCTCTCTTTGTCTGTACTAGGCTACAATTGGAATAGACTTCCTGTCAAAGACAATGTATCTAGAGGATCGGACGGTGAGTTTCTTCCTTCGAAATCTTTAACTGTTTAATGGAGCTACAATGAAGCTGATCAAGGCAATTTATCTATTTAATGTAATCTACACTAGAGGGTCAGATGAAAGTCAATAGCTTAGCAAGAAGTGAGATCAAAATCCATTTATGGTTTTCTTACTGAATATGTATTTATTCTTGGCTACTGTATATTGCGCCAACATACTCAGCATCCATGTACACAATTCATCATCTCTCACATTAGTGCCAGTCCCCAGTGAGGTCCTCAATCTACTTAGTAAACTCCATTCTTGTTGGACGCTCTTGCCAAGCGCATAACATAAGGAGGATTATTGCACATTATAGTGTTATGGGAAATAAGACACAGAACGCTGTGAGTTTATATGGTTATGGAATATAACTTGTAATAAATTTGTAATGACTATAGACTCCAATTTTCACAAAGCATCCAATAAAAATGTTACTCGTCTGTCATGAATTATATTGGGGCTGAGCTGCAGGAAAAGTAATGAGAAAACATTGAGTACTCTGGATATACTGGCTGGACCAAAAACATAAACTTATCCAGGGGAAGATTTATCAAGCTGCCTTAGAGCCCATACACACTACAGATTGAACACAATCATGTTTAGTATAGTCCTGAGAAGACACATCTAAGGGGGAACATTATTAAAGGAGTAGTCCGGCGCGCACTTTTTTCCTTTTATCCCGTCCGGGCTGCAAAATATATATAATCTCCTCACTACTGGGGTGACACACTGTAACAAACCTCCTCCTCATGTAATCTCCTTACTCCTGGGGTGACACACTGTAACAAACCTCCTCCTGATGTAATTTCCTTACTACTGGGGTGACACACTGTAACAAACCCCCTTCTCATGTAATCTCCTTACTACTGGGGTGCCACAGTGTAACAAACCCCCCTCCTCATGTAATCTCCTTACTACTGGGGTGACACACTGAAACAAACCCCCCTCCTCATGTAATCTCCTTACTACTGGGGTGACACACTGTAACAAACCTCATGTAATCTCCTTACTACTGGGGTGACACACTGTAACAAACCCCTTCCTCATGTAATCTACTTACTACTGGGGCGACACACTGTAACGAACCTCCTCCTCATGTAATCTCCTCACTACTGGGGTGACACACTGTAACAAACCTCCTCCTCATGTAATCTCCTTACTACTGGGGTGACAAACTATCACAAACCTTCTCCTCATGTAATCTCTTTACTAATGGGGTGACACACTGTAACAAACCTCCTCCTCATGTAATCTCCTTACTACTGGGGTGACACACTGTAACGAACCTCCTCCTGATGTAATCTCACTACTGGGGTGACACACTGTAACAAACCTCCTCCTCATGTAATCTCCTAACTACTGGGGTGACACACTGTAACAAACCTCCTCCTCATGCAATCTCCTTACTACTGGGGTGCCAAACTATCACAAACCTCCTCATGTAATCTCCTTACTACTGGCGTGACACACTGTAACGAACCTCCTCCTCATGTAATCTCCTCACTACTGGGGTGACACACTGTAACAAACCTCCTCCTCATGTAATCTCCTTACTACTGGGGTGACAAACTATCACAAACCTCCTCCTCATGTAATCTCCTTACTACTGGGGTGACACACTGTAACAAACCTTCTTCTCATGTAATCTCCTTACTACTGGGGTGATACACTGTAACGAACCTCCTCCTCATGTAATCTCCTCACTACTGGGGTGACACACTGTAACAAACCTCCTCCTCATGTAATTTCCTAACTACTGAGGTGACACACTGTAACAAACCTCCTCCTCATATAATCTCCTTACTACTGGGGTGACACACTGTAACAAACCCCCTCCTCATGTAATCTCCTTACTACTGGGGTGACACACTGTAACAAACCCCCTCCTCATGTAATCTCCTTACTACTGGGGTGACACAATGTAACAAACCCCCTCCTCATGTAATCTCCTTACTACTGTGGTGACACACTGTAACAAACCTCCTCCTCATGTAATCTCCTTACTACTGTGGTGACACACTGTAACGAACCTCCTCCTCATGTAATCTCCTTACTACTGTGGTGACACACTGTAACAAACCTCCTCCTCATGTAATCTCCTTACTACTGAGGTGACACACTGTAACAAACCTCCTCCTCATGTAATCTCCTTACTACTGGGTTGGCACACTGTATCAAACCCCCTCCTCATGTAATCTACTTACTACTGTGGTGACACACTGTAACAAACCTCCTCCTCATATAATCTCCTTCCTACTGGGGTGACACACTGTAACAAACCCCCTCCTCATGTAATCTCCTTACTACTGAGGTGACACACTGTAACAAACCTCCTCCTCATGTAATCTCCTTACTACTGAGGTGACACACTGTAACAAACCTCCTCCTCATGTAATCTCCTTCCTACTGGGGTGACACACTGTAACAAACCCCCTCCTCATGTAATCTCCTTACTACTGTGGTGACACACTGTAACAAACCTCCTCCTCATGTAATCTCCTTCCTACTGGGGTGACACACTGTAACAAACCCTCTCCGCATGTAATCTCCTTACTACTGGGGTGACACACTGTAACAAACCTCCTCCTCATGTAATTTCCTTACTACTGGGGTGACACACTGTAACAAACCTCCTCCCCGTTTACTCACCTTACTACTGGGGTGGCAGGGTTTTTCTGGATGGGCGGGTGCTTCGAATGCTAGCTAACTTTATTGCAGCGGGCAAACCGGCACCCCCATCAAGAGTGCACTCTGAGATGTGCTGAAAAAGTGCCATCAACTTATAGGACTAAAACAGTGGTCTCAAACTGTGGCCCTCCAGATGTTGTAAAACTTCAACTCCCAGCATGCCCGGACAGCCAACGGCTGTCCGGGCATGCTGGGAGTTGAAGTTTTACAACATCTGGAGGGCCACAGTTTAAGCCCACTGGACTAAAAGGATCTGCTGTGAATGTCTTGGTGCCAGACACCACCCCCAGGGCACTTACAGAGGTCAGAGCTCAAGGTGGACCCGCATGATATTACATTTGTTAGATAGATTGGTAGATTGATCAATAGATAGTAAAACAAACTGATAGTCAGGCCGGCCCAGAGAGTCTATCTATTATGCTATAGGAAAATGTGGTTTAAATATGAGACTTATTAAAATGAAGATATTCATAGGAGGGTCCAGCAATAATGTCATCATCTGCTGTTTCTTCTATTACTTGTTATGTTGTCCCAGGTCAGACTGCAGCTCTGGGACACGGCTGGCCAAGAGAGGTTCCGCAGCCTCATCCCCAGTTATATCCGGGACTCCACCGTGGCTGTGGTAGTTTACGACATTACAAGTAAGTAGATTCTGTAAGTAGTTTTCACCATGTAAATGTCTGCAGCCTTGTAACCGCAGTCAATATGGTGGCCATAATGACATGTTCCAGTTGGCTAAGTCGGCTATGTCTACTGTATATATTTTTTACTTGCGATTAGAGATGAGCGAACTTACAGTAAATTTGATTTGTCACGAACTTCTCGGCTCAGCAGTTTGTCTTATCCTGCATAAATGAGTTCAGCTTTCCGGGGCTCCGGTGGGCTGGAAAAGGTGGATACAGTCCTAGTAAAGAGTCTCCTAGGACTGTATCCACCTTTTCCAGCCCACGGGAGCACCTGAAAGCTGAACTAATTTATGCAGGAAAAGTCATCAACTGCCGAGCCGAGAAGTTCGTGACGAATCAAATTTACTGTAAGTTCGCTCATCTCTACTTGCGATTAAAGAAGCCAGTTTGAGGCTATATGGTTATGCCATCAGCTTATTCTTTAGGTCCCTGTTTCCCAACCAGGGTGCCTCCAGTTGTTGCAAAACTGCAACTCCCAGCAATTACAATACAGGAATCATATATATAAACTACATACAAGATGGCTGCGTAGATGTAAGGAGATATCTCAGGAAGGCATTAGGGAATTAAAACCCCCTTGAAAACAATAATAAATGTAAGCAAATAACAATAAATATAGCAGAAATGGTACCCTCTCAAAAAATATATACAATATATATATATATATATATATATATATATATACCCCCAGACACCATTGGCATAAAGTCCAATAATACACAATAGGTAATGTTACAGATCTTGCCAGATTAAAGAGACACCATCTTTTATAGAGCCCATATTAGCACCCAAAGCAAGGACCGCAGAATACACATCCTTAAAGGGGTCCTCCGGTGGAAAACTTTTTTTTAAAATTTATTTATGTTAAAAAAAAAAATGTATTTGTTTTTTTAAATCAACTGGTGCCAGAAAGTTAAACAGATTTGTAAATTGCTTCTATTAAAAAAATCTTAATCAATCCAGTACTTATTAGCTGCTGAATACTACAGAGGCGGAACACAGAGCTCTCTGCTGACATCATGACCACAGTGCTCTCTGCTGACATCTCTGTCCATTTTAAGAACTGTTCAGAGTAGGAGAAAATCCCCATAGAAAACATATGCTGTTCTGGGCAGTTCTTAAAATGGACAAAGATGTAAGCAGAGAGCACTGTGCTTGTGATGTCAGCAGAGAGCTCTGTGTTCCAAAAAGAAAATAATTTCCTCTATAGTATTCAGCAGCTAATAAGTACTGGAAGGAATAGAAGTAATTTACAAATCTGTTTAACTTTCTGGCACCAGTTGATTTAAAAAAAAAAAGTTTTCCACTGGAGTACCCCTTTAATTGTAGGCTCAGATATTGGTTCTGCATCACTAGGTAGAGTAGGGCCTACTTCAGAGGAGGCAACTCCAGACGGTCCATGAAGGTATCGGAGGAAGAGTCCCCATTGTAAGTGTCATCCCGGGGTGAGGATGAAGGATGGGTGAATGTTTCCTGACAGGTAAGAAATCACTGTGGAAAGGAGAGGTGACAGGATACTTTAGCAGGAGCTCAGACCCACCCCTGCTCAAATCACAGGCCATTCCCCCGAGCAGGTATTTACATGAATAGATAAGTTATTCTGTTAGTTATTCTAATTTTCCAATTAAACTATATATCAATCTGCTCAGATTTTCTTGCTTCATGACATGATGTCTGCAGATTAAACTGCATTTTCAATAGGACAGGTTCCCTTTAAGTAAGGGAGTTTCATCTCCATAGTCTGAACAATTGTGGGGTCTGGTATGAAGGTCGAACTTGTGGGGTGATCTAGGGGTCTTGTGACATACTGATCTTTACCATCTAGCAAGAAAGTCCAGGTACAGCTCTGGGTATAGTATGGGAATCTCTTAAAGGGGTATTCCAGGCAAAAACTTTTTTTATATATCAACTGGCTCCGAAAAGTTAAACAGATTTGTAAATTACTTCTATTAAAAAATCTTAATCCTTCCAATAGTTATTAGCTTCTGAAGTTGAGTTGTTGTTTTCTGTCTAACTGCTTTCTGATGACTCACGTCCCGGGAGCTGTCCAGCTCCTATGGGGTTATTCTCCCATCATGCACAGCTCCCGAGACGTGACATCATCATTGAGCAGTTAGACAGAAAACTTCAGAAGCTAATAACTATTGGAAGGATTAAGATTTTTTAATAGAAGTAATTTACAAATCTGTTTTACTTTCCGGAGCCAGTTGATATATATATATATATATATAAGTTTTTGCCTGGAATACCCCTTTAAATGTGCAACGAGGGTGTATTTATGTGGCCTCCGTGCACGATGAGGGAATTATCCTGTTACTGCGATGTTACACTGTTCATGGGTTCCTCCTGCACAACGTTTCATGGCACCTAATGGAAGTTCATGCTGGGTGTTTTGATCGCATCCGTGTTACACTTATTGAAGGTATAGGTAAAGATGTATCCCAGAGGTTCAATACCCTTAGAGGGCAGGAGAACTTCTGGATACACACTCTCCAAACCCTGTCACCTCGAGGTCTTAATGACATGATCGAGTGTAATCTGTAAAACCAGGTGCAATTTAGTTTCCACCTGTTCTTCTTATCCCATATGGTGTATTTAGCTGTTGGTACGGTTTGCCCCAGTTGTTTTGATACATGGGTGTAGAGATGAGCGAACTTACAGTAAATTCGATTCGTCACGAACTTCTCGGCTCGGCAGTTGATGACTTTTCCTGCATAAATTAGTTCAGCTTTCAGGTGCTCCGGTGGGCTGAAAAAGGTGGATACAGTCCTAGGAAAGAGTCTACTAGGACTGTATCCACCTTTTCCAGCCCACCGGAGCACCGTAAAGCTGAACTAATTTATGCAGGATAAGTCATCAACCGCCGAGCTGAGAAGTTTGTGACAAATCGAATTTACTGTAAGTTCGCTCATCTCTACATGGGTGCCCACATGTATACTTTGTAGTACTTATCCCTCTTTATATTATTTACATTATATATATATATATACAACTCCCAGCATGCTGTCCGGGCATGCTGGGAGTTGTAGTTTTGCAACAGCTGGAGGGCCACAGTTTGAAGACCGCTGTCTTAGATATTCCCAACATATAGCTTTGTACATATATATCTCTGATTTTATTATATAACTCTTATATACATCAATTAGATTGTATAAACAGCTCTTAGATATGACGCCTTGTTTGCTTTACTACGTTCAACCTGTCACATGTACGCTATGATATTTTAACCCTTCTTTGAGTTTTAGCCACAGGCATTAAAAGTGTATGGAAAGCTATTGCCTCCCTTAAAATTGTTATATGATTTTGTGCTGTTTTACTATTATGTACTGTTTACAGGATGTAATGTCATTGTCAGGTGACAGGATGTGATGTCATTGTCAGGTGACAGGATGTGATGTCACTATCAGGTGTCTATCCCACCTCAATGAGAAAATGAGGTGGGATGGACAGCTGATAGTGACATCACATCCTGTCACCTGACAATGACATCACATCCTGCTTGTTCATTTATTCCTATATATACCTTGCTTGTACACTATGTTTTCATACTGATCTGAAGAAGGGGTGGCACACCTGAAACGCGTCATCTGTTTTATTGTTTTAGCTCCAATAAAATCCTCCAGTGTCTATGCATTAACCGCAACTCTGGTTCGATTTTTTTTTCCTTTTCTGGATTTTTTTCACTTTCGCAGCGCCACTCCAAGGGTCTTCTTTCTGTCTTCTACATCACACTGGCTCGCATGGTCACATGGGGTTGCTGCTCACAATTTTTAAAGGCACAGTGATACATTAAACTTGCATATATATAGAACAGCAATCAAATTAATTTAATGAAAAATATATTATTTTATATTACACTATACACATAATTTATTATACTAAGCAACTCCATTGGGCCCAACACTATATGCTGCCAGGCTGCCTCAACTACAGGACAGTCACTTGTGCTGGAACACCACATTTACATTCACAGTATTCTGTGCAAGCTGCAGATTTTATGCTGCAAAGTTCAAGGTAAACTAAATATGTGCAGGATACTGTACGTGTGAATAGACCCTTAAGGGAGAAGTACCATGGGGAAAAAACGTATCCCCTATCCAAAGAAAAGGGAATGCGTTTTAGATCGAAGGGAGTCTGACTGTTGGGACCCCTGCAATCTCCTGTACGGGGCCCTGGCTCTCCCTGGGAGCAGCACCTCACAACCCCCGCACTAAGGGGGGGCTGCCACACTCCCTTCATATATCTCAATGCCGAAGATAGCCGAACAGGTCTCCCATAGAGATATATGGAGGGGTTGTGATGCGCCACTCCTGGGGAGAGCCGGGGCCCCGGAAAGGAGATCGCGGTGTGGCCCAGCAGTAATACCCCCCGCGATCTGAAACTTTTCCCCTATCCTTTGGATAAAGGATTAGTTTTTACCCATAATATATCTCCTTTAATGAAGAAAAAAAAATTTATGTATTTATGTACTGACAAATCATAGGAAAAGGAAAAAATAAAAATAAAAAACCACTGGTAAATACAGACCCTTAAAGGGGTATTCCAGGAAAATTTTATATATATATATATATATATATATATATATATATATATATATATATATAAATCAACTGGCTCCAGAAAGTTAAACAGATTTGCAAATTACTTCTATTAAAAAAAAATCTTAATCCTTCCAATAATTATCAGCTGCTGAAGTTGAGTTGTTCTTTTCTGTCTGGCAACAGTGCTCTCTGCTGATATCTCTGCTTGTCTCGGGAACTGCACAGAGTAGAAGAGGTTTGCTATGGGGATTTGCTTCTACTCTGGACAGTTCCCGAGACACGTGTCATCAGAGAGGACTTAGACAGAAAAGAACAACTCAACTTCAGCAGCTCATAAGTACTGAAAGGATTAAGATTTTTTAATAGAAGTCGTTTACAAATCTGTTTAACTTTCTGGAGCCAGTTGATATATAAAAAATTTTTTTTTCCTGGATAACCCCAGTGTACCTGTTGTTTGAAAAGATATTTTAATACCTACCTGGGTTTGTTAGGTTAACCCTTTAGAGCAGTGGTCTCAAACTGCGGCCCTCCAGATGTTGCGAAACTTCAACTCCCAGCATGCCCGGACAGCCGTTGGCTGTCCGGGCATGCTGGGAGTTGAAGTTTCGCAACATCTGAAGGGCCGCAGTTTGAGACCACTGCTTTAGTGTGATGCAAGGCAACTTGAGTGCAGTGTGAACAACTCCATTCATTTGTAATAAAGTAGTGCAGACACTAAAGCTATTGGCATTTGACAACTTTGTTCATAATGAGTGCAAACGGTTGATCAAATAGCGCAAAAAAAAAAAAAAAGCCTGTTATTGGCAAATAAGCGTATGCTGGATAATGTGCACTTCCCTGCCTGATACTTAACATTCAGCTTGTGAGCAGGATAAGGAGATGCTTCAGAAAAGAAGAAAAGAAAAGGTTGGTAGTGGGGCCTGCAGGATTTAATTAGGACAGGGTCCAGCATGTGCTGCTCTCTGGTCACATTGTGAGTGCGCTGCCCCCTGGTGATCACTGAGTGTGTCACTAGCAGCTTCAAACCCCCTAGGGGCAGCTTCATTTCTGGAATCAGAGAAACACCATCAGCTCATTAGATAATTAACAGCATCTATTTAGTGACTCTTTAGCATCTTGCTAGCATGTTTAATCCCCTCTTATCACATTCTACAGAGCTGCGATCACAGATCCGGGCGTGTGTGCATTAACAGCAAGGAGATACATTACTTTAATGATAGCGTTCAGACAGGCAATGTTTGTTGGTGCTGTTACTGACACTGAGATTTATTGTTTGCAACCTTGTGCGCACACATTCCGATCACTAACGAGGTTCATTACTATGTAGATTTCTTCCATATAGTTGACAAACAGCATGTGCATCTACTGATCTCAATTTCCATTAGATTTTCGATAACTTTTTAGGATCCTTGTTTTACGGCTCCATCTCAGAACGTTCTTTTAGGGTACGTTCACACGCGCTGATTTTTTAGCGGGTTTTCCGCTGCGTATTTGAAAGTCGGCGGGCTCTTCTCGGCTGTCCGCAGCAGATTTTCCGCGGCGGAATTTACGCTGCGGAAAATCCACCACAGTCCCTACTGACTTCAATGGGGCTTGCGGCGGATTTTCCGCAGTGTACATTCCGCCGTGGAAAATCGTCTGCGGACAGCCGAGAAGAGCCCGCCCACTTTCAAATACGTAAAAAAAACAGCGCGTGTGAACGTACCCTTAGGGTAGTATCACATCTGCATCGGGTGTCCTGCAGCTGAAATTTCGAAAGCCAATCCACAAGTGGACACCCGCTGCGGATGCGCTACATGCGCTACAAAACCCTATTCTTAGGCTGGAATTCCACTGAGTTTATTTTTTTGCAAAAACGCCGTAAAAAAACGCCAATTTTCCCACACGGCTTTTTTTCACCGAAAAAACGCCGCGTCCAGTTGTTAGCTGCAAGTCAATAGTAAACTGCAAAATGCCAGATTCCCTTGGCGTTTTTCAGTTTGCCATTTTTTTTTTATCCTTTTGGCGTTTTTCAGCAAATTGGGGCAAAGAGGCTGGATTTTCAAAACGCCCAACAATGGGAAAAAGGGAAAAGTTAAACACACACACACTTTCTAAAAAAAAAATTATTCAAATTTTGTTATAAAAAATAAACATTTAGTTAAATACTTTTTTTATATCCCTACTGCATCCTTCTTTATTTTTTATTTTTTTTCTGGTACTCAACTAATTTTGTACAAAAAAGGGGCCAAAAAAGGCAAATTCCATACAAAGGTAAAATCGCCAGAAAAAAACGCCAAAATGCAGTGAAAAACAGTGGCAGTTTTTCTGGTGTTTTTAAGCCCAAAAAATCGCAGGGCAAAAATCTCAGTGGAATCCTAGCCTTAGGGTTGTTTTTATGTATTTTTATTTTCTCAAAAGAACTGCAGCCCGATGTTACACAAAAGTTTATAGTATAGTACACACTACATACAGGGCATTTTCATTTTAAAAACTCTGCATCCTCTGGGTATGGTGTTTTTTTTCCCCAGTGTATTTACCCACAGGTTTCCCTATAAGACTTGAAAGGACACAGAATAAAAATGCCACTAAAATGCCATAAGAACTCAAGTCGCAATCAGAAAAAGGAATGGTGTTTCCATATTCTATTTTTCATATATATATAAAAAAAAATACATAAAACCCCACTGTGTAATGGAGGCCTTATAATGCATTAAACAGATAATATGTGCTGTTATATCATTTTTAAAGGGGTTGTCTGGCGTTTTTGATAGCAGTTTTTATTTAGTCAATTATACGCGCACTTTTCTCCCTGCGGCAATATATTATTTGTGTTTGACCTCTAGGCGTCTTACTACTTGTATTTGTGTACTTATACTTATGTTGAAGCTTGTTTATCTTTAGCTTGTTGTACCAGGAAAGCCATCACAGCCGTGCACCTCATGTAAAAAACAGTTTGGAACCAACCTCACAGTATAAAGCATTCCAAAGGACACACTTAGGCTAGGTTCAGACTACGGAATTTCCGACAGAAATTCAGTCGTAAAATTTCCGTCCGAAATTCCGCTTGCTAAAATGTCTAGTATAGTGAATGGGTTTCCGTTCACAAATTCACACTTCGGAATTTGTGAAGTGGAAAATCCGCTTAGAAATTTCCGCCTGAAGAAAGGCGGTGCTCTTTCTTGAGGCGGAAATCCGCGCGGAACACATTGCAGTCTATTGGAGTTTGCAGTGTCCGCGCGGTCCTGATTCAGCCGGCGCTGGTCGCACTCAGAATCTCCAGGCGGAAATTTTCTGCCTGGAGATTCCGTAGTCTGAAACTAGCCTTAGGGTCTATTCACATGGCAGAATTTCTGCTTGAAGAATTCCACCTCAAATTAAAGTCTGCACTCTCATTCACACTTCTGAATTTCCGCTTGTATATGGACTTTAATTTGAGGCAGAATACCGCAAGAAGATGAATAGACCCTAAGGGCTCATTCACACTATGGAATCTCTCTGAGCGGAGATTCCATCTGTATCGGCCACCAAGCTGGCACTAGTACCACTCGGAAATGCTCAATCTCCATAGACAACAAAGCATTTGTGAGCTCCTTCCGCCGAAAGCATGACCATGTTCATTCATTTGGCGGAGTCTGGGGTCCAGAATTTCGTAGTGTGAATGCAGGGCTGGTGCAAAGATTTTTGCCACCCTAGGCCAAAGCTGATTTTTACACACTGTAACAAACCTCCTCCTTATGTAATCTCCTTACTAATGGGGTGATACACTGTAACAAACCTCCTCCTCATGTATTCCCCTTACTACTGGGGTGACACACTGTAACAAACCCCTACTCATGTAATCTCCTTACTACTGGAGTGACACACTGTAACAAACCTCCTTATGTAATCTCTTTACTATTGGGGTGACACACTGTAACAAACCTCCTCCTCATGTAATCTCCTAACTACTGGGGTGACACACTGTGACAAACCTCATCCTCATGTAATCCCCTTACTACTGGGGTGACACACTGTGACAAACCTCATCCTCATGTAATCTCCTTACTACTGGGTGACACACTGTAACAAACCTCCTCCTCATGTAATCACCTTACTACTGGGGTATCACACTTTAACAAACCTCCTCCTTGTGTAATTACCTTACTACTGGGGTGACACAGTGGTTGGGCAGGTGCTGCGGGTGCGTGCAGGGCGGCGCCCCCATAAATAGGGGGCTCTAGGCGGTTGCCTATTTTGCCTATAAGCAGAACCGGCCCTGTGGGAATTGTGATGCAGAATTCCATGGTTACATTACACTGCAGCACTGTGGACAGTCAGACTTTTATGGGCACCATATAAATGCCGTTTTAAGGATCAGTATATTTACAACTGGCTTCCACGTCTTTCAGAATTCGTTACATGTATGCTTGTTGATTTCTTTGGATACATCATTGCAAAGGTAAATAATGTGGTGGATGCTCACAGTAAACAATACAATATACTACCTCATCACTTTGTGCTAAATATGACATTCCGGTTTGTTTTTTAGATTTGAATTCCTTTCACCAAACATCCAAATGGATTGATGATGTCAGAACAGAGCGAGGAAGTGATGTCATAATAATGCTGGTTGGAAATAAAACAGATCTTGCAGATAAAAGGTACCAATGAGCTAAAGCATATTTATTACTGACTGCAAAGTACTCTCTGCTGTGGTCCACAGGGGTATTCTGGTTGAAATCATTACTGTCATTTAAAAAAAACTTTCGACATGTCGAAAGTTTTGATTGGTAGGGGTCTCAGTCCTGAGACCCCCACCAACCTCTAGATGTAGCTGGATGAAGCATGCGGCAGTACACTTCTCTCCCAGACTCAGGCTCATTCTGTCTGAGAGTAGAAGATGGGCTTTATTTAAAGTCTATGGAACTGACAAAAAATATCGGTATGCCATCACTGTGCCTGTGTATATTTCCCATGATGCATCATTGTTACAACTAGTGCTCCAGCCAGACAATCTGTCTTCGAGCGCTCCCCTGTCTCGTCCTCCTCTGTCGGCAGTGCCGCGGTTCGCATCACGGGACGCACCCTCATGCGATCGCTGGGCTGTTACTCACCTCCTGCTTCCTCCGCTGTTCCAGGTCGCCGGCGTGCGTGTACCCACCCTCTAGGGCGCATGCACCCCGACTCTCTGCGATTTAAAGGGCCAGTATGCCCTTAATTGGTGACTGCTGCTCGCTGACACTATAAGTGTCAGCACTTCCTGTTTCCCCTTGCCGGATCTTTATGCCCCACAGCCTTAGAGAAAGCATACCTTACTTGTGTTCTGCCTTACTGTGTATCAGAATTCCTTTCTACGTTTCCTGTCCACTCTCCAGTGCCGACTGTCTTGACCTTCCTGCCTGTCCCCGACTACGGGTTTGCCTTATCCTTCCTGTGCCACGCTTCACCTCAGAAGCTTGTGTGGTCGAGTCGTATCAGGGGTAGCGACCTGGGTGCCGCCTGCCGCAGCAAGTCCATCCCGATTTGCGGCTGTCTCTGGTGAAAACCAGCGGCACCTTAGACTCTGCTCCCTGGTACGGCCCACGTCATCATCCACACAGGCTCAGCGGATCCACTTCCCCACAGCCGTTATAATCATGGAGTGTGAAAGGCCTACATTTCTTCTAAGGCTGCATTCACACACACTCATTTTACAAGGCAGCATACATATGAATTGTCTTGTAGAATCAGCCGTTAAAGGAGAGTGCTCATTGGTGTTGGAAAGACATCTATTACATACAAATACATAGATCTAGATCCTTATTGTGTGACAGGCATCAGTTATAAATGGTTAGTGCTTTTGGGTAGGGGGGAGTCATCTTCTAGAAAAGCAGTGGAAGTATCGGAAAGAAGACCTAATGGAAGCCGGCGCTGCTTTATTCAGGGTATACGCGCGAAAAATTCTCCGGATGCCAAGGTATTTTTTAATCGCAAAAGTCTTTATTGAACAAACACAGAATGCATACAGGCAATCGCCTCCCTATATCACCTGTATGCATGCTGTGTCTGTTTAATAAACACTTTTGTGATTCAAAAATACCTTGGCATCTGGAGAATTTTTCTGGGATATATCCTGGATTAAGCAGCGCCTGGCTTCCATTATAAGGTCTTCATTTCTGATACTTCTACTGCATTTTGACAGGTTGGGTACTTCCCTTCCTGTGACCTTCAGGCTGCAGCTTTATCCATGACATCTGGAGACCCCATTAGGGGTGATATGCACTTTAATCTCTAGAACAAGGTAAGAGGCCATCTTGGCCATTTGACCATTGTGACCTTGCACCTACTGAAGAGATAAGGGATCCCTACTAAAGGATCCAAGCCATCCAAAAGTGACGCACGAGGTGCTCCCCTCCAGTCTTCCCTTTTCTACTTCTATACAAACATCTTCTAGAAAAGAGCATGGTGGTAGGAGGTGGAGGACGGTGCATTTTAAGACTCTTGCCTTCTGGTTGGGGCACATTATGATTTCAGGGCCTAGGCCCAGCCAAATTCTGCTGGCAGAGACAAAACCAATCCATGTTTGTTTTAAAAAGGATCCTAGGATGTAAAATCTTATGTCACATCTAAAGCTGCCTATACCCATTAAATACTTGTCAGCCAACCAATCGACATCTACTAGCTCTCCTGACCCCTCCCCCCTGATGCACATGCACTCCTGAATCCACCGTACACTTGCAAACATGTAAACCTTTCTAG
Source organism: Hyla sarda (assembly GCF_029499605.1). Taxonomy (NCBI): domain Eukaryota; kingdom Metazoa; phylum Chordata; class Amphibia; order Anura; family Hylidae; genus Hyla; species Hyla sarda. The sequence continues at coordinate 82,002,744 of NC_079191.1, forward strand.
CAGTGACTTATGCCATGTGGTAATAAAGATGCCCTTTCAAGAACATCCGGCACATTGGGGGTGATTTATCATTGAGTTTACCCCTTTTTCGGGTGTATTTGTTTGCGCAGTGACTTTCATTGCGTCTTTTTTGTGCGTCTTTTTTTAAAAGAATATTTTCCGATGTTCTCTACGTGCTCGTGTACCGTAGAAAGAAAAATGCTTTACACACTAATTTACTAATTGCGCATTTTTTGTTTCCATATTAAAGCTTTACGCAAACGCAACAGATTTTGCGCAAACATAGAACACCGAGGAGTACATGTACGAATGTGTCAGACAGTAGAAACATGAAGGAATGTCTATGTTTGAGCAAAATTTATTAACAAACGTCTGCACGGTTAATATATTTTGCACACACATGCAAAAAAATAGAAAGCACTGACATGGTTTAAATGATTTCTACCTCACACCGACATTGATAAATCTCCCGCATTGACTCCATAGCTAAGGGCTCGTTCACACAACCATTGTGCTCCTGTAAAGGGAGTTTTGTTGGCCAGTCTGTCAGAAGGACGGGAGTTTGGCAGACAAAATAATACTGCATGTCCTATGTTTTTCTCCGCTCAACTCAATGGACCTTATTCAAGTCAATGGGAACCGTTTGGACCCGGCCCCTGAATGGGTCGGAACACAACAGCCTAACCTAACCTAAATTTGATAATGTTTCTACTGTGTTAAAAGCATTCAAATATTGATTCCACTGACACAAAATATATTAAAATACCTTATGGACAAAGAAATATATTCTTTTTATGTTTACAAAGGTGCAAAAATGAATGGGGTTAGTTAACCTTAAGATGCTTATGTAAAGCTTTCCCGTATAGCTCGGTTTCTGCAGCTCCCTGCTGACCAAGGTCATACGTTCCTGTCCTGGCACTACACAGAATGCAATAGCTGGAGGAAGGCAATGATATATGTATTGCTGGATGTAGAGCTCATTATCTTGATGCATTGTCTTCCCTAACCAAGCGGCATCTTGGAAAATTGAAGGATTCTTATTTAACCTTTGACTCTCAGCGTGTGGTGTATCAGTTCCATGGATCCTTAGACAGTTTGAGGTTAATACAAGCAATGGCAACAAAAGCAAGAAGTAACATCCTCAAGTAAAATAGATCTCTGCTGCAATCTGTAGTGTACATAAGAAAAGGGGCTCCGTAGCACAGATCGTAATGGGCCTCCTATTATGAAGTCTGAATTACCCCCCCCCCCTTAACAATATAATGCCCTTAACAATATAAATATATAAATTCGGATAATTTCTACAAAAACAAGAAAACTGACACTAAATGGGAGACTTTTAAAAATACAGTATCTGGATTTTTCCAAAGCATTTGATACGGTGCCACATAAAAGGTTGGTGCATAAAATTAGAAGGATTGGGCTGGGGGAGAATGTGTGTAAGTCGGTAAGTAACTGGCTCAGTGATAGGAAACAGAGGGGGGTTATTAATGGTACTTATTCTGATTGGGTGACTGTTACTAGTGGGGGACCACAGGGGTCAGTCTTGGGTCCTGTCCTATTTAATATATTCATTATATTCATAAATGACCTTGTAGAGGGGTTGAATAGTAAAGTAGCAATCTTTGCAGATGATACTAAACTCTGTAAACCGGTAAACACAATAGAGGACAGTGCACTGTTACAAATGGATCTGGATAGGTTGGAGGTTTGGGTTGAGAAGTGGAAAATGAGGTTCAACACTGATAAATGTAAGGTAATGCACATGGGGAAGAAAAATCCAGGCTGGGATTATGTATTAAATGGGAGAACACTTGAGACGATTGATGTGGAAAAGGACTTGGGAGTCTTAGTTAACAGTAAATTTAGCTGTAGTGACCAGTGTCGGGCAGCTGCTGCCAAGGCAAATAAAATCATGGGGTGCATCAATAGGGGCATAGATGCCCACGACAAGGAAATAATTCTACCGCTGTACAAATCACTAGTCAGATCACACATAGAATACTGTGTACAGTACTGGGCACCAGTGTACAAGAAAGATATAGTGGAGCTGAAGAGGGTTCAAAGACGGGCAACCAGAGTAATACGGGGAATGGGAGGACTACAGTACCCAGAAAGATTATCAGAATTAGGGTTATTTAGTTTAGAAAAAAGAAGGCTTAGGGGTGACCTAGACCTAATAACTATGTATAAATATATCTAGGGGGACAGTACAGGGATCTCTCCCATGATCTATTTATACCCAGGACTGTATCTATAACAAGGGGGCATCCTCTACATCTACAGGAAAGAAGGTTTCTACACAATCACAGATGAGGGTTCTTTATAAGAGCAGTGAGACTGTGGAATTCTCTGCCTGAGGAGGTGGTCATGGTGAACTCTGTAAAAGAATTTAAAAGTGGTCTGGAGGCATTTTTGGAGAATAATAATGCAGACGTGTCCAATGTGACACCTGCCAGCAGTCTCCCTCACTCCTATGTACATTCAGACTTCATAAACAAAGGACACGGCACACGGTATGTACTGCTTCTTACTTTCATCTCATAACATAGAAAATATATTACCAGTGGTCTCCAAACTGTGGAACTCTAGCTGTAGCAAAACTCTAACTCCCAGCATACCTAGACAGCTGTTGGCCAACAGTCAGTAGTGCTAACCACTGAGCTAGTTACCTATGGCTGTTGGGGATGAAATAACAATATAAATTCAATTTCTTATACAGTACGAACAAAGTTCACAGCGCTGTACAGAAACAAACACATTAGTCATCACTCACATTAGTCCCTGTCCCCAATGGGGTTCATAATATAAATGAAGTGTACAGAGATGTATACAAGAGATGAAAGATACAAGGGACACATGATACTACACTGCTCAAAAAAATAAAGGGAACACTTAACCAACACAATGGCCCTCATTTACTAAGAAAATCGGGTTGTAAGTCTTTCTTGCTTTCTTACCCGACTGCATTTTTCCCCTGGTATTTATTATTATGTCGCATCCTGTTTGTCGCACGTGGGTTTTGTAGGTTTTGGTTTCCAACTCCTCTGAGCTGTCGGGAAAAAATCCACAACAATTCAACAAATTCGGGTTGGAAACCTTAATAAATACGTGGGAAAGCTCAGAAATGTCGGGTAACGCCCCTTTTTCGGGTTTGGGAGAATCCACATCGGGTCCGTCGGGAAAAAATGTCGCATAGTGTCGCAGACTGGCGCACGATGTCTGCGACATGGCGCAGACAAAGATGCGACAAAAAAACCCGACAAAAGAGGTCGGGTTTAGAATAGTAAATGAGGGCCAATGTAATTCCAAGTCAATGACACTTCTGTGAAATCACACTGTCCACTCAGGAAGCAACACTGATTGACAATCAATTTCACATGGTGATGTGCAAATAGAACAGACAACAGGTGGGAATTATAGGCAATTAGCAAGACACCCCCAATAAAGGAGTGGTTCTGCAGGTAATGACCACAGACCACTTCTCAGTTGCTATGCTTCCTGGTTGATGTTTTGGTCACTTTTGAATGCTGGCGGTGCTTTCACTCTAGTGGTAGCATGAGACTGAGTACAACCCACACAAGTGGCTCAGGTAGTGCAACACATGCAGGATGGCACCTCAATGCGAGCTGTGGCAAGAAGGTTTGCTGTGTCTTTCATTGTAGTGTGCATGGAGGCGCTACCAGGAGACAGGCCAGTACATCAGGAGACGTGGAGGTGGTCGTTGGAGGGCAACAACCCAACAGCAGGACCGCTATCTCTGCCTTTGTGCAAGGAGGAGCACTACCAGAGTCCTGCAAAATGACCTCCAGCAGGCCACAAATGTGCATATGTCCACTCAAACGGTCCGAAACAGACTCCATGAGGGTGGTATTATGGCCTGACGTCCACAGGTGGGGGTTGTGCTTACAGCCCAACACCATGCAGGACATTTGGCATTTAATAGAGAACACCAAGATTGGCAACTTCTCCACTGGTGCCCTGTGCTCTTCACAGATGAAAGCAGGTTCACACTGAGCACATGTGACAGATGTGACAGAGTCTGGAGACGCTGTGGACAGCTGCCTGCAACATCTTCCAGCAGGACCAGTTTGGCGGTGGGTCAGTAATGGTGTGGGGTGGTATTTCTTTTGGGGGCCCTACAGCCCTCTATGTGCTTGCCAGAGGTAGCCTGACTGCCATTAGGTACCGAGATGAGATCCTCAGACCCCTTGTGAGACCATATGCTGATGCGGTTGGCCCTGGGTTCCTCCAATGCAAGACAATGCTAGACCTCATGTGGCAGGAGTGTGTCAGCAGTTACCGCAAGAGGAAGGCATTGATGCTATGGACTGGCCCGCCCGTTCCCCAGACCTGAATCTGATTGAGCACATCTGGGACATCATGTCTCACTCCATCCACCAATGCCACGTTGCACCACAGACTATCCAGGAGTTTGCAGATGCTTTAGTCCAGGTCTGGGAGGACATCCCTCAGGAGATTATCCGCCACCTCATCAGGAACATACCCAGACGTTGTAGGTAGGTCATACGGGCACGTGGAGGCCACACACACTACTGAGCCTCATTTTGACTTGTTTTAGGGACATTACATCAAAGTTGGATCAGCCTGTAGTTTGGTTTTCCACTTAGATTTTGAGTGTGACTCCATATCCAGACCTCCATGGGTTGATAAAGTTGATTTCCATTGATAATTTTTGTGTGCTTTTGTTGTCAGCACATTCAACTATGTAAAGAGGAAAGTATTTCATACGATTAGTTTCATTCATTCAGATCTAGGATGTGTTATCTTAGTGTTCCCTTTATTTTTTTGAGCAGTTTATTTTGCTGTATACAAAGCAGGAAAACAGAGCTGTCCTTAAATCCCTACCCTCTAATAATAATGAAAAAAAAAAAAAATTGTAATAAAAAAAATGTAAGGAGACTCTGATACATGAGAAGAGACCAAATGGCAAATAACACATAAATACAATCATGTTGAATGTTCCTCTACGTTGTTTTAATATATATGTTTTTTATATCCAGTTTGCTTTGCAGCTTTGTTGTGTAGACTGGGACAGGGTCAGCAGAGTTGTTTCATTGTAATTTCATTGCAGCTGCTCACCAGTTCATAGTATCTTTTATCGCTTAGATTGTGAGTCCCATTGTGGACAGGGACTAATGTGAGAGTCCCCCTTAGGTTTTTATGATGAATCCTTATTTAACATGATGGTATGCATGTGTAATTTGTGCAATATGCCATTGGGTCTCTTCTTATGTATTAGAGTACCCCTAGGTATAGGGTCACATGAAATATTTGCTGAAACCTCTATAACAATTGTTGGGACCCCACAGTGATGAAGCCTTAAATGGTTCTTGTAGCAAAGTCGTAAGTATATGAACTTTCCTATTAATTGCTGCCAATTAATCCGCACATTTACCTGAACTCATTTCCAGGATAATCACTTCTCCTGCTGTTCCCAAGGCATCTTTCATTCTCCATCTGATATATTTAAGTGTCTCATTTTACTCTCTTTCAGTCTCTTAATGAGCCATGATTAACACGGTGAGAGGGAATAGGTTCACAAGCTTTTAATATACTGTAATGATATGGGGTTGATTTATGGTCAGGAACACTTGGATTACACGGGTGCTACCCTTTATTTTATCACAAATGATTGGACGGTTATCACAGTAAAATTAGCAGCTATAGGGCAGCCTGTTCTGCAACCTGAACACTTCTCTTATCTGATAGTATTAGTGTATAGTAATGGCGCTGAAGATGCTTATCACACACAATACAGTGGGGTCATGTTCCCACAATGTTTACAGCTGGTATCTTATAGCCATAACAAAACGTCTGGAAACACCAATTAAAAATGGATATTTTTCTGGCCGCCAAAACAGCATTTAAATGAGCTTTACAGCCATAGACTTTAATGCAGTAAATTTAACATGCGTTGAACTAAAGGCTGTTTTACTAATGCATTCAATAGATCTGAAAAATAAAAAATCTAAAAACAAAAAATACTGTTTGGCACATGTTCACACAGCAGAAATTCTGCTTTTCCACTCAAATTCCGTGCAGAAAAGCAGAATGCTGAGTTTGTGCAGATGCACCGGAATATCCATTGCGGAAATTCCGCTATGGAATGGGACAGCGGAATCCCACAGCACTTAATGTGCAGTAAATTTAGCAAAATTTTAGAATTTTCCGGCGAAATTCCGCTGTGTTAACATAGCCTATTGCTGCAAAAAATAAAAAATAAATAGCTAAAATAGATTTTGGGAACATGTCCTATGTACAATATCACCTTTTTAGCTGGTATTGACACAGTAAGGGTATGTTCACCAGGCGGAATTTCCGCAATTCCACTGGAATACCTGCAGAAATTGCTCAGAATTTCAGGGGGAATTTCTGTGTTCCACCAAAATTCATGCCCCATTGACTTGAATGAAATTCCACCGCGTTATTCTGCAAAATATAAGACTGGTCTTATCTTTTTGCAGAATGCGGAAATTCTGCTGTCTGAATGGGACTCTGTCTGGAATCCTCTTGAAATCAATGGGCAGTAAACTTTGAAGAAATATTTGGCAAAATTCTTCATCGGAAATTCCGCCATGTGAACATACCCTAAGGGCTTCATCGTTAAGGAGGTGAAGTTATACATAGGCCATGGTACTAAAATCTAGTTTTGCTCTTTATTTATTTTTTTATTTTTTTGCAGTAATACAGTATTTGTCTCCAGAAAATATGTTCCCCCCCCCCTTAATTATTAAAGGGTAGCTCCCACCATCCTATTTTATTTTTTTCTGTCCATGCCTATTGCCAATCTATCCCTAACCCCCTCCCTGCTTTTAATTTTTCTTTTTACTATTTTAAAAATAACTTTTTTTCTGACTGGCAGTGTGCTCACTACCAGGCAGACTTCGCCAGCAGGCACCACGTCACTGATGCCTGCTGGGGGGGACTTCCGCCCTTAGTTTATCTACACAGGGTGCCTGCAGCTGTTTCACCACTACAACTCCCAGCTTGCCCTGACATCTATTGGCTGTCAGGGCATGCTGGGAGTTGTAGTAGTGAAACAGCTGGAGGCACCCTGTGTAGATAAGCTATAAGTTAGTTCCATGCGGCGCTACGGCGCTAGCCCGTCACCTCCGTCTCCCTCCCCCCCGCGCCATACCCCGTTCCCTCCATCACAACCCCCCCGCATACCCCGTTCCCTCCATCACAAACCCCCCTCCCGCAAACCCCTTTCCCTCATTACACTTACAGTTACTGCAGAGTCCGGCAGCGGGCGTGCAGGGACAGCGGCGCGACGACATGTGCGGGAGGAGTGGCCTCCCAGCGAGTGGCCGGGGAGCCAATGCGCTCGCTCCCTGCCTGTCTGATTGACAGGCAGGGAGCGAGAGCAGCCTAAATGAAAAAGGACTGATTGCCAGGCTAAAATCAGTCCTTTTTCAGGCGTGACGTCACGCCAGGCTGCAGCCGGCCACTAGGAGGGTGACCCCTAGTGGCCGGTTTTTAAATGTAAATTAAAGCATTTTAATGAAAAAAGAAATAATAAAAGTATATTAGAGATATGTTGTAGTACATAAGTACTACAACATATCAAAAAATAAAGTTGGTGACAGTGCCCATTTAAGTTTTATTTGTTTTCTTTCTTAGGGCTACAAATACCAGCTCTAAACATTGTGTGAACATTTCCTCACTGTATTGTGTGTGACAAGCATCTTCAGTACCTTTCCTGTACTCTAAGGCTAGGTTCAGACTACGGAATCTCCGGGCAGAAAATTTCCGCCTGGAGATTCTGAGTGCGGCCAGAGCTGACTGAATCCGTCGGCGCTAGGACCACGCGGACACTGAGGGGACAGGACGTGACGTCATGACGGGGCGGGGCTATGAAGTCACGAGCTCCCAGCGCCGGCCCCAGTATTCGGAACAGTTTGTTCCAAACGGTGAGCAGTGGAGTATCCCTTTAATGTTCTTTAAATCTTAATTTTTTTCCTATTTTTTTTTAAGTCATTTTAAGGCCTTCTGAACCAATTACCAGGTTTCCCTACAGTTATGGTCTCAACGTACAATTGTTATCCTGGAACCAGTTAATATTCTAGGGTTTATTTCTCATTACCTATTATACTGATGCTTTATCCTGGATGTACAATGGAATTAAAAGTAGACTTGTGCTGCACATGAACCTCGATGGGCCCAAGGTCCTGCACTCTGACATTTCACAACCACATGTCTGAGATGACGTTAATACTTAGTTATTCGATTTGCTTTCTTATTGCGTTTATTTACAATGAGAATATTTTCTCCGTGGTTCAGTATTAGTGTTGCTCGCGAATATTCGCAATTCGTATATTATTCGCGAATATCGCATATTCGCGAATTCGTGAATTTCGCGAATATAGCGCTATATATTCGTAATTACGAATACTGTTTTTTTTTTTTTTTTTTTTCACAGTACACATCACAGTGATCACCCCTCTCTGCTTCCAGCTTGTGTGGTGTAAAGAAGGCTGTAATACTACTGTGTGAGACTGGCGTGCGAAAATTCGCATATGCGAAAATTAGCACATGCTACTTTTCGCATATGCGAATTTTCGCGTGCGCTAATTTTGTATATGCAAATTTTCACGTGTTCATTTTCGTATACGCGAATTTTCGCATATGCGAAAATAAAAGGAGGAGATAACGAATATGCGAATATTCGCGAATATATGACGAATATTCGTCCATATATTCGCGAATATTCGCGAATTCGAATATGGCCTATGCCGCTCAACACTATTCAGTATAACCTTATGTGAACTATTCCGTGTTTTATTAGGCAGATCACCATTGAGGAAGGAGAACAACGGGCCAAGGAGCTGAATGTCATGTTTATTGAAACTAGTGCCAAAACCGGATACAATGTTAAACAGGTAAGATGGACTCATTGGGGGAGATTTATCAAAACCTGTGCAGAGGAAGAGTGGTACAGTTGCCCATAGCAACCAATCAGATTGCTTCTTTCATTTTCCACAGGCCTCTTTAGAGGCCTGTGGAAAATGAAAGAAGCAATCTGATTGGTTGCTATGGGCAACTGCACCACTCTTCCTCTGCACATGTTTTGATAAATCTCCCCCATTGTATCTACTGTATATCCTATTTATTTCATTTTTCCTATTAAGAGTATGGAATTGTGTAATTCTGTCGGAATTTCATCGGGATTACGTGTTCTCAGAACACAGAATTCCAATGAAATTCAAGCCCCATTGATTTCAATGTTATTCCGCTGCGGAACTCAGCAAAATACAAGATTAATCTTATATTTCTGTAGAATTTCTGTGGTGGAATCCTGCTGTCTGAATGGAACAGCGGAATTTAAGGTGGAATTCTTCCACACGGAAACTTTGCCATGTGAACATTCCCTTAGAATAGTTTTAAATGACACAAACCCCATCCAGGTTATTAGCATTTTACCAGCAATTAGAGTTGAGCGAACTTACAGTAAATTCGATTCGTCACGAACTTCTCGGCTCGGCAGTTGATGGCTTTTCCTGCATAAATTAGTTCAGCTTTACGGTGCTCCGGTGGGCTGGAAAAGGTGGATACAGTCCTAGGAGACTCTTTCCTAGGAATGTATCCACCTTTTCCAGCCCACCGGAGCACCTGAAGGCTGAACTAATTTCCGCAGGAAAAGTCATCAACTGCCGAGCCGAGAAGTTCGTGACGAATCGAATTTACTGTAAGTTCGCTCATCTCTACCAGCAATGTTCTATAACTATTGTGTACTTTCTGTTCCAGCTATTTCGTAGAGTGGCGTCTGCCTTGCCAGGCATGGAGTGCACAGAAGAGAAGAGCAAGGATGGAAGTATCCTTTAACTAATTTGTTGCGCTGATGGCCTCATTTCTATTTAGGGGCATAGCTATAGGGGGTGCAGAGGTAGCAGTCTCATCGGGCCCTGGTGCCTAAGGGGGCCCCAGAGCACATCTGCCCCATAAGAGACCAGTATTATAATTGGCACATGGGACCCTGTTGCAAACTTTGAATCGGGGCCCAGAAGCTACAAGTTACACCTTTGTTCCTACTTTACTATTTAATCAGTATGTTTTACCTGTTGTTTAATCCCTTAATGACACGGGTTGTTTTGATCTTAAAGGGGTATTCCAGGCAAAAACTTTTTTTTTTTATATATATATATATATATATATATATATCAACTGGCTCCAGAAAGTTAAACAGATTTGTAAATTACTTCTATTAAAAAATCTTAATCCTTTCAGTACTTATGAGCTTCTGAAGTTAAGGTTGTTCTTTTCTGTCTAAGTGCTCTCTGATGACACCTGTCTCGGGAAACGTCCAGTTTAGAAGAGGTTTGCTATGGGGATTTGCTTCTAAACTGGGTGTTTCCCGAGAAAGGTGTCATCAGAGAGGATTTAAATAGAAAAGAACAACATTAACTTCAGAAGCTCATAAGTACTGAAAGGATTAAGATTTTTTAATAGAAGTCATTTACAAATCTGTTTATCTTTCTGGACCCAGTTGATATATATATATATATATATATATATATAAAAAAGTTTTTTTCCTGGATAACCCCTATAATGGTCGAGCCCCATTTTTTAAATCTCTATGTGGTAATAACTTAGACTGTTTTTCTTGACATATTTACTAATAGTGGAGTGGAGTTTTCTTTGTGGGTTTTGATTCCCAACAATCAGCAATTCTTTTTTTTTTTTTTTTTTTTTTACGGAGCTCACAGTGCAGGATAAATAACACTAAGGTTTTATAGTATTAAATTTTTATTGTTTATATTTCTGTGATAATATAGGGCTATATTGGAAAATGGGCATTTGTTTATTTATTACACTTTATTTAGTTATTTATTGGAAAACATTTTATTTTGACACTGGAGCTCACAGACTTCTGTACTTGGCAGGTGCGGAGACCATCATCTGACCTCTGGCTGCCATGGCAACCTTCGGGACCCCTCGTCACAGAGTTGCCAATGGGGGACAGGGTAGCCCCCTCCCCCTTGTCAATCCCAGTACTGACCACAGCATCTATGGGGATAAAACTGACAAGAGCGACATAATCTCAGCTTTGGCATTTCCGGTGGGATCCCATCTGTGACTGACAGCCGGCTCCACAGAGCAGGAAATAGCTGGGATGTTGGCATAAAAATGGCTGACAAATAATAGTCGAATACTGATCATGGGAGCCTCAGGATCATTTAAAGGGAACCAATCAGCAGATTTTAGAATATATAACGCACAACAACGCGTTATATATGCTAAAATAACTATCCACACCATCCCCTGGTGATGTTTGTGCCCCCAGGGATGGTGAAGATATTAAGTTTTAAAGCCCCCCCCAGCCACCTGGCAAGTAGTCCCCTGGACGGGACTTACACTTACTAGCTCCCGTTGCTCTGGCCATGGCCCAGCCCCCGACGGCTTGAATGACTACTCCCTTAGCAGACGGAGCAGAGCAATGACGCAGGCCATCACAAATTTACAACATGAGCAGCTGAGGCTGTAAATCTGCAGCAGTTCTGACCCATCAGTATTCTACCGAAGGGAGAACATACCTGGCAACAGCAACTACATGAAAAAAAAAGTATTTTTTTCTTTCTCACTGATGTGCTACCCTTTCGACGCTGCTGCCCTAAGCACAGACCCACCGGTGTTTATTGGCAAACAGCCCTGGTCAGGACACGCAGTGCAATGCGTAGACCATTCAGAGCACCCAGGCTGATCCTTGTCAACTGTGCAGATTTCATTTATATAGTAGAAGGAATAGCAAGAGTAATAATCAATAGGGCAAATTGCTATTGATCAAAACCGATTTTTTTTTTGTACCATGGAAATAAGTCCCTACTATGCCAACTAGAGATGAGCGAACTTACAGTAAATTCGATTCGTCACGAACTTCTCGGCTCGGCAGTTGATGACTTTTCCTGCATAAATTACCGTATTTTTCGCCGTATAAGACGTACATTTTCTTCTCCAAAACTGGGGGGAAAAAGTCGGTGCGTCTTATACGGCGAATACACCCCTATCGCGGTGGTCCCTGCGGCCATCAACGGCCGGGACCCGCGGCTAATACAGGACATCACCGATCGCGGTGATGCCCTGTATTAACCCTTCAGACGCGGCGATCAAAGCTGACCGCCGCGTCTGAAGGGAAAGTGACACTGACCCGGCTGTTCGGTCGGGCTGTTCGGGACCGCCGCGATCTCACCCCGGCGGTCCCAAACAGCCCGACTGAATAGCCGGGTTAGTGCTTACAGGACACCGGGAGGGACCTTACCTGCCATCGGTGTCTTCTCCGTTCAGGGATCCCCTGTATGGCCGGCGCTCTCCTTCCTGGTCATCCCGTCGTCGCGTACGTGCGTCGGTGTGCGTAACGACGTGATGGCGGCGACGGAGAGCGAGGATACCCGGCCGGCAGCAGAGACATTCCGGAGCGACGAGGACACGGCGACAGCAATGGAGCGATATCCAGGGCAGCGGTGACGGGTCCGGAGTGGCGGGGACACGCGAGTATTACCTCCTATGCAGTGGTCTTCAATCTGCGGACCTCCAGATGTTGCAAAACTACAACTCCCAGCATGCCCGGACAGCCAACGGCTGTCCGGGCATGCTGGGAGTTGTAGTTTTGCAACATCTGGAGGTCCGCAGGTTGAAGACCACTATTGGGTTCAAAATCTTTATTTTTTTAGATTTTGCACCTATAAATTGGGTGCGTCTTATACGCTGGTGCGTCCTATAGGGCGAAAAATACGGTAGTTCAGCTTTCAGGTGCTCCGATGGGCTGGAAAAGGTGGATACAGTCCTAGGAGACTCTTTCCTAGGAATGTATCCACCTTTTCCAGCCCACCGGAGCACCTGAAGGCTGGACTAATTTACGCAGGAGAAGTCATCAACTGCCGAGCCGAGAAGTTCGTGACGAATCGAATTTACTGTAAGTTCGCTCATCTCTAATGCCAACGTGCAAGTGGTCTATAGGTGTTATTTTCTTTCCAAAATCTCTGTCCAATGGTAACAGATAATCTAGCATTCAGGTAGAAAAACAACCATAAACTTTGTGACTCTGTTGCCAAAATCAGTTCATCCAGGTGGCATTTAGCCAGAATAGCCCCCCACGCTCACATGTTTGTACCAGATTTGACGAAAATCTAAAGGGCCATCAAGATGAGCAGTATGGTGACCACATGGTTATTAGAGCCCAAAGGACCGTACATATAGAGGCGTTGGTGATATGGTCAGTTCTTCTGAATTCTATATAAATGGCACATTATGTAAGCAACTTAAAGAGGATGTTCAGTGGGATTATTTTAAAGGGCCAGCCTGGTTAAAAAAATTATAAGATAACCATTATTGAACAAATCCACCTTTATAGCTGCCATTTATATTCTCACCAGTTCTCTTCTCCACACAGAGGAAAGAACTGTGATTGACCTGGCAGGACTTTCCTTCTTCTACCTGTGTTCCGATGGGACAGGGCGTGGAGAACAGCGTGGTCTCCGTGAGCACCGTTTTGGCACTAATGGTGGAATCGAGAGGTTATGCTTAGTATTTTTTTTTCCCAGTCTGCTCCTTTTAAAAATAAAATGATCTTATAGGAAAATCATTAAAATATAATATACTGTATCTATGTATAAATAGCGTGCATAGAGATTTATTTAAAGAAAACATTTTTACACTTAAAAAGTAGAATAATCTGCATTTTTAGAGGAGGTGGAGCTGAGCAGATAGATATATATAACTGTATGGGAAAAGATGTGGTATAACTTGCCCTTTCTTCATGTAAATTTCTACTCATTCTCTGTCACGCAGTCAAGTGAATGTTTCCGTAGGACCGCCCACTTGACTACTTAGCCCAGCATAAGCAGAGATTTGCATAAATAAAGGACAATTAATATAGATTTTTTCCCCATAAAGCTATAAATTAGTCTATCTCCTCTTGCTCTATATAATGCCTACAGACTTGATTGTGTTTTTAATGTGACAGGTACCATATTTTACGCCGTATAAGACGCACTTTTTCTTCCCCAAAACTGGGGGGGAAAAATTGGTGCGTCTTATACGGCATATACACATTAAAACCCTGTCCTATCGCGGCGGTCCCTGTGGCCATCAACGGCCGGGACCTGCGGCTAATACAGGACATCACCGATCGCGGTGATGCCCTGTATTAACCCTTCAGACACGGCGATCAAAGCTGACCTCCGCGTCTGAAGCGAAAGGGACACTAACCCGGCTGCTCAGTGGGGCTGTGCGGGACCGCCACGGGGAAATTGCGGCGTCCCGAACAGCTTTCAGGACACCGGGAGGGACCTTACCTGCCTCCTCGGTGTCTGCTCCGTGCCGGGATCCCCTGCATGGCCGACACTCTCCTTCGTCGTCATCACATCGTCGCGCACGCTGTCCCGTCATCCAATCGGAGCGGCATGCGTAACGACGTGATGGCGGCGACGGAGAGCAAGGATACCCTGCAGCAGAGACGTTCCGGAGTGACGGGGATGGAGGGCGACATCCAGGGCAGCAGTGACGGGTCCAGAGCGGCGGGGACACGTGAGTATTACCTCCCATACCAGTGGTCTTCAACCTGCGGACCTCCAGATGTTGCAAAACTACAACTCCTGGCATGCCCGGACAGCCGTTGGCTGTCCGGGCATGCCGGGAGTTGTAGTTTTGCAACATCTGGAGGTACGCAGGTTGAAGGTTCAGAATCTTTTTTTTCTAGATTTTCATCCTTTAAAATTGGGTGCTTCTTATATGGCGAAAAATACGGTAATCTTTACTCAGGGTATATATGCTATGATCTAATATTACGTTTTTTCTGTTCCTTAACCATTTTCACCTCAGTGATTGATATAAAACTTGACAAACCCCAAGAACCGCAAGTTGCTGATGCTGGATGCTCTTGTTAATATGCAGCACATGACAGGTGAGCTGCCAGAGGCCATGTGCTTAGCCCCAAGATGCTTCCTATTGGTTAGCCTGGAAAAACAAACAAACATTAACAAACCACATCTAGAGAATGTCAAGATCCACCACTGTTCCTGACCTCTCCCACCTTCCCCGGAGACCTTGTTTGCCTTTTGTCTACTTTCTCTGGTTCTTGTGTTGGTCTTGAGTCTTTTACCCTCTCTTCAGAGATGTCTGACTCATTTCACGATTATTCCACCATGTCTCTTTGGCCCTCTTGTGCTCACATTCCCAGATCCTTAAAGGGGTACTCCGCCCCTAGACATCTTATCCCCTATCCAAAGGATAGGGGATAAGATGTCAGATCGCCGCGGTCCCGCTGCTGGGGACCCCGGGGATCGCTGCTGCAGCACCCCGCTATCATTACAGCACAGAGCGAGATCGCTCTGCACGTAATGACGGGCAATACAGGGGCCGGAGCATCGTTATGTCACGGCTCCACCCCTCGTGACGTCACGGCCCGCCCCTTTCAATACAAGTCTATGGGAGGGGGCGCGGCGGTCATCACGCCCCCTGCCATAGACTTGCATTAAGGGACGGGCCGTGATGTCACGAGGGGCGGAGCCATGACGTCACGCGGCTCCATCCCCTGTATCGCCCGTCATTACGCACAGAGCGAACTCGCTCTGTGCTTTAATGATAGCGCAGTGCCGCAGCGGGACCGCGGCGTACTGACATCTTATCCCCTATCCTTTGGATAGGGGATAAGATGTCTAGGGGCGGAGTACCCCTTTAAAAATGCACCTTGAGAGTAACAGATTCCTTGCCTAACACATGTACAGTATCACTCACTTATTACCAAATGTCTAGATGTAGTTAATAGAACGCGGTTCACCAAGTGGTTTAGTCTCTACCGACTAGTAAAAGCCAAGAATATCCAAATATGTGTAAAATAACGTGATATAAAGACACACAAATTCCCCATTAGATCACTAAGAGTTATACAAGCAGACTTGTAAAAAAGTTTCTCTTCTCTTACCACCCTCTCATACCCAAACTCTTTTCTTCTTCTTAAAAGACGACAAAGAAATTCCTGCTGTTATTAACATTGACGTTATAGTTTTATTTTCACTTTTTTGTTGTAATATATATAATTGTACTTTATTAAAATTGCCAAAAACTATGTGACGGGACTGTGTCGCACGTGGTATTTTAGGGGGTCGTTTCATCGGCGGACACAGATATGCGTTTTTCATTTGGTGATTGGGGATAATGTATGTATATGAATGCGGCTTGTACACGTTCACAACAATATGCTCGGTAAGACAATTCAATGATTATTATCTAAATGTAGCAATGGGTTAATAAAGACTGAATCCAATTCTACATGCAGGGTTATGTGTGTACATTATAGGGTACGTACAGGTTGCGATGTTCCTAGAAGAACACGTTTCGGGGTGAACATGTCCCTCGCACCCCTACAGAGCATTATTCCCATTACTATGTTCTTTTTAATACCACCCAATAAAAGCTTTTACTTTCATAACATTTATTTTATTATATCATAGTTGTTTTTCTTAATTATTAGAGTCAATGAGAATTAAATTGATGAACATATTAACACGGAAAAGGTAAAATCACAACATAAGTATACAGTGTAGGTAATATGTGACTATCACTGTAAGTTCAGCCCTCTATTATGCGGCTGTAGAGAGGAGACCTTGTGAAAAGAAGTGTAGAGTATTCCAAGAACTTGGTACCAAAGGACCCAGATCACTGCCAGTTTACACTAGGATACGAATCACATCAATTGTCAAATGGGTGTAATTTTATATTCAATGTGGCCCAAGACATTTTGTATTGAAAAGCAGCTTGCAACCTACTAAAGGTGGGAACTTCTGCCCTAGGGGGTACAAACCTTTGCAGGTCTCTCCATAGGTGCCTCCATGTTGGCAAACAAGGGAGGACAGAACTTTATGATCACTAAAAAGGTGCCCTGGAGATAAAATACACCCAGTATTTTAAATCCAGTGCTATGAAATCAGGATAGGGGATAAATGTCTGATCGTGAGGGGTCCAAACACTTGGACCACCCACAATCTCCCGTACTGGGCCCTGGTTTTGTACCTAGCAGGTCAGCTGGGTCAAACACGCCCCCTCCATTCATCTCTATGGGTGAGGCCAAGACACAGCGTTCCTATGTCTCTGCCTCTCCCATAGAGATGACTGGAGGGAGACTGTTTGTACCAGTTGAACGGCTGTGTTAAAAACATCACACACAGCAGCATGCCCATACAGGGGATCACTGTCCCCCACCCCACCCCCCGCCACCCCCGCAATCAGACATTTATCCCCTATCCACACTATAGGATAAATTTCATAGCACTGGACATCTTCTTTAAGAAGAGCAAACCAAATATTTTGGTTCATTTTTTAGAGTCCATGAGCCTCACACTAAAATCCAATTTCGGCCAATAAAAAGCAAAGAAGAAAGTAAGAAAGAACAGAAATGGTATATTCACACAGTGGAATGTCCAAGCAGAATTCCGAAGGAATATTCTGCTTGGAAATTCCACTGCAGCAGAGTCACATTGATTTCAACAGGATTCTTCTGCACTCTTTACACAGCGGAATTTCTGCAGCAGATGTTTCTGCCACGGAAATCCTGATTCCGGCGTCTGAAGAATAGACATTTAGGCTAGGTTCAGACTACGGAATCTCCGGGCAGAAAATTTCCGCCCGGAGATTCCGAGTGCGGCCAGCTAGGACCGCGCGTACACTGCAGTCTCCAATAGACTGCAGTGTGTTCCGTGCGGATTTCAGCCTGAAGAAAGAGCAACGCCTGTAATAAACCTCAGGTGACTTCTCCAGCATCTTGGGTTTTATCACATTATTTGCTACTGAGCATTTATGACCAATCAATGCATCCATTATCTTACAGAACAGGAGGCACTTTACATACAATAATGGAGAACTGCATTATCTTTACTTCCTTCATATTATGTTATCATAATAGCTCCAGTACAATAGGGATTGATGCTGAGAATAGAGCGGGGGGAATAAGGGCTGCACATACATCAATCCGTGTCCTCCCCCACTACCCCCTGCTGTTTTACAGTACATTATTATTATTATTGACTTGGTCTAAAAAGAAAGACACCGAACAGTAACACTAGGGCAGCGGTCTTCTAACTGTGAACCTCTAGCTGTTGCAAAACTACAACTCCCAGCATCTCCACTGAACTCAAAAATGTAAAGAAATAATAAATTAAAAAACTATTGCAAATATAGAAACCTGATGCTGTTATACGATCCTCACTGACAATGCCTGGTTGTTATGATATCCCTGCAGTATGTCAGCTGCCAGTACAGTCATAAATCACAATTCCTATGGTGAGCCAAGTAGCAGGGGGTCATGAGTCCCACCTGACCACAGAGCCAGTGGTTGGGGACCACTGCAAAACAGAGAAAAAAAAATGCTTGCCCTTTATCTGAAGTCTAATGTTGGCTTTGGTGAGAAGTAAAAAAAAAAACTAAGCAAAGCAAG
Organism: Hyla sarda; assembly: GCF_029499605.1. Taxonomy (NCBI): domain Eukaryota; kingdom Metazoa; phylum Chordata; class Amphibia; order Anura; family Hylidae; genus Hyla; species Hyla sarda. The sequence continues at coordinate 82,021,195 of NC_079191.1, forward strand.
ACCGGAAAAAAATAAATAAAAATAAAGTGTTTTATTTTATTTATTATTTTGTCCATCAATTGACTATTTTTGTATGTTGACATGTGTTTATTTTTCTGCTGTCAATTTTCATACCCATTAAAGTCAATAGGTAGGAAAATCAGCAGCAGAAATCTGCATCAAAATACGCAAGTGAATGTCCCCGTAAATGGCATCCTTCATTTTACCATAAAATGTGTGTAAGTTGGTAAGTTTGTCTTTGTACCATGTGGTAAAGCTGCAAGGTTAAAAGGGGTATTCCAGGAAAAAACTTTTTTTTTATATATCAACTGGCTCCAGAAAGTCAAACAGATTTGTAAATTACTTCTATTAAAAAAATCTTCATCCTTTCTGTACTTATGAGCTGCTGAAGTTGAGTTGTTCTTTTCTGTGTAAGTGCTCTCTGATGACTCATGTCTTGGGAACTGTCCAGAGTAGAAGCAAATCCCCATAGCAAACCTCTTCTACTCTGTGCAGTTCCTGAGACAAGCAGAGATGTCAGCAGAGAGCACTGTCGCCAGACAGAAAAGAACAACTCAACTTCAGCAGATGATAAATTATTGGAAGGATTAAGATTTTTTTAATAGAAGTAATTTACAAATCTATTTAACTTTCGGGAGCCAGTTGAGATATATACAGGGTGGGCCATTTATATGGATACACCTTAATAAAATGGGAATGGTTGGTGATTTTAACTTCCTGTTTGTGGCACATTAGTATATGTGAGGGGGGAAACTTTTCAAGATGGGTGGTGACCATGGCGGCAATTTTGAAGTCGGCCATTTTGAATCCAACTTTTGTTTTTTCAATAGGAAGAGGGTCATGTGACAACTTATTGGGAATTTCCCAAGAAAAACAATGATGTGCTTGGTTTTAACGTAACTTTATTCTTTCATGAGTTATTTACAAGTTTCTGACCACTTATAAAATGTGTTCAATGTGCTGCCCATTGTGTTGGATTGTCAATGCAACCCTCTTCTCCCACTCTTCACACACTGATAGCAACACCGCAGGAGAAATGCTAGCACAGGCTTCTAGTATCCGTATATACTAATATACACCGCAGGAGAAATGCTAGCACAGGCTTCCAGTATCCGTATACACTGCTATATACTAATATACACCGCAGGAGAAATACTAGCACAGGCTTCCAGTATCCGTAGTTTCAGCTGCTGGACATCTCGTATCTTCACAGCATAGACAATTGCCTTCAGATGACCCCAAAGATAAAAGTCTAAGGGGGTCAGATCGGGAGACCTGGGGGGCCATTCAACTGGCCCACAATGACCAATCCACTTTCCAGGAAACTTCATCTAGGAATGCTCAGACCTGACACCCATAATGTGGTGGTCATCATCTTGCTGGAAAAACTCAGGGAATGTGCCAACTTCAGTGCAGAAAGAGGGAAACACATCATCATGTAGCAATTTCACATGTCCAGTGGCCTTGAGGTTTCCATTGATGAAGAATGGCCCCACTATCTTTGTACCCCATATACCACACCATACCATCAATTTTTGTGTTCCAATAGTCTTGGAGGGATCTATCCAATGTGGGTTAGTGTCAGACCAATAGCGGTGGTTTTGTTTGGTAACTTCACCATTCACATAAGAGTTTGCCTCATCACTGAACAAAATCTTCTGCATAAACTGAGGGTCCTGTTCCAATTTTTGTTTTGCCCATTCTGCAGCACCTGAAACTACGGATACTGGAAGCCTGTGCTACCATTTCTCCTGCAGTGTTGCTATCATTGTGTGAAGAGTGGGAGAAGAGGGTTGCATTGACAATCCAACACAATGGGCAGCACATTGAACACATTTTATAAGTGGTCAGAAACTTGTAAATAACTCATGAAAGAATAAAGTTACGTTAAAACCAAGCACATCATTGTTTTTCTTGTGAAGTTTGATGTGTCACATGACCCTCCTCCTATTGAAAATACAAAAGTTGGATTCAAAATGTCCGACTTCAAAATGGCCGCCATGGTCACCACCCATCTTGAAAAGTTTCCCCCCTCACATATACTAATGTGCCACAAACAGGAAGTTAATATCACCAACCATTCCCATTTCATTAAGGTGTATCCATATAAATGGCCCACCCTGTGTATGTATATTATATTTTATATATATAGTTTTTCCTGCAATACCCCTTTAACTTTACTATACATAGTAATATTAAAGGAGATGTCCGGCGCAGACTTTTTCTATTCCGTCCTGCCTGGGCTGCAAAAAGACAAAACAAACTTTCACTTACCTCCATATATTGCCCCGGAGCTCCGCAACAGCTGATCGGTCGGCCGGGCTGTTTACTTCCTACTTCCTTTAGCCGGATACGTCACACGGCGCTTCAGTCTATCACCGGCCGAGGTGGGACATCGCTGCGGCCGGTAATAGACTGAAGCGCAGTGTGACGTATCGGGCTAAAGGAAGTAGGAAGTAAACAGCACGGCCGACCGATCAGCTGTTGCGGAGCTCCTGGGCCACATATGGAGGTAAGTGAGAGTTTGTTTTGTCTCTTTTTGCAGCCCAGGCAGGACGGAATAGAAAAAGTCTGCGCCGGACATCTCCTTTAAGTTTTAGTAGAAAAAAAAAATGGAGCAAAATGCATCTATGCGCCGTGATCTGCATTTCCTATTAGGCTTTTAAATATCTTTATTACATTTTGTTTGAAAAATTGTGAAAATATTTTCATATTTTTAAAAGCATTTAATTTTCTTACATTTTTAGTCCCTCCTGAACCTGCTGCATTTCTCCTCTGAACCGCGCTAATCACATATGTATGTAAAAATGCAGAAAGGGGTTAAGAAAAAAAACATTTTAACAACCAATAAAGTTTATTGAAATATTTTACACCATAGCAACAACTTTAATACAGCCAGGACGACATATTCTATTCGTTGGATCCAGAGTTTGGTGACCAACTGGCTCACAGTCTGACCCTCCAGACTGGCCCGACCTTCCATAACTGCACAATTGGGGTTGAAACAGTGAACAAAAGTTTTATTAAGCATAAATAGATTTGTCTGGCGTAAACAAAAATAATAATAATAACCCATACACTCTATGAAAAGACACGCGGGCACCTTGTAATTCAACATAACTGCTAAGCAGTCTTTAAAGGGGTTCCCCGGTGGAAAACTTTTTTAAATCAACTGGTGCCAGAAAGTTAAACAGATTTGTAAATTACTTCTATTAAAAAAAATCTTAATCCTTCCAGTACTTAGCTGCTGAATACTACAGAGAATTTTTTTTTTTCCTTTTGGAACACAGAGCTCTTTGCTGACATCATGACCACAGTGCTCTCTGCTGACATCTCTGTCCATTTTAAGAACTGTCCAGAGTAGGAGAAAATCCCCATAGAAAACATATGCTGCTCTGGACAGTTCCTAAAATGGACAGAGGATGTCAGCAGAGAGCACTGTGGTCATGATGTCAGCAGAGAGCACTGTGTTCCAAAAAGAAAAGAATTTCCTCTGTAGTATTCAGCAGCTAATAAGTACTGGAAGGATTAAGATTTTTTTAATAGAAGTAATTTACAAATCTGTTTAACTTTCTGGCACCAGTTGATAAAAAAAAAAAAATAAATAAAAAGTTTTCCACCGAAGTACCCCTTTAACAAGACTTAAGACCAGTGTTTCCCAACCAGGGTGCCACCAGATGTTGCAAAACTACAACTCCTAGCATGCCCGGACAGCCTTTGGCTGTCCGGGCATGCTGGGAGTTGTAGTTTTGCAACACCTGGAGGCACCCTGGTTGGGAAACATTGCTTTAGACAGAAGGCAATGTAACTTTACTGTATTGACGGCAGAGATATCATATCGTTGCCCTTCTTCTCTTTATCAGGAGTGCAAGAAGAGACTCAATTGTTCTGTATATTACAGAAGGAAATACTTTTGGTTCACAGCAATGTGAGAGAGTATAAAGTTCTGCTTGTTGCCACCATATTCAAATGCCTGGCCTTTCTTTATGCCAGTTTGGCCAACCATCCCTCCACATTGCTAAGATTTGCATCCCCCTCCTCCTCTTTGCTGTCTCTGGCGCTGCACTCCAGGAATTCTATCTTCAAAGGAAGTTGGGAGAATTCAAAGTCTTTTCCCTTTTTACCCAGTTGTGTGGTCGCTGGTGAACTGGTGCCTTCCAGGGTGCTGGGGGCAGCTGACTGGGTGACACGAAGAGTGTTCCTAGTAAAGAAGAGAAACAAGTATAAAACCAGAAACTCACAGGTTAACAAGCAAATGACTTTTCATACGTTGCTTCAATATCCTAAACCTTTAGGGCTTGGAAAGGAATCCAAATACAAATCTGTCATAACAGTTCTGATAGGTTATTAAAGGCATGAATAGAAGAGTTCATGTATCATTATATATCTAGGCTGAAGTGCCATACAGAAGCCTGGAGAAGTTGGGTAACCGCCACCGTGAGACCCCTAATGGCAGAAATGTTGAGTGCCACCAAAATTTTCCAGGAACAAATAAAAGAAACAAAAACAACAGAAATCTCCCATCCTAACTGAAAATAACTCAATTCTTTAACCCCTAGAGGACATAGGATGTGCATGTGGGCCCTGGTACGTACATGTGCAGGATCTTTGTGCAGGAGCTGCTGGAACACAGGTCCTGGCTTCCATCAGAAGCCAGGGGACACCGGGATAATGGCGAAGATCAGCAATCAAGATGATGCCCGTCGTTGTGAGACAAATCCGACAAGCCGCAGCACGATTGTGGGGTCCAATCAGTCAAGATGGCAGCCGGAGCTCTTCTTACCTGCCCCACGGCCATGCCAGGGATCTTCTTGTATGTGCTACCTTCTGGCAGACAAGTAGATCACTGAAATTGTTGATTTGATCAGTGATTTGCCTATGCATCGCACTGAAAAGTAATAGTTCCTGTGGGGACTTTACCCCTTAAAGGGGTACTCAGCTGCTTAAACGCTGGAGTCGGGAGCTCATTATGCCATAGCCCCGCCCACTTATGACTTCATAGCCCCGCCCCATCATGATGTCACACCCCGCCCCCTCAATATAAGTCAATGGGAGGGGGTGTGACGGCTGTCAAGCCCCCTCCCATAGACTTGCATTGAGGGGGCGGGGCGTGATGTCATGAGGGGGCATAGCTACAACGTCACAAGCTCCCAGCCCCAGCTCCAGCGTTCGGACCAGTTTAATCCAAATGCTGAGCAGCGGAGTACCCCTTTAAGGACCAGGCCGATTTTAGTTTTTGCACTTTCGTTTTTCTACACTTAACACCTTTGCACCTACAGACCCATATAAGGGCTTGTTTTTTGCGTAACCAGTTGTACTTTGTAATGACATGACAATTTATAACAAAATGGTCAATAACCATAGGCCACTTACAATGAGGCCACATATGGTAACAATAATATCAATCTTTATTAAACACAAGTTCAAAGTACATACAAAAAATTGCTAGACAAGAATTGGTAGGAAGGGTATATACATACTGATAAAATGGAGGGGAGTATATCACATCAGCCACTAGAAGAGGCACGTTGTATATCCAATCTAATACATATCTCATATGCAAAAATTTAGCAACCTGTATTGTGGAAGATATGTAGGTATAAGTATTCAAGTGAGACCACCACTAATGTTATGAACAACACTGCCAGACAGGAGGAATAAGTACAGATAAATGCTGGACAAGAGGGGTAAAGATAAGTAACATGAATACCTAGCCATGCACCCTCTCACACGCTATCTCACCCCAAAAGCGTTTTCGCCTGTGGCTTTGTCAGGGGGCGATGTGATATACTCCCCTCCATTTTATCAGTATGTATATACCCTGTCTAGCAATTCTTTGTATGTACTTTTAACTTGTGTTTAATAAAGATTGATATTGTTACCATATGTGGCCTCATTTGTTTGATGAGATTATAACAATCTGTGGCAAAACAAAAAAAAAAATTTTTTGTGGGGTGAAATAAAATAAATAAATAGCCATTTTGTAACTTGGGGGCTTCCGTTTCTACACAGTGCACTTTTCGGTAAAAATAACACCATATGTTCATTCTGTGGGTCCATACGTTTACAAGGATACCCAATATATATAGGTTCTATTTTATTTACCGTATATACTCGAGCATAAGCCGAGTTTTTCAGCACGATTTTTTGTGCTGAAAACGCCCCCCTCTGCTTATACTCGAGTGAACTCTCCGCCTGTGAATTCCTTTCATCAGTGGTCTTCAACCTGCAGACCTCCAGATGTTGCAAAACTTCAACTCCCAGCAAGCCCGGACAGCCATCGGCTGTCCGGGCATGCTGCGTGTTGTAGTTTTGAAACCTCTGGATGTCCGCAGGTTGAAGACCACTGCGGCCTTCATCATCATCCAGCCCCCCCCCCCACCTTTGTTTTGTACTCACCTCCCCTCGGCGGGAAGTTAGGGTCATCTGGTCTGGGCCATCTATGGTGCAGGGACCGTCCGGTGGGGAGGGCTAGTCATTGCGGGCTGTCCATCTTCACCGGGGGGGCCTCTTCTCCTCGCTTCGGGCCTGGAGTAGTGACGTTGCCTTGACGACGACACACAGGGACGTTTATGCGCAACATCCCTGTGCGTCGTCATCAAGGCAACGTCACTACTCCAGGCCCGAAGCGAGGAGAAGAGGCCCCCCCGGTGAAGATGGACAGCCCGCAACGACTAGCCCTCCCCACCGGACGGTCCCTGCACCATAGATGGCCCAGACCAGATGACCCTAACTTCCCGCCGAGGGGAGGCGAGTACAAAACAAAAGGGGGGGGGGGCTGGATGATGACGAATGCCGCAGTGGTCTTCAACCTGCGGACCTCCAGGTTGGGAGTTGTAGTTTTGCAACATCTGGAGGTCCGCAGGTTGAAGACCACTGATGAAGGGATTGACAGGCGTGATGATGATGGGGGTCTGGATGATTACATGGGGGGGGATAATGTATTTCCCACCCTGGGCTTATAGTCGAGTCAATACCTTTTCCTGGGTTTTTGGGGTAAAATGAGGGGCCTCGGCTTATATTCGGGCCGGCTTATACTCGAGTATATACAATAACTACTTTACAAAAATTCTAACTACATGTGCCAAAATTAGAATGCTAATTTCTCCTCTTTTGACCCCTATAACTTTATTTTTCAACATACGGGGCTATATGAGGGTTCATTTTTTTGTAGTTTTGGTTCATTTTTTTGTAGGATCTGTAGTTTTTGGTACCATTTTTGTTTTGATGGGCATTTCTGATGGCTTTTTATTAATTTTCTTATGGTATATGAAGTGACTAAAAATATGCAATTTTGGACTTTGGTATTTTTTTTTTTTTTCTTACGTGTACGCCACCGGCTGTGCAATTTAATTAACAATATATTAATAATAAAAATTTTACTTAAAAAATAGGAAAAGGGGGGTGTTTCAAACTTTTATTAGGTAAGGGGTTAATTCACTTTTATTAACTTTTTTTTAGTCCCCATAGGAGGCTATAACATGCAATCTTGCGATTGCATACACTGTTCAAGTCTGAGTTTTGGCTCAACATTGATCAGTGTTATCGGTGCTCTGCTGCTCTAGCTTGCCATGGCTGGCTGAAGCTTTAGGGGACCAATTGGACAGCGAGGAGGCAGGTAAGGGCCCTCCTGCTGTCCAATCAGCTGATCGGGACCCGTGAGTTCGCTGCGGATGTCCCGATCAGCTCCACTGAGCTACCGGCAATGTTAGATCCCGCATTTAGACACTGCGATCAACTAAAGGGTTAAGGGGGTATTCCATGAAAACTTTTTTTTTTTTTTTTCATATGAACTGGCTCCAGAAAGTTCAAACAGATTTGCAAATTACTTCTATAAAAAAAAAAAATATTAATCCTTCCAGTACTTATCAGTTACTGAAGTGGAGTCTGACAACAGTGCTCTTTGCTGACACCTCTGTCTGTCTCAGGAACTGTCCAGAGCAGGAGAGGTTTTCTATGGGGATTTGCGGATACTCTGGACAGTACCTGAGACAGAGGTATCCGCAAAGAGCACTGTTGTCAGACAGAAAAGAACAACTTAACTTCAGCAGCTGATAAGTACTGGAAGGATTAAGATTTTTTTTTTATAGAAATAATTTACAAATCAGTTTAACCTTCTGGAGCCAGTTGATATGGGAAAAAAAGTTTTTTCATGGAATACCCCTATAATGCCAGGCATCGGCCTGATCGGCGATGTCCGGCATTAACCGTGGGTCCTGGCTGCTGATAGCAACCAAGACTTTTGCGGGAGCGAGACAAGGGCATACAGGTATGCTCTTGGTGCTTAAGTACCAGATCCTTAAGTACCAAGTACGCAAGGGTGTACCTGTACGCCCTTCGTCCTTAGAAAGTAAAAAAAATTTAAATAAATAGGTTTTTAACTAATTAGAAAAAAATGCTAATATTTTTGTATGTGTCAGATCTTAAAAAAATTCCTAAAAAAAAAATGCTGACCAAAACACTATGTGCAAACCCAATCTATGGGGTTCAGAAAACAATGTCCTGTCTGGAATCTGTTTAACCAGAGGAACATTACACATAATTCAGGAAAATCTCCTTTTTTCCCAATACTTTAGCGGTAGCAATATGTTAGAATTATACCTTTTCATAGCACAGCCAGACATTTCACAACTCACTAGTAGATGATTTACTTACAATTCCTTTTCCAGCTGCTGTTGCACAAGTTTAGCAGACTTGGCCATGGATATATCTGTCGAGAGAAATCAAATTGTGGCATTTTGTCATCTTTGAAAGGGGGAAATTATATGACCCACTTTGTTCCAAATGATTTCTGAAAACTATTTGACCTGCCTCAAGCTCAGACACTGTCCTCGGTGGAAAAGAAAGGTTTAAAGTGAATCAGCGTACAGTACAGAGTTCCAGTGCTGGTGCATTGCCGTGGAATGAGATTTTCCATAGAATGAGATGGTCCGCCTCCATCACATCCTATTGGCTCTCTCTTGTCACGTGACATATTTAAACGTCACGCATCGATGCGCACAGCAGTGTCAATTTGGCTATCACAGGGAGAGGATCTCCTCACCCTGTGATAGCTGAAGCTGTACGGAGCTCTCATGGCCTCTGTGGCCCGACAGAAGTTCACACATGTACGCAGCTCATACGGCTGCCTCATATACATTTACTGTTGATGCACAGCGCTATCGGGATCCCTATGCCCGATGGCGCTGTCATCAGGATCCCCACGCCCGCAGCTGTACTCCCCGTCCCCCGCAGCTCTACTCCCCGTCCCCCGCAGCTCTACTCCCCGTCCCCCGCAGCTCTACTCCCCGTCCCCCGCAGCTCTACTCCCCGTCCCCCGCAGCTCTACTCCCCGTCCCCCGCAGCTCTACTCCCCGTCCCCCGCAGCTCTACTCCCCGTCCCCCGCAGCTCTAGTCCCCGTCCCGTTAACGCTCAGGGAGCGGGGAACAGAAAGTAGAGCATCGGGCGCAGGTTAAGTTATTCGCGTAGTGCTGCACATGCGCAGTACTACTTTACCTGCGCCCGATGCTCTACTTTCTGTTCCCCGCTCCCTGAGCGTTAACGGGACGGGGAGTAGAGCTGCGGGGGGCGGAGGACGGGGAGTAGAGCTGCGGGCGTGGTGCGCTCGCGGGGACGCACACTGATGACAGCGCCATCGGGTGTAGGAATCCCCATAGCGCTGTGGATCGCTCCCTGAGCGTTCACAGGGGACGGGGAGTAGACCTACGGGGGACGGGGAGTAGAGATGCGGGGGATGGGGAGTAGAGATGCGGGGGACGGGGAGTAGAGATGCGGGGGACGGGGAGTACAGCTGCGGGGGACGGGGAGTACAGCTGCGGGGGACGGGGAGTACAGCTGCGGGGGACGGGGAGTACAGCTGCGGGCGTGGGGATCCTGATGACAGCGCCATCAGGCATCGGGATCCCGATAGCGCTGTGGATCAACAGTAAATGTATATGAGGCAGCCGTATGAGCTGCGTACATGTGTGAACTTCTGTCGGGCCACAGAGGCCATGAGAGCTCCGTACAGCTTCAGCTATCACAGGGTGAGGAGATCAGGAATTGACACTGCTGTGCGCATCGATGCGTGACGTTTAAATATGTCACGTGACAAGAGAGAGCCAATAGGATGTGATTGAGGCGGACCATCTCATTCTATGGCAAATCTCATTCCGCGGCAATGCACCGGCGGCCTCAACAAACAGGAGGACGGGGAGGGCAGCGCTTGCAGGTGACATGTGATTAGTTCCCCGATGGGGACAGCGCAGTGCTGGGAGGGGAAAAGCAGAGCAGTGCTCGCGGGTCACATGATTTGGGGGGGGGCAGGGGGGGTTGGGTGCATGCTGGGAGGTTGTAGTTTTGCAACAGCTGGAGGCCCCCTGGTTGGGAAGCACCGGTCTTGTATGACAAACTATTAGTTTCTGGACATTGTGGAAAACAACTCACCTTGCTTGTTGCAGGCGACCAGTATTGGAGGCGCATTACGCAGCAATGTAGCATCAGTCAGAATATGGTACAGGAACTCTGCCACCTCCTTTACCTCACGTTGAAAGGCTGAGCTGTCTACTACAAAAATGATGGCCCTGCAAGATTCAAGAGGAAATATTCATCATTCCCCAATGTTATATGGAGGACATGCTATTAAATAACAGTAATAAATAAAAGGTTACAGCTTAAACCATTTTCTAAAAAAAATGAATATAAACGCATAGAAGGTCAGGTAAACACTCCCGAAATAGATCTAGAAGGTGGAGCAGTATTCTTTTTATCTGGAAAAGCACCGAACCAAGGCTTCTATACCAATAATAGGTGCAAAACTGTAGGATAGCAACAATTGCTTGGTTTGTAATAAGATCACTGTGCTGAGATTAGGGGATCGATTATGGATACAATTAGAAGTACCTGAAATGTTGGTATATGTGGAGGTACCCTAACCCACCGCCACGGCATAGGATAAGCTTGTGTAACTGATCTCTATAAGCCCTATACTATGAACAGAGTGCACAGTCTATGTAACTGCTCATATTAAAGGGGTACTCCGGTGGACAAAATAATTTTTTTTAAATCAACTGGTGCCAGAAAGTTAAACAGATTTGTAAATTACATCTATTAAAAAATCTTAATCCTTCCTGTACTTATTAGGTGCTGAATACTACAACGGAAATTCTTTTCTTTTTGAAACACAGAGCTGTCTGCTGACATCACGAGCACAGTGCTCTCTGCTAACATCTCTGTCCATTTTAGGAACTGTCCAGAACAGCATATGTTTGCTATGGGGATTTCCTTTTACCCTGGACAGTTCCTAAAATGGACAAAGATGTCAGCAGAGAGCACTGTGCTCATGATGTCAGCAGAGAGCTCTGTGTTTCAAACGGAAAAGAATTTCCACTGTAGTATTCAGCAGCTAATAAGTACAGGAAGGATTAAGATTTTTTAATAGAAGTAATTTACAAATCTGTTTAACTTTCTGGCACCAGTTGATTTAAAAATAATAATAATTAAAAAAAAAAAGTTTTTCACTGGAGTACCCCTTTAAACAGATTTGTCTGTGTCAGGAACTGTCCAGAGCAGGATAGGTTTTTCTATGGGGATTTGCTTCAGAAGAAAGCACTGTGGTTAGACAGAAAAGAAATTAAAAAAGAAAAGAATTTCCTGTGGAGCATACAGAAGCTGTTAAGTACTGATAGGATTAAGATTTTTAAATAGAAGCAGGCACGCTCAGCAAACCAAGTAGGGACGATCGGTTAGCAGCAGAGGATGAGTTGTTAGCCTCCATACATTGAACACTTATACACAAAATATATACCGAGCTGCTGCTTTGCTAATCTTTTAACCATGTGTAGTTCTGTTTCATTTAGTGCACAATATTTATTATTTAATAAAGCTTGTGGGATCACCATAAAGTACATATGTATATGGGAAAATAGGGTCTTTATTGGATTCCCCTAGGGGAATCTATAGGTTAATATATTGAAGTTAACCCTCCATATATTGGTCTAAATTGATGATGCTAATATGGACTGAACATTCTTCTGCTTAAAGAGTACCTGTCACCAAACTAAACTTTTAATATATTGTTCCTTATGTAATTATAAGACACTTTGCTATTTACTTGCTATAAAAATTCTCAACCTTTATATGTTTTAATGTGATTGAAAAAAAATGGCCACTAGGTGGCTCTGTTCTGTTCCCTGCCGCAAGTCAAACAGTTCGTTTGGTCTCCTCCTGGCCTGGCAGTGTGTGCGGGGCATGGTGAGGCACAACTCTCGCAGGCTTCAGTGATGTCATGCTTGCTGGGGAACGCCCACTTTCTCCTGCCAGTAGCTCACACAATGTGAGCAAGGAGAAAGGTATGATACACAGCTTTATTATTTTTTTTAAGGGCAGGAGGGGTGTTAGAGTAGTTAGGGAATATAATCTGAGTTAGTTTAGAAAATATGGTTAGATGACAAGTACTCTTTAAACCTAAACATGAAGACATCCATGCAATGAAAATTCAGAAGAACTTTCCTCACTGTGGCTGCATTGTATGGACATTGGCCCACATTTATCATTGCAGTGCAAGTGAAGCATTTTTTACACCTTTTTTTTGTGTGCTAATAATGTGTAGGTGCACCAAATTTATTAAAAGGTAAAAGAGCTTTGATACATTTTGTGCAGGTCCAGATTTTATGAAATTTCTGTGTACACATACACCAAAAAGCTACCCCATGTCTGGGCTGGTGTAGTATTAGAGACTTTTCAGTGGCTTTGCGCCTTTTTTTGCTCCTTTTTACAAAAAGGGGCAATGATAAATCCCTTCCATATCATGTCTATTGCCAAAATCAGTGGATTGCAACTCAAAATCAGCAGAAATGTGGCAAAAAAGGGGCAAAAAAATGCGCAAAAAACCCTGCTTGCGCCTTTTTTGCCCCTTTTTTAGAACAAAAAACAGTCTAAAGACAATGATAAATGTGGGCCATTGTGCACAGATCAACACAGTCCTATATAAAATCACAGCTAACACATTTTCACCACAAGTTGCCCAATTATGACCAACCCTATGGCTGCTACACCTGTATTTCTCTTTACTATAGATTTATATCTACTATATAAAAAAAAAAAAAAAAAAAAGAAAATATATAAATTATATACACGTTACAGCCCTGTCTCGAAGGTACATAATGTATATACCCCCTTTAACTAGGGATCGACCGACTATCGGTATGGCCGATAATCACGATTTTGAGCATTATCGGTATCGGCAATTACCTTGCCGATAAGCCGATAATGCCCCCCGACCGACCGCCCCCCGACCCGCCGCACTGCAACCGACCCCCCCCACCGTAGTGCTGGGTGGCATACCGGTATGAACCGGATATCGTTTTTTTTTTCTCCCACGGTATGGATTTTTGCCCATACCGCTATACCGGTCGGGCCCCTCCCCCACCCTCCGAGTCAATAATAAAAAAAAAAAGTGTAACTTACCAGTAAAGGAGGTGGTCCGGGCCATCCATCCTTCCTGTAGTGTCCAGCGGCATTCCGGGTCAAGGGTGAACCGGTCCGGGCTGTCCTTCTCCGGGGGTCCTCTTCTCCACTCCGGGCAGGCTCCGGCCTAATACGTTACTAGGCCGGAGCCTGTCCGGAGTGAAGAAGAAGAGGACCCCCGGAGAAGAAGGACAGCCCGGATCGGTTCACCCTTGACCCGGAATGCTTCCGGACACTACAGGAAGGATAGGAAGGTGAGTCAGGGTTCTGGGATGGACAGGGGTCTGTATAATATACTATACCTACAGTAGGCCCGGCATTACTTATACCGGAATATCGGTATAAGTTATCGGCTATCGGCCCTAATCTCCACCGATTATCGGTATCGGCCCTAAAAAAACTATATCGATCGATCCCTACCTTTAACATCAAAAATTCTTGTCATTGGCTGTCAGGGCATGCTGGGAATTGTAGTTTTGCATCAGCTGGAGACACCCTGGGGACGCCTGCACTCATACATTTTATCCCCTATCCTAAATTTTTGATTTCACACTGTAACAGAAGTAACGTCATACAATACCTGACAGATGTCTTGTACTGGTCCAGGAACTGGAGCCTTAGACTTTCATGCCCAGGTATATCCACCAAGGTAAAACTAGAATGCTGTAAATGCAGCAATAAAACTTTGGTAAAGTATAAAAGGTGGATAAAGAACACAAATGGAAATAAATCCTTTCAATCCAACTAAACAACATGCAGAAAAGTAATTATCTTAGAATCTGGAAACTGTTTAACGCACAGAATTGCAATATACAGTGAAATCTTTTCAAAACACCACCTCTTTCAGAAGACCACCCCTTTTCCAAGATCAAATTTTCTGTTCCACGCTTATTAATTCTTCTTTAAGACCACATAGGATCTTCTACTAATAAAAATAAAAATATATAAAATCCCTAAAGCTGAGGATGTAGATAAAACCTAAGGAATGCCAAGTGCTGCCCCCACGCAGTGAAGAAAACTGCAGAAAGAACAGCCAGTTGTGAACATTTCCTTAATAGAGAAATAACTTTAGTAGCCTCCTTCCAAAATAGGTCAAATCAAGACTTTAAAATAAATGGCTTCATTTTACCAATTAAAAAAATAAAATAAAAGAATTTAAAGGGTTACTCCGCTCCCCAGCGTCTGGAACATTGAGTTCCTGAACGCTGTGCGCGGACTTCCATGTTCATGCACGCCCCCACGTGACGTCACGGCCTGCCCCCTCAATGAAAGTCTATGGGAATGGGGTGCGACGGCCCATAGACTTGCACTGAGGGGGCGGGACATGATGTCACATGATGTGACGTCACGAGGGGGCGGGCGTGAACACGGAAGCCCGCACACAGCGTTCAGGAACTCAATGTTCTGGACGCTGGGGAGTGGAGTAACCCTTTAAAAAGGCAGCTTCTAAAGATATTTCTTTTAAAAGAAAATGTTCACAATGGGGTGCACTGCCGAGAAGCAGGACGTACCATTGCACTCCAAATCTACCTTACGGTAAAACTGACATGTTATCTTAATTCTGTGGGTCAATACGATTAAAACAATACACAGTGACCTCTCGACCTACAATGGCCCCGACATACGATAATTTCAGCATACGATGACCTCTCAGAGACCATCGCATGTTGAAGGCAGCATCAACATACGATGCTTTTGTATGTCGGGGCCATCGCATAAATGGCTATTCGGCAGCGCAGACTGCTTCAGCTGCCACCGGATAGCCGTTTACGGTGCCCCGTGAGCTCCGGTGATGGTCTCTTACCTGTCCTTGGGGCTCCGGCGCATCCTCTTTGGGATCCCCTGCATCGTCGTCATCACGTCGCTGTGCACGCCGTCCCGGCATCCAATAGGAGCGGCGTGCGTATCGACGTGATGGAGGCGACGGAGAGCGCAGATGCCAGGGAAGCAGAGGCCTTGCTGGAGCTTTGGGGACGCAGCGACAGCGATGGACGGCGACATCCCGGGCAGCGGTGACGAGTCCAGAGCGGCGGGGACAGGTGAGTACAACTTCCTCTAACAGTGGTCTTCAACCTGCGGACCTCCAGATATTGCAAAACTACAACACCCAGCATGCCCGGACAGCCAACGGCTGTCCGGGCATGCTGGGTGTTGTAGTTTTGCAACATTTGGAGGTCCGCAGGTTGTAGACCACTGTCCTATACTTTACATTGCACAGATCCCTCAACATGCGATGGTTTCAACAAACGATGGTCCGTTTGGAACGGATTACCATCGCATGTTGAGGGACCACTGTACCCATATTTACATAGCTTTTCAATAACTGTACTGCATTTTAACAAAAGTGAAACACTTTTCTTTAACAAAATGAGTATTCCTAAAATCGACCTATTTTGACCCCTATAACTTCCTTATTTTTCTGTTTATGGGACCATTTGAGGGCTTACTTTATGCACTGAACAAAAATCATAAATTTTATTTACACTGTTCACTGTACAGCATCATTACATTATTTCCTCACAGTATTTTTATTTTTTTTAAACATTTTTTAAGCCCCAATAAGGGATCACTTAATTGCTATTACTGTTCAGTGCTATGCTGCAAGTCTTATCAGCAATCTATTTTTACAGCCTCCCACACTGCACAAGGGTGGCACAGAGAAGGCGAGGAGACCTACGGCTGCCATCTTCACTCATCGGACCCTCTTCACTGAGCTCTGGGTGGTCTAATGAGTTTTACCAAAGCCTCACAACTGCTTTAGATGCTGTAATCAATATTGCTCACGGCATCTAAAAGGCAGATAGCAGCGTGATCACTGAAGTCCTCCATTAGCGGTGAGGTCGATGCAGGGACCTGCCATCTACAAAGTATCTGTGCTCGCTTCATAGATTGTGAATGTTCCAGGCCGTCCTCTAGGGTTAAAGGAATGATTCAGTAAATGCGCAGCCTCAGATCTATTCTAATCCATCCTATAGGTGTTAAATAGGGTTAAAGTACGGGCTTGCTCAGGCCAGTAAGGTTCTTCCACACCGGACTCCAAACAAACAAACCTTTATGAACCTTGTTTTGTGCACTGGAGCACAGTCACGCTGGAACAGAAAAAAAAATTCCCTTCACTGAAACTAAAAGGCCTAGGCCAACCCCAGAAAAACTCCCATTGTGCTTTCCATCCTCCACCAAACGTATCTGGCACAATGCAGTCAGGTAGGTACAGTTCTCCTGGCATTCACGACACCTAACTCATCAATCAGATGCCAGACAGAGAAGCGTGGTCTGCCACCCCACAGAACGCGACCACTCAATAATACAAGTCACTCTACCATGCTGGTGATCTTCAGAACAACCCATTTTATCTCAAATGTGTGTAAGGGTGGGTTCACACCACGGTTTTGCTATACGGTTTCATAAAAAAAAAAAAAAAAAAAAGCGGATACAACCGTACAGAAAACCCTGCCCATAGACTTCCCATTCAAAACTCTATGCACCATAATGTATACGGTTGTCTCCGTTTTTAAAACCATACGGCTTTTAACTTTTCTTTTTTTTCACGCACAGAAAACCGTGGCCTACCACGGTTTTAGGTCCAGGTGAAAAACCGTATTAAACCGTATAATTTTTTTTCTTAAAAAACGAATGCAACCAGACATCGTTTTTCAAACCGTATACAAATAATTTGTACACACGTTTTGATACAGTTTAGTCAGGTGGCTTCAGGTAGTATCAAAAACCTGATACGGGAACTGTATTGCAAAAACGTGGTGTGAACCCAGCCTACAGGACTCAATTTTGTACACCTGAATGACAGTGTTTCCCAACCAGGGTGCCTCCTGCTGTTGCAAAACTACAACTCCCAGCATGCCCGGACAGCTGAATGCACCCTGGTTGGGAAACACAGGACAATAATCCATATAGTGTAGTTATACTGAATAAAGACAATATTGGTGTCTGTAAGGAACACCACCATCTAGAGTCATTTTCACAGCCCTGTACAATTGGAAAAACTACAAGCAGGACAGATATACCCAAAAGCACAAGGCTACACATGTCTGAAGGTTCAGGTCATCTCACCTTGTCATTCTTCCCTTTGTAAGTTGCAGTATTGAGAGAAATGGATGTCTGGGTTTGTATGAATTGTCCAGTTAAAAGCTGAAATAAAAATAAAAAAACTGAAACAAAGTTACAGTAAACCAACCAATGTCTCTAACTTCAACCTATAATTATATTGCTCCTCAGCTGTAGATGGTGACATTACCTCCATGGCTAAGGCTTCCCATCTGCGCACAGGGCGGGGTCTTAGCCTGGACAGGACACCATAGAGGTGGTCCGGTGGGGATTGTCAGAGTCACAAAAATTACTCTATTTTACAGTTTTTGGTATATCAAATGGCATTAATAATTCTCATAAAAAGCCCAATAATTCTACAGCAGCTTCTCTACCTCCATCTTCTAGAATATTTCCATTATTTAATCGGCAGGCACAGGTTCAGACTAGCACATGGATGCTACTAACACAAATGGATAACAAATCTTATCTTAGGCCCCTTTCACACTAAATAATTACTCTGTTTTCGAAGTTCCGTCAGAAAATCGGCAGTAAAACGGCAGTTACAAAATCCCATTATAGTCTATGGAATTTTTCTAATAGCCGTTTTTACCCGTTATTAATAACGGCCGTTATTTTGTGATGGAAGATAGTAACGGGAGAAATAGTTCATGAACTATTGTTTTTTTGTTTTCGTTTTTTTCCTCCTCGCCTTCAAAAAATCATAATTTTTATATTTTCATCCACAGACTAGTATGAGGGCTTGTTTTTTGCGCGACCAGTTGTCCGTTGTAATGACATCACTCACTTTACCATAAAATGTATGGCGCAACCAAAAAAAATTCTATTTGTGTGGGGAAATTTAAAAGAAAACCACAATTTTGGAAGGTTTTGTTTTCATGCCATACAATATAAAAATAAATTAAAAATGACATGTGTTCTTTATTCTTTGGGTCAATACAATTAACCCCTTAAGGACTCAGCCCATTTTGGCCTTAAGGACTTATATCATAAAATGTATGGCGCAACCAAAAAACACTATTTTTGTGGGGAAATTAAAACGAAAAACGCAATTTTGCTAATTTTGGAAGGTTTCGTTTTCACGCCGTACAATTTATGGTAAAAATGACATGTGTTCTTTATTCTGAGGGTCAATACGATTAAAATGATATCCATTATTACATACTTTTATATTATTGTTGCGCTTAAAAAAAAATCACAAACTTTTTAACCAAATTAGTACGTTTATAATCCCTTTATTTTGATGACCTATAACTTTTTTATTTTTCCGTATAAGCAGCGGTATGGGGGCTCATTTTTTGCGCCATGATCTGTACTTTTTTTTGATACCACATTTGCATATAAAAAACTTTGAATACATTTTTTATAATTTTTTTTTTTAATAAAATGTATTAAAAAAGTAGGAATTTTGGACTTTTTTTTTTTTCGTTCACGCCGTTAACCGTACGGGATCATTAACATTTTATTTTAATAGTTCGGACATTTACGCACACGGCGATACCAAATCGCGCACTGCCGCAGATGCCGGGATCTGTATTGATCCCGGCACCTGAGGGGTTAATGGCGGACGCCCGCGAGATCCCGGGCGTCGGCCATTGCCGGCGGGTCCCTGGCTGCGATCAGCAGCCGGGATCAGCCGCGCATGACACGGGCATCGCTCCGATGCCCGCGGTTATGCTTAGGACATAAATGTACGTCCTGGTGCGTTAAGTACCACCGCACCAGGACGTACATTTACGTCCTGCGTCCTTAAGGGGTTAAAATGATACCCATAACATACTTTTCTATTACTGTTGCGCTTAAAAAATAAAAATTGCTAACTTTTTAATCAAATTAGTACGTTTACAGTCCCCCTATTTTGAAGACCTATAACTTTTTCATTTTTCTGGGCGGTATGAGGGCTTTTTTGCGCCATGATCTGCACTTTTTATTGATATATTTGCTTATAAATAAATTTTTTGTATATTTTTTGGGGAATAAAAGGTTATAAAAAAAAAAAAAGCAGCTATTTTGGACTTTCTTTTTTAACGTTCACGCCGTTCACCGTACGGTATCATTAACATTTTATTTTAATAGTTCCGATATTTACGCATGCAGCGATACCAAATATGTATATAAAATATATATTTTTTTTTACACTTTTTGGGGGTGAAATAGGGAAAAATGGGACAATTTACATTTTTATTGGGGGAGGGGAATTTAGAAATTTTTTATTTTTACACTTTAATAGTCCCCATAGGGGACTATTTATAGCAACCATTCGATTGTTAATACTGTTCAGTACTATGCATAGGACATAGCACTGATCAGTATTATCGGTCATCTTCTGCTCTGGTCTGCTCGATCTCAGACCAGAGCAGAAGACCTGTGGAAGGCAGTGGAGGTAGGTGTGGGGACCTCCGTCTGCAGTTCTGGATGATCGGATCGCCGCTACAGCGCTGCGGCCGATCCGATCATCCATTTTAGTGACCAAAATGCTGCAGATGCTGTGATAAGTATTGATCACGGCATCTGAGGGGTTAATGGCGGACATGCGTGCGATCACGGATGTCCGCCATTACCGGCGGGTCCCTGGCTGCTCGCGGTTATGTATAGGACGTAAATGTACGTCCTGGTGCGTTAAGGGGTTAATGAATGTTTTATTTAACTTTTTTTTTTTTTTTTTTTTTTACAGTTTATTAGTCCTCTGAGGGTACTTTTAGGAGCAATCATTAGATTTCTCATACAGATCAATGGAATTCCATAGAACTCCATTGATCTGTGCTCATTTGGTTTAGCCTGCTTCAGTCAGGCTCAATCAAATGAAGAGCCACGGACACCAGGGAAAGAGAGGTAAGCCCTCCGGCTACCTCCAAAGTGGATCATCCCCACTGGACCACCAGGGAGCATTTACATGTCTCTTTAGACGTTTATGATGCGGACCCGACCCGCGTCATGTCCACTCACCCAACCCATGACATACATGTATGTTGTTGGTCGGGGAGAGGATAAGCCACCACACCCCCAAAATTATCAGCAGGGAATTCACTCAGCCGAAAATGCAGAAAGGGGCATTTTCAGCAGCCGAAATTTCGGTGCACCCCTAATATATGTGTATATAGCACAACCACAATAGTAGTAGCAAGTAGTGCCGGGGTGCAGGCAAGCCAATACAGTCCCAGTTGCAGACTGTGTAGATACATCCAACTGAAAAATATTCCAGCAGCTCACCAGTCAATTCAACTTGATGCATCCGACATGGGTCAATAAAATACTTGAATCGACGGGTTCACTTGAATTGACGGGTGTGCTGCTGGGATATTTTTCGGTTATATATTTGGTATAAGTCTGAGCTAGAGATCCAATATAACAATGAATATATAATTTATCATGATATCACATGGAAACAATAAAACCTGATACAGAGATGAGAACACTGGATGTCCTACCCTGATGAAGAGGAGGGTTTTACCAGAGTCACACAGTCCCACGAGAAGTACGGCCCGCCGGCTGCTCTGACTCCCCCGCAGCAATCTCCAGATCACTGAAAAAAAAAGGAAAACAGAAGATCTGAGCACTTATCTTCGCGTGACTTTCCAGTTCCAAAACCATAACTCCCAACATGCCCTAAAGACCAATGGGAGTACAGTGCCCCCAACCTACGATGGCCCCGACATACGATAATTTCAACAGGCAGCATCAACATACGATGCTTTTGTATGTCGGGGCTATCGCATAAACGGCTATCCGTCAGCGCAGACTGCTTCAGCTGCCACCGGATAGCCATTTACGGTGCCCCGTGTGCTCCGGTGATGTCTCTTACCTGTCCTCGGGGCTCCGGAGCGTCCTCTTCGGGATCCCCTGCATCATAAGCGCTCTCCATCGTCGTCATCACGTTGCCACGCACGCCGTCCCGTCATCCAATAGGAGCGGCGTGCATAGTGACGTTATGGCGGTGACAGAGAGCGAGGATCCCGGGGAAGCAGAGACGTCAGGAGCGGCGGGGACTCCACGGGGACGCGGCGACAGCGATGGAGGGCGACATCCAGGGCAGCAGTGAAGGTCCGGAGCGGCGGGGACAGGCGAGTTTAACATCCTATACTTTACATTGCACGGATCCCTCAACATACGATGGTCCGTTTGGAATGGATTACCATCGTATGTTGAGGGACCACTGTAGTTGGTTTGCCCCAGCTGGAGGTCGGAGATCACCGAGTTATACAGTCAATATCAGTAAGCTGGAACATATTAAACAGTATATTGGATCAGTGGTACCAGAACAACGACATGTGGACAGAAGTAAAACCTACAGGGGAAATTTATCAAAACCTGTCCAGAGGAAAAGTTGCCCAGTTGCCCATAGCAACCAATCAGATCGCTTCTTTCATTTTTAACAAGGCCTCTGAAAAATGAAAGAAGCGATCTGATTGGTTGCTATGGGCAACTTTTCCTCTGGGCAGGTTTAGATAAATCGCCCCTTTGTGATGCGTGCAATTGGCGGTACAGCGAGGCGTCACCAAACTACGCCTGTATAAAAGGGTGTCACCAACATGACAAGTTTGGAAAGCTTTGCTTTACCGGCAAATGTCAGCCGCTTCCTGCCGGCTAGAACACAGGCCCGGCTCCCAGGGACATGTCATACTCCCTAACCCCACCCATGATGTAAATGGGTCTTAATGGAAAGTGCTGACAAAAACCTAGGCGCCAGGATGACATTCTGAGTCGCTATGGCTACCTGGCACCTGGGATTTGTCAAGCCTGGCTATATAAATTCTACGAAGCCCATCCTGAGCAGATTTTAAAGGAGTAGTCCAGTGATTAAAAACTTATCCCCTATCACGGGTGTCTGACCTCGTGGGGGCCCCCCGCAATCTCCTGTATGGGGCCACGGCAGCCCACGCACGAAGCGGCGGCTGACACGCCACCCCCCCCCAAAGCCCCCCGGAGCGCTGCCTTGGGCATTCTCCGGCTCTGCCTTAGCGCTGTATTGAGGGGGCGTGTCGATCACCGCTTTGTGCGGTGGTCAACACCTGCTATCTGGCCAGCGAGCCGGGGCCCCGGACAGGAGATCGCGGGGTGCCCCAGCGGTCGGACCCCCCCAAATCTGAAACGTATCCCCTATCCTTAGGATAGGGGATAAGTTTTTCAGCACTGGACTACTCCTTTAATACAGTGTTTCCCAACCAGCGCGCATTTAGCTGTTGCAAAACTACAACTCCCAGCATGCCCGGACAGCCTTCGGCTGTCCGGGCATGCTGGGAGTTGTAGTTTTGCATATGGAGATGGGGGAGGCATTCTTGTGTATTTCTATCCCACATGTATAGGCATAGAGGATGCTGTCTGACCACATACACCTGCCCCCTATAGAAGTCTACGGGTCACTCACCACTCAGCTCCCATAACACTCACCCAGGCTGAGCAGCACCACAGCGAGCGCCACCACCACAGACAGCACGGTGGGGTCCTGCCGCCCGAGCTCCTGCTTGATAAAGTCCATATCCGGCAGCCACTGGCTGCTCACACTCTTCTGCACCGCCGCCATGGTTGTTCCGCAGCACGCCTGCGCAGTGCGGCTAACACTCAACAGCGCATGCGCCCAGCTCCCGGCAACGTGTCACTCGCTGCCAACCACTGAGCTGTCCCTAAGCGACTGACAGGCGTGGTGCATGCTGGGAGCCGGGGAAAGTGACGTATGGTGGACACTTGGGTGCCGGGCTCTGCTCACTGTACGTCATCAACTTGTATTAGGAAAACTGCAGCTTACTGTCTAAAGCAGACATAGGCAACCTCCGGCACTGCAGATGTTTTGGACTACATCTCCCATGATGCTTTGGCAGTATTTTGGCTGAAGGAGCATCATGGGAGATGTAGTCCAAAACATCTACAGTTGCCTATGCCTGGTCTACAGGTTGTGTGTAGTACTGCAGCTCAGCCCCATTCACTTCAATGGCCCATTCACTTCAATGGAGCTGAGCTGCAATTCCAGACATAACCTGTGAACAGGAGTGGCGCTGTTCTTGCAAACGAAAAAAAAAAAAGATGAAGAAGCAATGTTTTCCTAATACTGGACAACCCCTTAAACCCCGTAATGCAGGGTTTTCCAACCAGTGTGCCCCCAGCTGTTGCCAAACTTCAACTCCCAGCATGCCCGCACAGCCTGTGGACCCAGAGCTACCATAATCTATAAGGTTGGCTGCGCTGCTCTATCTGATGATGTAATCAGTGAGGTAATACGTAGGACATCACCGTAATTCTTGATGTCACGGATGCTTTAACCCTTTAAGGTGTACCTCTCACAAGATAAAATGAAAACGCTCGTGGCTAACTGGGGTTTTTTCCGTTTTTGCATTTTCGTTTTTTGCTCCTTGCCTTTAAAAAATCATAACTCTTTAAATTTTGCACCTAAAAATCCATATGATGGCTTATTTTTTGCGCCACCAATTCTACTTTGTAATGATGTCAGTCATTTTGCCCCAAAATCTACGGTGAAACGGGAAAAAAAAAATCATTGTGCGACAAAATTGAAAAAATAAAAAACGCTGTTTTGTAACTTTTGGGGGCTTCCGTTTCTGCACAGTACATTTTTCGGTAAAAATGACACCTTATCTTTATTCTGTAGGTTCATACGATTAAAATGATCCCCTACTTGTATAGGTTTGATTTTGTCGGACTTCTGGAAAAAATCATAACTACATGCAGGAACATTAATACGTTTAAAATTGTCATCTTCTGACCCCTATAACTTTTTTATTTTTCCGTGTATGGGGCGGTATGAGAGCTCATTTTTTGCGCCGTGATCTGAAGTTTTTAACAGTACCATTTTTGCATTGAAAGGACTTATTGATCATTTTTAAATGATATAAAAAGTGACCAAAAATGCACAATTTTGGACTTTGGAATTTTTTTGCGCGCACGCCATTGACCGAGCGGCTTAACTAACAATATATTTTTATAATTCGGACATTTCCGCACGCGGTGATACCATATATGTTTTTTTTTATTTACACTGGGTTTTTTTTTATGGGAAAAGGGGGGTGATTCAAACTTTTAATATGGAAGGGGTTAAATGATCTTTATTCACTTTTTATTCACATTTTTTTTTTTGCAGTGTTATAGATCTTTTACATTGATCACTGGTTTCTCATAGGAAACCAGTGATCAATGATTCTGCCGCTTGACTGCTCATGCCTGGATCTCAGGCACTGAGCAGTCATTCGGCGATCGGACAGCGAGGAGGCAGGTAGGGACTCTCCCACTGTCCTGCAAGCTGTTCGGGATGCCGCGATTTCGCCGCGGCTATCCCTAACAGCCCACTGAGCTAACTGGCAGTTTTTACTTTCACTTTTAGCCGCGTGGCTCAGCTTTGAGCGCGCGGCTAAAGGGTTAATAGCGCTATTAGCGGCGGGTCCTGGCTTCACTATGACGCCGGGCCCGCCGTGATATGATGCGGGGTTACCGTGTTATATCACGGGAGCAGGACCAAGGACGTACCGATACGTCCTAGGTCCTTAAGGGGTTAACTGATATCACATAGTGTCTGTATCTGTGTTTCATGGTGGTCTCGCAATTCTTCTGTGATATTTGCCCCTAAGTTTATTTTTAACAGCATACCAAATGAGTGTTGTCTCAGGTTTTCCCAGGTTGCAGTGAGGCCTGAGACATTACATCACTAGTCATGTGATGACAGGGACCCTGTCTACTTCAATGGGTGGAACAACCACTTGATCAGGGAAGGGGGGGGGAGGGATCATTCTACAGCTCTGCAACAGCTGGAGGCACTCTGGTTAGAAAACACTTGTCTATTGCATTAAAGGGAGCACAGGTGTGTTTCAATGGTTGGGATGGCTGATGTGTGGGAGGGAGGAAAATTACCTCACACTTACACACAGGGAATAATGGGACTTGTAGTGGGAGGCCACTCCAACAGGAAATAGCCAGTTCACAAAAAGTTAGCCACAGCCTTATGGTAATATCACAACTTTTAGCCCCAAGACAAGCACGGCTCCTTCCAAAGCATGTCCATTACTGTCTGGAATGTACGTACTAAAATCACCTTATGGTGGATAACCCCTTTAACCCTTTAACGACACGGGGGGCATATTTTACGTCCTGCCCCGGCTCCCACGATATGAAGCGGGGTCGCAGCACGACCCCGCATTACATCGCGTCGGTCCCGGCGCTCGTCAACGGCCGGGACCTGCGGCTAATACCACACATCGCCGATCGCGACGATGTGCGGTATTAACCCTTTAGAAGCGGCGGTCAAAGCTGACCGCCGCTTCTAAAGCGAAAGTGAAAGTATCCCGGCTAGTCAGTCAGGCTGTTCGGAACCGCCGCGGTGAAATCACGGCGTCCCGAACAGCTTGCAGGACACCGGGAGGGCCATTACCTGCCTCCTCGGTGTCCGATCGCCGAATGACTGCTCCGTGCCTGAGATCCAGGCAGGAGCAGTCAAGCGCCGCTAACACTGATAACAGGCGTGTTAATACACGCAAGTAGACATGTGCAGAACCAAAAATTTGTTTTTTTTCGTTTGTTCGTTTTTGTTTTTTAAAAATTTTCGGTTCTGTGAATATTCGGAATGCTGTGCATTCGTCATATTCGGTTTGCGGATGCATCCGCGGAAATTTCTTTCTTTTTCGGATGCATTCGTTAATAACATCGAATGCATTCGTTAATTCGGATCTTTCGTTATATCTGTAAAATTCGTTAAATTTAGCATTCGTTACTAAACGAAATGCACATTAGTTTCACTTGCTGATCCTCTTTTGTAATAAATAGCAGGTGTTACCTTAGGATTCTTGTTGTTTTCACCTTTTTTTGCAGTTTTCTCTGTGTAGGAAGGCAAGTTTTCCTCAGGTAAACCCAATGAAAAGAATCTAATTCATTCCTTACATTCGGTTTACTCATAACGAATGCATTCGTTATTCGTTAACATGCATTATTCGTTATGTGTTGCTTAACGAATGCATTCGTTAACTGTATATTCGTATTCGTATTCTTTTTCGGAAATATATATTTTTTTTTTCGTGCATTCGGATTATAACGAACACCCGAAAACGGGAAAATTCGTTAAGTTTAGTAATCGTTCCGAAACGAATTGCACATGTCTACACGCCAGTGATCAGCATGAGAGATCAGTGTGTGCACTCTTATAGGTCCCTATGGGACCTATAACACTGCAAAAAAAAAGTAAAAAAAAAGTGTTAATAAAGGTCATTTAACCCCTTCCCTAATAAAAGTTTGAATCACCCCCCTTTTTCCATAAAAAAAAATAAAACAGTGTAAATAAAAATAAACATATGTGGTATTGCCGAGTGCGTAAATGTCCGAACTATAAAAATATATCATTAATTAAACCGCACGGTCAATGGCGTACGCGCAAAAAAATCCAAAAAAGCGTATTTTGGTCACTTTTAAGGTGTCATTTTTTTTACCGAAATATGCACTGCGTAGAAATGGCAGCCCCCAAAAGTTACAAAATTGCTTTTTTTCTTCGATTTTGTCGCACAATGATTTTTTTTCCGTTTCGTCGTGAATTTTTGGGTAAAATGACTGATGTCACGCAAAAAATAAGCCATAATATGGATTTTTAGGTGGAAAATTTAAAGGGTTATGATTTTTAAAAGGTAAGGAGGAAAAAACGAAAGTGCAAAAACGGAAAAACCCTGAGTTCTTAAGGGGTTAAGGACGCAGCCATTTAAAATTTTTTTTTGCCATAAAACGACGTGGCAAATGGTCCACATCCAAGACCACTTCGGCAACAGGCAAAGTTGGTAGCAAGGAAGGATGTTGAGACTCCAGACGAGGTACAGACAGGCATAGCTGAGAACCAGGAGACACTGCAGGAACTGGTAGTGGGCCAGATAGTGGTACCTGCTGCTGTTGCAAGGCCAAAAGCTGTTGCTTCATCGCTGAAAGTAACTTCCGTCGTTGCGCTTGACGGACCACGACAGTGGGAAGGACTACAGGCAGAGGTACTACAGCAGAATCCAAGGTTAGATTGAAAAGACCCAAAAAATCAGACAAAAGCGCCCCAGCGGAATCCATGGCCGGATCTTACTGTTAGGAATCACGGCAGGTGGACAACAGGAGGTGGATTCTCTGGGCCTATGTGGATAAAGACTTGAGCCGTGCCAGGGAGCGGGGTCTAAGGTGCCACTGGTTTTCACCAGAGCCAGCCGCAAAGCGGGATGGTCTTGCTGCGGCAGGTGGCACCCAGGTCGCTACCCCTGGCACGACTTGTCCACACAGGTAGCTGGGGGGTGACGTGGCACAGGCAGAGACAGGCAGGACGTGGCTGGCAGGACATGGCGGGCAGGATGTGGCTGGCAGGGCAGAAGGACAAGGCAGGAACACATGTACAGGACAGGCTGGAACTAGGAACAGGTACACAGACTCGGGAGCAGGACTTTACTCGGGAACAGGACTTGACTTGGGAACAGGACTTGACTCGGGAACAGGACTTAACTCGGGAACAGGACTTGACTCGGGAACAGGACTTGACTCAGGCATAGGACAATCACAGACAAAGACAGACAACCAAGATCTGTTCGCAGTGCGCATCCCGCACTGCGAATCTCAGCCCCGCCGACAGCGGGGACAGAAAGCGCTCTGACCGGAGCGCAACTGTAACACTGTGTATATGAAAAGAAAAAATTCCACAGAGTACCCCTTTAAAGGAATGGCACTTGGCTTGGTAAACAATGTAGGGGATGTGGTACAAACCCCTTCCATCAACTGATCAGTGCTGGGAGTTAGGACTCCAACAATCTGATACCGTTAGCCTATCCTTATGATAATACCCAAAATAATAATGGAGACAAAAATATATAATATAATACACAGCACCAAATTGAGGAGAAAAGAGGATACAAGTAAGGGTGCATTCACACCACATCTAGAAAAATCAAGGAACATGTGCATAGGTTACCCTTTGCCGTCCAACTAATATGCACTCCGAGCATCCATAAGGAATGCATGATCTGTCTCCAGGGACAGTAATAAGATTTTCTTGCTGCATTTACACCACGTTTTTGCAATACAGTTCCTGTATCAGGTTTTTGATGAAAAACTGATTCCCTAAAACCAGATTAAACTGTATCAAAGCGTGTACAAATTTGAAAAATGATGTCCGGTTGCATCCGTTTTTTAAGAAAAAAACATATACGTTTTAAACTTTTCACTCCATTATGAATAAAGTTTCACTTGTTTGATTGAAATTCCAAGAAAAAAATCAAAAACCGTATGGTGCAAACCGGATGGAACCGTACGCACATACTGTTCTGTAAGGTTCTCATTGACTCCCATGTAAAAAAAAAAAAGTATAGGGTTTAATATGGTTTTTCACCCAGACCAAAAACCGCGGTAGGCGGGGAAAAAAACGGGCAAAACCGTACAAGACGCAAAACGGACACAACCTGATGCATCTTTTGGCATACAGTTTTCAATGGAGAGTCAATGCATATGGTTTTCAATACGGTTCCGTATGGTTTTCACATTGAAAACGTACACGGGAACTGTATCGCAAAAATGTGGTGTGAATGCACCCTTACTGGTATCCTCTTTTCTCCTCAATTTGGAGTTGTGTATTATATTATATATTTTTGTCTCCATTATTATTTTGGGTATTTAGCACTGTATTTAGTTTGTGATTTTAATATGCTATAATACACTGTACGTTTTAACGACACTTCTTACTTTACAATTTGGTTATATATAAATAGTCTGTGGGGCCAACATCTGGTGTTTGTGTAGCCTATACTATTGACACAAATTCTTCTATCCTAATGATAAGCCTTCAATTCTGTAGTCCTGGAGGAAACCTTCTAAAAGTGAATATGCACATGTTCTGGAGGGTCCTAGAGTAAATTTATTTAGTGGGCCCAAGGATCTCTACTGTGACACTGATACAGATGTATACGCCATAAAAAAATCTGAAAGAAAATTGGGTGTAAATCCCAATGCCTACGGAAATTTCAACCAAAAACTGTCGGAACCCAACATCTGTTATCAATATAAGGGGGCAGTTATCAAAGCATTTAGTAGTTTTTTTTTTTTTGTTGCTCAAAATTGTCACAAAAAAAGTCGCACGTGCGACTACTCTCTTTTTTCTTGCTTACCAAAGCAAAAAGTGATTTTTGACTTGCAGTGGTCAGAGATTTATCAAGTGTTAAAGTCGCAAAAAAGTCGCATTGCATGAAAAAACCTACTAAATTTACTCCAGCTCAGACACGGAGCAGAAAAAGCCACTACCAAAGCATAAAAAATTGCTTACATGAAAGAAATTTATCAACAGGCTGAAGCAGTTGATAAATCAGTCACACATAAGCAAAACAAATTGTAAGAAAAAAAGAACTAAAAAAAGGAATACGTAAGCAAACATTGATAAATCACTCCCTAGCCAGCCACCAGATCCAACTAACGTGCTCCATAGATTATAATGAACTACGTGCTTTAAAACTCACAATTACAGCGGTTCTTACAACGGAGACCCAATTTGATCTAATCTTTTGACATGTCTGGACAACAAGTTAAAAGCTTACATAAGTGACAGTAAGGCTTTGCAGGAATTTTTCAGGAATTGGCATCGATGGTCTATACTAGTGTTGCTCGCGAATATTCACAGTGATCACCCCTCTCTGCTTCCAGCTTGAGTGGTGTAAAGAAGGCTCTAATACTACTGTGTGAGACTAGCGTGCAAATTTTCGCATATGTGAAAATTTGCATATGCGAATTTTCGCTTATGCTAATTTTAGTATATGCTAATTTCCGCATATGCTAATTTTCGCATACGCGAAAATAAAACACGAATATTACCAATATGCGAATTTAGCGAATATATGACGGATATTCGTCCATATATTCGCAAAATATCGCGAATTCGAATAGGGCCTATGCCGCTCAACACTAGCCTATACTAAGGACCCAACACCTACGCCAGCCAGTAGAATGTACAGACCTGTATTCTGGACACATTTTTGGGGGGTTTATTCCACGCTGAGACTCCTTCACTTGAATGAGAATACAGAGGTTTTGTGTCTGAAACAGCAGTGAAGAGCTGTGGATTCCAAAATAATGTGGATTTAGGTGGAGCTTTTATGGCTGATCCCAAAATGTGTAGGATGAGGTGGTCACTGCATGTCACCACTAAAACTACTGTACTTATGGGGCTTCTCACCAAGCGGTATATCTGCGAAATGGAGCCATCGCCGCTGCCCTGTGTGTAGGGGCCATTTGCTTTCTCTCTATCTGTGATGTGGAATTGTGTACACTGATGCTGTTTTCCAAATAAAGTATTTTGAGACTGAAGATAAGAGGTGAGCACTACGTAAATTTCCCTCCCTTGGCTTACAATCTATTTAGATAGCACTGCCCCTATGTACATATGTTGATTGCATACTAGAAATTGAAATAAAAATGTCTGAAAACTCAAAGTAATAATATATTTATTGTCCACCAGAGGGCATTGTTTACCTGTTTATTATGCTTCCCAATGCTTAAAGGGGTACTCCGCTGCTCACTGTTTTAAAACAAACTGTTCCAAATGCTGGAGCTGGCGCCGGGAGCTCGTGACATCATAGCCCCACCCCTCGTGACATCACACCCCGCCCCCTCAATGCAGGGCGTGACATCATGAGGGGGTGGGGGCTATGACATCACGAGCTCCCGGCTCCAGTGTTCGGAACCTGTTTGTTCCAAACTCTGAGAGTACCCCTTTAACAGTACGGTATAACTTCATTTTACAGAATATTTCACAGGTGTCATTTTTGATGCATTTATAACACCACTTGGCTAAGTCAGGAATACATGTTTATGGGGAGAGACAGCTGACAACTATCTTGAGTGGACGGCCAGCTTAACCTCTTAAGGACCCAAGGCGTACCTGTACTGTTCTATAACGCGGCGTCATAGCGGGTTGGGCCCGGCTTCTAACAATGGCCGGGACCCGTGGCTAATAGCGTGCGGCACTGATTGCGGTGCCGCACGCTATTAACCCTTTAGACACGGCGGTCAAAGTGAAAAGTGAATCGTTGCTGGTTTGCTCAGGGGGCTGTTCGGGATCGCCGCGGCATCCTGAACAGCTGAGACACAGCTGGAAGGCCCCTACCTGCCTCCTCGCTGTCCGATCTCCGAATGACTGCTCAGTGCCTGAGATCCAGGCATGAGCAGTCAAGCGGCAGAATCATTGATCAATGGTTTCCTATGAGAAACCATTGAACAATGTAAAAGATCAGTGTGTGCAGTGTTATAGCCTCCTATGGGAGCTATAACACTGCAATAAAAAAAAGTGAAAAACTTTTATATGTGAGGACTTGCTTTATCTATATTCGTTATCTACTTAGTTTTCTTTAATCCCCACTTCTGCCTATTTTTAGATGACATTTTGGGGCTTCAGAACCAATTACCAGGATTCTATAGAGTTATGGTCTCAACATACAATGGTCGTCCTCGAACCAATTTATATTGTAAGTTGGGCCACGGTATATGGCCATAATTTTTATACATACGTAAAAAATTATAAGCTGATGAAAATACCGAAAAAAAATCCACTAAGGGTAGGGTCACACGTGCTATATTTTGTTGCTGCATAATTTTCCTACCCATTGAGGTTAATGGGCAGCAAAATCAGCTGCAGAAAATAAATATGGCACTTGTCACCCTATACCAGGGGTCTCAAACTCCCGGCCCGCGGGCCATTTGCGGCCCGCAGAACGAAAGTTTGTGGCCCGCGCCAGGTATGTAGTGAAGAAAACTGTGTCTTGAAGCAGTTCTGTGTCCTGAGCAGAGCAGAGACTGCACCCCCCCCCCCCCCCCATCAACCAATCACAGTGTCTCAGCACTCAGCACAGTGACTCAGCACTTTCCTCAGCTATTCGGGACACAGAACGCTTCAAGACACACAATTCTTCTCTACTCCGGAGAGGAGAAGCGCAGTGCAGGACAGGTAAGGTTGTCTATGTGTGTGTGTCTGTGTGTGTGTCTGTGTGTGCATGTGTGGCTGTCTGTCTGCTTGTGTCTGTGTGTTTGCATGTGTGGGTGTCTGTCTGTTTGTGTCTATGTGTGTGTGCATGTGTGTGTGCATGTGTGTGTGTGTGTGTGTGTGTGTGTGTGTCTGTCTGTCTATATGTGTGTGCATGTGTGTGGGTGTCTGCTTGTGTCTATGTGTGTGTGTGTGTGTGCATGTGTGGGTGTCTGTCTATGTGTGTGTGTATGTCTGTATGTGTGTGTGTGTGTGCATGTGGGGGTGTCTGTCTGTCTATGTGTGTGTCTGTATGTGTGTGTGCATGTGTGGGTGTCTGTCTGCTTGTGTCTATGTGTGTGTGTGTGTGTCTGTCTGTCTATATGTGTGTGCACGTGTGTGGGTGTCTGCTTGTGTCTATGTGTGTGTGTGTGTCTGTCTGTCTGTCTGTCTGTCTATATGTGTGTGCACGTGTGTGGGTGTCTGCTTGTGTCTATGTGTGTGTGTGTATGTGTGTGTGTGCATGTGTGGGTGTCTGTCTGTCTATGTGTGTGTGTCTGTATGTGTGTGTGTGTGTGCATGTGTGGGTGTCTGTCTATGTGTAGGTGTCTGTCTATGTGTGTGTGTCTGCATGTGTGTGTGTGTGTGCATGTGTGGGTGTCTGTCTATGTGTGTGTGTGTGTGTGTGTCTGTCTGTCTATATGTGTGTGCATGTGTGGGTGTCTGTCTATGTGTGTGTGTCTGTATGTGTGTGTGCATGTGTGGGTGTCTGTCTATGTGTGTGTGTCTGTATGTGTGTGTGCATGTGTGGGTGTCTGTCCATGCGTGTGTGTGTGTCTGTGTGTGTGTGTGTGTGGGTGTCTGTCGATCTGCTAATGACCTCACACTAACATCTTCTATAATCCGAACTTCTCACTCCCGTCTCCAAGACTTCACTCGTGCTGCACCGGTTCTCTGGAATGCTATCCCTCAATCCCTCAGACTCAACAACATCCATAGTTTCAAATGTGGCCTAAAAACACATCTCTTCAGACAGGCCTATAACATTCTTTAATTGGCCTCAACATATCCCCAACATATCCCCAACATATCCCCAACATATCCTCAACATATCCCCACACCTCTTGTTTGAATAGTTATTGTGTAATATTATGTCTGATACTTGTCTTTGTTTGTACCCCATAATTGTAAGCGCTGCCGAATCTGTAGGCGCTATATAAATAAATAAATAAAATAAATAAAATATGCGTGCGTGTGCGTCTGTCTATGTGTGTGTGTCTGTGTGTGAGTCGGGGGGGGGGGGTAATCGAAAATGCTACCTAATGTGGGGAACCTGCTACTACCTAATGTGGGGAACCTGCTGCCTATCTAATGTGGGGAACCTGCTGCCTACATAATGTGGGGAACCTGCTGCCTACATAATGTGTGGAACCTGCTTCCTACCTAATGTGTGGAACCTGCTGCCTACCTAATCTGGGGAACCCCCAGAAGTAGCACCCCCATCATCCGTCAGCTCATGCTATTACCACACGGGGTAGGGAGAATGGAGGGGTTGCTGGTGGATGATGGGGGTGCTACTGCTGGTGGAGGGTGTTGCTGGTGTATGATGAGGGCATTATATGTAATGGGCGCGTGCGGCCCAGCCTCACCCAGCTGCTACCTCCAGTGGCCCCCGGATAATTTGAGTTTGAGACCCCTGCCCTATACTAAAGCAGCAATTACTGACAACAGGGCATTATAGTAGCCCTATGTGCTAAATACACTGAAATGATGAAATAAGTGAAAACACAAAAGCAATATATCATCAGGTTTGTAAAATTTATTGAAAAATAAAAAGGAGTTGTTGAAGAGAGATGAAGATTGGGTATGACATGGCGCACCAGTTCTAATTCTTCACACCAAACTTACTTAACAGCTGTGGAACATACAGGCAGAGAGCAGATCTGTGGAAAGAAAGATACAGATATGAGTAACAGTCCTATATGATCACAGAGAATTGTTCTATAGACATGGATCTAAAATGTTAGCCATGAAGCAAGTGTGTCTGACATTGTTTGTTAGAGATCTATGATGAAGTGTATTGCAACCAGTCTTCTATCGGCAAGTGAAATATCAAAAGCTTATTTCTGCTTTCTAAGAACATTTTTATTTTTCCATCGATAAGGCCATATGAACTCTATTACAGAGCCCAGATCGGAGTCATATTTGGCATCTAATCATCAAAATTAATGTTTTCCCAAACAGTGTTCCTCCAGCTGTTGCAAAACTACAACTCCCAGCATTCCCGGACAGCCAGCGGCTGTCCGGGCATGCTGGGAGTTGTAG
This sequence comes from Hyla sarda, assembly GCF_029499605.1. Taxonomy (NCBI): domain Eukaryota; kingdom Metazoa; phylum Chordata; class Amphibia; order Anura; family Hylidae; genus Hyla; species Hyla sarda. The sequence continues at coordinate 82,055,970 of NC_079191.1, forward strand.
ATTTGCAACAGCTGGAGGCACACTGTTTGAACACTGACCTAGATGCAGCATTTAATTTTGAAAACAGCATCTAGTAGTTAAACAACCATGATCGGAGCTATCTCTGATCCTGGCTGCTGATAGTGAGTGCCAGCTGCAGATAGCAGCCAACACTCAACATATAGAAAGTGGGCTCTGCTGCTAAGCCTTTTCCTTATACGCGGACCAAATATTTGATGTACATGAATGTGAAATGTTGGGAAGGAGTTCAGGCACATTTTAAAGGGAAAATGTCAAAGGGCCTTTTCTCAGTTAAAGGGGTACTCCCGTGCCCCTGCGTTTTGTTCAGAACGCTTGGAGTGGGCGGTTGTGATTGTGAGGTCACGGCCACGCACCTCCATTCATGGCTATGGGAGGGAGAGCGTCAGCTGTCATGCCTCCTCTCATTGACATGAATGAAGGGTGTGTGTCATGCGTCATGAAGGGCATGGCCGTGACATCACGACCACCTGCCGCTGGAACCCGCCGTTTGTTTAGATTGCTGGGTAATGAGGGAGATCGCGGGGGGTCTTATCCATGATCACACACCTTATCCCCTATCCTTTGGATAAGGGATAAGATGTCTAGCAGCAGAGCACCCCATTAAGCAAACTATAGCTCTGTGTAGAAGCTTTCATAGACACAAAACACACATTTATCTACTGAGCTAAGAAAAACTTGTATTGTATCCCCTTCCCACTACAGGACGTATGCATTCGTCTTGATGATCTCCTGCTCGGCGGCGGGACCCGGCTGTCAATCACGCAGCAGTGTTTTTAGTAAGCATAGAGGTCTATCAACTGGCCATATTTTGCCAAGCTATTTACATGGGCTCCCCCTCCCACTCCTTGCAGGTTTTATAGATATACATACATCATAAACTACATTATTTTATACTGTGTTTTATGCCTTTTTATTCTGTCCTTATGTGGAATATATTGTTGTAGTCATGAATTAAATAAAATATATATATATTTTTTACACAAAGTTATTTATTCATTTTATCTTTATAATTTCTTGGGGTTATTGCTCGTGCACGTTGTGCACATATAGGTGTTCATAGTAGGAAAATATACAGCAGCAAATATGCAGCAAAATACGGCATGTGTGACCCTACTCTAAAGAGAAAATCTTTGCTCTCATATGCTAATGCATATGCCAGCCTCAACTCTCCGCTACTATTCCTGCTTCGCCCAATACCCTTTGGCTCCTAATTTTATCGACAGTCTGATTTCAGCCCTAGTGAGAGTGATGTCAGATAGTAAAGGGGCTATGCCTTATTTTTACCTGTTAACTTATTTAGTTGTGTAGAAAGCGGGGAGCCATAGATGACCTGATAGAGTATACCCTCTATGTCTAAACTGTAAATGCAATGGGGGGGGGGGGGGGGAATTTAACATTACAGTCATAGCATACAGGTGAAATCACATCCCCCACGCGATAACCAATAGTGCATGATGTTGCGGTCACATCATGTAGCTATTGGGCATCTTGTACTGGCACTGGTTTCCCCCACAAGGTATAGAGGATTTATTGTATATAAATCCTCTGATTTTAACCTGGCCTGACGGTTCCTCTCTGCGCCGGACTAACTCCTCACTCTACGGTCATCCTACTCCCGTTCCATTATCTACTGAGGAGGGCTGCAGTGAACCTTACCATTCATATCACGCTAGACCTTGTTGTGTGTGGGCGCACAACCATCTTTGGTAAGCGGCTTGGGAATATCCTCCCCTTCCCCCACATACTAGATCTGCTGATCCCGCACATGGAGCGCCTTCTCCCCTTTCTCTAGATCCCACAAGATATTGTCCAAGATTAGGAGAGGGCGGAAGTGAGTACTGGGAACAAGAAAACATAGGACTTTTTCTGCTCCTCAGACATCCTCTTTAATATCTTACCTTTATTATCTATCTTAACTTTGGAATATTTTTCATGCGCTTGTGTCTTACTTGCCTATTTTAAGCTGATGTAAGGTTTAAAAAAAACGTTTAGTATTTGCGAATTTAAAAAAAGTTAATAATCTTACTCCACTTTTTGGGTGGAGCAGAAATCCATAAGGCAAAAAAGTCATTCGAAAAATTTACCAATATTATGTCTTCGTGACAATATGAGAAATTTTTCGTATTTGGTATTAGCATAAGGGAAATGCAAGCTAGAAAATCAGAGTCAGGAATTCTGCAAATTATGAGTCCCTCCCTTTGTATGGAAATAAAAATTTATTCCAGGCTTTATATATGAAGATCCAAGTAAAGACTGGGTTCCATACAGTAAATACCTGATGTAGTGGAGCACTTGTTAAGGGAAGACACTGCTGAGTAGTAGGTTTTTCCTAGAAAATCCTCCATCATCATTTTCTGATCAATCTCAAGCAAACATTGGGTGGAATCCTTAAAGAGAAGATCTTTTCCTTCCTTAGAGCCGAATAACTGAAATTTCTGTGCCTGGATTCCATTCCGCCCAAACAGTGACTATAAAGGGTTAGAAAAGACAGAAACTTCTTTCAATTGGTATCCATGCCACTTATTGATTAAAGACTGTTACCCTAGCATCCAACTGCAGCACAATGATGTCTTTGTCTCTGTGTATGTGTGCCTTCAGCCAGGAATTAGGGAGCTAATCCCCACTTACGGTAAGGTCTGTCTTAAATACTGTCTGTCAGGGGGTCCCTCCCAATAGGTGTGCTGTTCACTAGATCCCCATCATTGTGCTGCTGTTGGATGCTAGGGAAGCATAGATTTAGAATGTTAATCTTGTTTCCCAACAGAAGCACAAGACTTCCTCCATGTTATTATCTATTTCTTTATAACTAACTCACAGTAAGTGGGGTTTAACCCCCTAATATATTCCTGGCTGGGACAGGAACTTTTTTTTTTCTGTTACTATTAAAAGTCCCAATGTCGAACATTTGCACAGGTGCAAAGAGATCTCATGATTGTGTTGCTGTTAGGAGTAAGAGAAACAAGATTAATATTCTAAATCTATGTATATTCCATACTCTGTATAAACCAGTACTCTCAATGCTTTATTATCTAGAATTTATCTAGCATCTTATTGAGAGTGGATGGGGCAAATGTTATGTTTGACTGTAGAGTCTCCATGTAAGCTTGTATAGAACTGCACTGAAGTGTTAAAGTGAATCTGTCACATTGAAATGCTGTTAAAGGGGTACTCTGGTGGAAGAAAAAAATGTTTTTGAATCAACTGGTGCCAGAAAGTTAGTTCACAAATACAGATTTGTAAATAATTTCTATTTAAAAATCTTAATCCTTCCAGTACTTATCAGCTGCTGAATACTACAGAGAAAGTAATGTAGTTCTTTCCAGTCTGCCACATCTGTCCGTGTTAGGAACTGTCTGGAGCAGAAGAGGTTTGCTTGGGGATTTGCTCCTGCTCCGAACATTTCCTGACACTGATAGAGAGCAGTGTGGTCAGAACTACACAACTTCCTCTGGAGCATACAGCAGCGGATAAGTACAGGTTACAAATCTGTTTAACTTTCTGGCAACAGTTTATTTGAAACCTTTTTTCTATCAGAGTACCCCCCGTAAATTTACAGACATCATGTTACAGAGCAGGAAGAGTTGAACACAGTGATATAAGTATGTGTGGGAAAAAGGTTTGATATAACTATTATTTATTTATCTAAACATCGTTCCATTCGAGGCTTAGAAGTTCAGCGGGCAGTCCTAACTGTGTTTATAGTTAACTTTGTATGCACCTTATTATAAAGAAAGCTGTCAATCACTAATTAGGACCACTCGCTGGACTCCTAAACCCAGAATAAGCATGAGGAGTTATGAATTATACTGAATCTTTTCCCCAAAAAATTATATCAATCTGCTCAGTTCCTCCACCTGAAGTATTTCTTATAGACTGTAACTGTAATATGTGACAGATTTCCTTCAAAGAGTACCTGTCACCAAGCTAAACTTTTAATATATTGTTCCTTATCTAAATATAAGACACTTTGCTATTTACTTGCTGTTAAAATTCTCAACCTTTATATGTTTTTAATGTGATTGAAAAAACAGCCACTAGGTGGCTCTGTTCTGTTCCCTGCCGCAAGTCAAACAGCTAGTTTGGCAGGAGACCAAACTCAGGAAGTGTGTGGGGGGCATGGCGAGGCACAGCTCCCGCAGGCTTCAGTGACGTCACACCTGCTGGGGAATGCCCACTTTCTCCTGCCAGGAGCTCACACAATGTGAGCAAGGGGAAAGGTATTATATACAGCTTTTTAAAGCTCCGAATTTTTTTTTTAAGGACAGGAGGGGTGTTAGGAGTAGTTAGGGAATATAATCTGAGTTAGTTTAAAAAATACAGTTTGATGACAGTTACTCTTTAAGTCTAAATGTACATTTATGTATTTCATCTGCTGTGTTAAGAACTCTCTTGGGACACCCACCTGGTGCTGTGCAGCAAGTTCTAAAATAATTAATAATTCATATACTGTACATTGTGCTGTATGAGTATGGCTGGAGATGAGTACCGTATAAGCCGAGTTTTTCAGCACGATTTTTCGTGCTGAAAACGCCCCCCCTCGGCTTATACTCGAGTGAACTCTCCGCCTGTCAATCCCTTCATCAGTGGTCTTCAACCTGCGGACCTCCAGAGGTTTCAAAACTACAACTCCCAGCATGCCACTGCGGCCTTCGTCATCATCCAGACGCCCCTTTAGTTTTCTACTCACCTCCCCTCGGTGGGAAGGAAGGGTGAGCTGGTCCGGGCCATCTAAGCTGCAGGGACCGTCCGGTGGGGATGGTTAGTCGTTGTGGGCTGTCCATTTTCACCGTAGTTTTGAAACCTCAGGAGGTCCGCAGGTTGAAGACCACTGATGAAGGGATTGACAGGCGGTGATGATGAAGGGGGGGGGGGATGATGACGAAGGTTGCAGTGGTCTTCAACCTGCGGACCTCCAGAGGTTTCAATACTACAACTCCCAGCATGCCTGGACAGCCAATGGCTGTCCAGGCATGCTGGGAGTTGTAGTTTTGCAACATCTGGAGTTTCGCAGGTTGAAGACCATTGATGAAAAGATTGACGGTGATGATGAAGGGGGGGATGATGACAGGGGTCTGGATGATTACATGGGGTGATGATGTATTTCCCACCCTAGGCTTATAGTCGAGTCAATAACTTTTCCTGGGTTTTTGGGGTAAAATTAGGGGCCTCGGTTTATACTCGAGTATAAACAGTAGATGTTTTCTGATGTGGAGTCAGGTCTTTTGGTTCTTGCACTAGTTAGACCTAGGCGGGGGTCTAAATCAGGATACCAGGCCAGCTTTGGAATCTGACATAGGGATGCTGGGAGATGACTTGATGATGTTCTATATCCCTTACCTGATGTTTACTAAGCATCTTTACCACACTATTCCTCTTCTCTGGCCGGGTAATGACAGCATGGGCAGGCACCTCAGCCAGGTTGCAGGTTTTGTAGTCGCTGACCAATGCACGAGAGCCATCAAGGCATAACAACTCAAAATCACTTGACTTCAGTTTCCTTGACCATTCTGCTGGGTTTTTACCTAAATGAAGCCCAAGAGCAATGAATAGATGGACTTTTACAGGTCATCATATGACAGCAGACAGGTGGCTTACCGTATACTGAGAAAGTGGCTGTATAGACATATTCCATTAAATGTGAATAACTTACAGATTTCTTTATAATGCACATTATTACAATGACAACCATTAAAATTGCTAATATTTCATTAAGATCAGACATTTATCTAAAGAGTACACCCTTCAATTTTTAAATTAACCACAAGGGCATGCTCACACTATGGAATTCAGCAAGTAAAATATCCTAGCTGAATTCCTTTGTGAATCCGCGCCATTTCTTCTCCTTGAAAAAAGTGGGCTGAGTATGACCTGGGGTTTCCAGTGGAAGAGATAATATTGGTAGCCATGGATTATAGATTAGGACAGTCATCAGAAATACCTTATAGCAGTGTTTCAAACCAGTGTGCTTCCAGCTGTTTCAAAACTACAGCTCTAAGCATGCCTGGACAGCCAAAGAGTTGTAGTTTTTCAACAGCTGGAGGCACATTGGTTGGAAAACACTGCCTTATTCTATATACACATATAATGTTGTTGTTTTTAACCTCTTAAGGACCCAGGGCGTATCCATACGCCCTGGCGTTTTCCGGTCTCTGCCGCACGCCGGGCAGAGATCGGAACCGGATGCCTGCTGAAATGCTTCAGCAGGCATCCAGGGCAAACGCCGAGGGGGGCCATGTAGGCCCCCCATGTCGGCGATCGCCGCAAATCGCAAGGGAAATCACCCTTGCGATCTGCGGCGATACCGGGCTGATCGGCAGGTAATTTCGCATGATCCCGGCTGTCACAGACAGCCAGGACCATGCCGATCCCCTGCGATTCTTCGGTTAGTTAACCAACCAATCGCAGGGGGGGGGGGGCGGTTACTTCCTCCCGCCCTGCCCGGCCCCTGGAAGTCCAGAGAGGACGGGAGGAAGACCGGAGGACGCTGCGGGGGACGGGGGAGTGCTGGGGACCGGCCCTGGTACTTACCTCGTCCCTGAAGACCCGAATACCGGCGATGAAGACGGCGGCGACAGGTGAGTGGAATTTCAGCAGCGGTCGGGCCCTTTACAGCAATGCACGTCGCCGTAAAGTGACATGCATTGCTGTAATGGGACCCTGTAAATTACAACTCCCAGCATGCCCAGACAGCCTTTGGCGTCTGGGCATGCTGGGAGTTGCAGTTTTGCAACATCTGGAGGTCCACAGTTTTGGGACCACTGTGCCCTTCCAGATGTTGCAAAACTACACATCCTCAGCATGCCCTTACTGTCCAGGCATGCTGGGAGTTGTAGTTCTGTAACATCTGGCCCTTCAGATGTTGCAGAACTACAACTCCCAGCATGCCTGGATAGTAAGGGCATACTGGGAGTTGTAGTTTTGTAACATCTGGAAGGGCACAGATTGGGAACCACTGTATTAGTGGTCTGCAAACTGTAGTTCTCCAGGTGTTGCAAAACTACAACTCCAAGCATGCTGGGAGTTGTAGTTCGGCAACATCTGGCTCTAAAGATGTTGCCGAACTACTACTTCCAGCATGCCTGAGAATGTTTGGGAGTAGTGGTTTTGCAACAACTGGAGGCACACTGGTTGGGAAACATTGTCTGTTTCCCAACCCGTGTGCCTCCAGCTGTTGCAAAACTATAACTACCAGCATGCACTGATAGACTGTGCATGCTGGGAGTTGTAGTTTTGCAACAGTTGGAGATCCACAGTGAGTATCAGGCTGCAAGTTTGCGATGCAGCAAATTTTGCGCGGCATCTCAAACTCGCAGCGGGAAACTGGCTGTAACCCCCCCCCCCCCCCCGCGCCCGTGTGACTGTACCCTAAAAACACTACACTACATTAACACAAAATAAAATAAAAAGTAAAAAACACTACATATACACATACCCCTACACAGCCCCCCTCCCCAATAAAAATGAAAAACGTTTGGTACGCCACTGTTTCCAAAATGGAGCCTCCAGCTGTTGCAAAACAACTCCCAGTATTGCTGGACAGCCGTTGACTGTCCAGGCATGCTGGGAGTTTTGCAACAGCTGGAGGCACCCTGTTTGGGAATCACTGGCGTAGAATACCCCTATGTCCACCCCTATGCAAATCCCTAATTCAGGCCTCAAATGCGCATGGCGCTCTCACTTTGGAGCCCTGTCGTATTTCAAGGCAACAGTTTAGGGTCACATATGGGGTTTCGCCGTACTCGGGAAAAATTGCCTAACAAATTTTGGGGGGCTTTTTCTCCTTTCACCCCTTATGAAAATGTGAAGTTGGGGTCTACACCAGCATGCCCGTGTAAAAAAATAAATTGTTTACACTAACATGCTGGTGTTGCCCTATACTTTTCATTTTGACAAGAGGTAAAAGGGAAAAAAGCCCCCCAAAATTTGTAATGCAATCTCTCATGACTACGGAGATACCCCATATGTGGGCGCAAAGTGCTCTGGGGGCACACAACAAGGCCCAGAAGGGAGAGTGCGCCATGTACATTTGAGGTGATTTGCACAGGGGTGGCTGATTGTTACAGTGGTTTTGACAAACGCAAAAAAAAAAAAACCCCACATGTGACCCCATTTTGGAAACTACACCCCTCACGGAATGTAATGAGGGGTGCAGTGAGAATTTACACCCCACTGGTGTCTGACAGATCTTTGGAACAGTGGGCTGTGCAAATAAAAAATTTCGTACAGCCCACTGTTCCAAAGATCTGACAGACACCAGTGGGGTTAAATGCTCACTGTACCCCTTGTTACGTTCCTCAAGGGGTCTTGTTTCCATAATGGTATGGCATGTGTTTTTTTTTCTTTTTTTTTTGCTGTTCTGGCACCATAGGGGCTTCCTAAATGCAACATGCCCCCCAAAAACCATTTCAGAAAAACGTACTCTCCAAAATCCCCTTGTCGCTCCTTCGGTTCTGAGCGCTCTACTGCGCCCACCGAACACTTTACATAGACATATGAGGTATCTGCTTACTCGAGAGAAATTGGGCTACAAATATAAGTATACATTTTCTCCTTTTACCCCTCGTAAAAATAAAAAAATTGGGTCTTCAAGAACATGCGAGTGTAAAAAATGAAGATTGTGAATTTTCTCCTTCACTTTCCTGCTATTCCTGTGAAACACCTAAAGGGTTAAAAGGCTGACCAAATATCATTTTGAATACTTTGGGGAGTGCAGTTTTTATAATGGGGTAATTTGTGAGGTATTTCTAAGATGAAGACCCTTCAAATCCACTTCAAACCTGAACTGGTCCCTGAAAAATAGTGAGTTTGGAAATTTTGTGAAAAATTGGAAAATTGCTGCTGAACTTTGAAGCCCTCTGGTGTCTTTCAAAAGTAAAAACTTGTCAATTTTATGATGCAAACATAAAGTAGACATATTGTATATGTGAAAAAAAAATATTTGGAATATCCATTTACCTTACAAGCAGAGCTTCAAAGTTAGGAAAATGCAAAATTTAAAAATTTTTCATAAAATTTTCAAATTTTTCACCAAGAAAGGATGCAAGTTACAATTTTTTTTCCACTATGTTAACGTAGAATATGTCACGAAAAAACAATCTCTGAATCAGAATGATAACTAAAAGCATTCCAGAGTTATTAATGTTTAAAGTGACAGTGGTCAGATGTTCAAAAAAATGTCCGGGTCCTAAGGTGTAAAATGGCTGGGTCCTTAAGAGGTTAAACCATACAACTCCTACCACAGCAAAGCTAGAGTTATGGCTATATACAGTATTTTGGCAGATATGCTGTTCAGGGTTCAGTAGTTTTAAGGCTTTACAGGAACAAAATAATAAAAAGCACCTAAATAGATAAAAAGAATGACTCAAGAACTTATATTTTTATATTTTCTCTCTTTTAGAATATAGATAGATAATTACATAGATGAATAGATAGATATAAAGATATGAGATAGATAGATTATATAGTATTGTAGAACTATTTTAACTTCTTACCATCTGTGTTCTCCAATACAGTAGTGTGCTTCACAAAAGCCACATCTCCTCTTTCAACAAGACACCTAAAAAACAGAATCTTTATCCTTTATAGCAATTTACAACCAATTCATCTGTTATTCTTACACTATACATTAGTACCAGTTAATAAAAAAGCATCATGTTAAAAAAAATCTTTTAGCTATATTTGCTGTTAGGAATTGTGGCTCCATTGGATAGATAAGTAGAGATGAGCAAATTTTTGAAAAATGTAATTCAGCCGATTCGCTGAATTTTCAGAAAAAATTTGGTTCCATCCTAATTTTTTCGTGGTGAATCGCTATTAAAAACGGCTATTTCTGGCCTACAGAGAGCCTCAATAGAGGTGTAGAACACTTTGCCTTGCTGTAACACTGTTACGTCGAGCGCTCCGGGTCCCCGCTCCTCCCCGGAGCGCTCGCAACATCCTCGCTACTGCAGCGCCCTGGTCAGATCCACTGACCGGGTGCGCTGCGATACCGCCTCCAGCCGGGATGCGATTCGCGATGCGGGTGGCGCCCGCTCGCGATACGCACCCCGGCTCCCGTACCTGACTCGCTCTCTGTCGGTCCTGTCCCGGCGCGCGCGGCCCCGCTCCCTAGGGCGCGCGCGCGCCGGGTCTCTGCGATTTAAAGGGCCACTGCGCCACTGATTGGCGCAGTTGTTCTAATTAGTGTGTTCACCTGTGCACTCCCTATGTATACCTCACTTCCCCTGCACTCCCTCGCCGGATCTTGTTGCCATTGTGCCAGTGAAAGCGTTTCCTTGTGTGTTCCTAGCCTGTGTTCCAGACCTCCTGCCGTTGCCCCTGACTACGATCCTTGCTGCCTGCCCCAACCTTCTGCTACGTCCGACCTTGCTCTTGTCTACTCCCTTGTACCGCGCCTATCTTCAGCAGTCAGAGAGGTTGAGCCGTTGCTAGTGGATACGACCTGGTTACTACCGCCGCTGCAAGACAATCCCGCTTTGCGGCGGGCTCTGGTGAATACCAGTAGTAACTTAGAACCGGTCCACTAGCACAGTCCACGCCAATCCCTCTCTGGCACAGAGGATCCACCTCCTGCCAGCCGAATCGTGACAGTAGATCCGGCCATGGATCCCGCTGAAGTTCCACTGCCAGTTGTCGCCGACCTCACCACGGTGGTCGCCCAGCAGTCGCAACAGATAGCGCAACAAGGCCACCAGCTGTCTCAACTGACCGTGATGCTACAGCAGCTACTACCACAGCTTCAGCAATCATCTCCTCCGCCAGCTCCTGCACCTCCTCCGCAGCGAGTGGCCGCTTCCGGCCTACGACTATCCTTGCCGGATAAATTTGATGGGGACTCTAAGTTTTGCCGTGGCTTTCTTTCACAATGTTCCCTGCACTTGGAGATGATGTCGGACCAGTTTCCTACTGAAAGGTCTAAGGTGGCTTTTGTAGTCAGCCTTCTGTCTGGGAAAGCTCTGTCATGGGCCACACCGCTCTGGGACCACAATGACCCCGTCACTGCCTCTGTACACTCCTTCTTCTCGGAAATTCGAAGTGTCTTTGAGGAACCTGCCCGAGCCTCTTCTGCTGAGACTGCCCTGCTGAACCTGGTCCAGGGTAATTCTTCCGTTGGCGAGTACGCCATCCAATTCCGTACTCTTGCTTCCGAATTATCCTGGAATAATGAGGCCCTCTGCGCGACCTTTAAAAAAGGCCTATCCAGCAACATTAAAGATGTTCTGGCCGCACGAGAAATTCCTGCTAACCTGCATGAACTCATTCATCTAGCCACTCGCATTGACATGCGTTTTTCCGAAAGGCGTCAGGAGCTCCGCCAGGATATGGACTTTGTTCGCACGAGGCGTTTTTTCTCCCCGACTCCTCTCTCCTCTGGTCCTCTGCAATCCGTTCCTGTGCCTCCCGCCGTGGAGGCTATGCAAGTTGACCGGTCTCGCTTGACACCTCAAGAGAGGACACGACGCCGCATGGAGAATCTTTGCCTGTACTGTGCCGGTACCGAACACTTCCTGAAGGATTGTCCTATCCGTCCTCCCCGCCTGGAAAGACGTACGCTGACTCCGCACAAAGGTGAGACAGTTCTTGATGTCAACTCTGCTTCTCCACGCCTTACTGTGCCTGTGCGGATATCTGCCTCTACCTTCTCCTTCTCTACTATGGCCTTCCTGGATTCCGGATCTGCAGGAAATTTTATTTTGGCCTCTCTCATCAACAGGTTCAACATCCCGGTGACCAGTCTCGCCAGACCCCTCTACATCAATTGTGTTAACAATGAAAGATTGGACTGTACCGTACGTTACCGCACGGAGCCCCTCCTAATGTGCATCGGACCTCATCACGAAAAAATTGAGTTTTTGGTCCTCTCCAATTGCACTTCCGAAATTCTCCTTGGACTACCGTGGCTTCAACGCCATTCCCCAACCCTTGATTGGTCCACAGGAGAGATCAAGAGCTGGGGTACTTCTTGTTTCAAGGACTGTCTTAAACCGGTTCCCAGTACTCCCTGCCGTGACCCTGTGGTTCCCCCTGTAACCGGTCTCCCTAAGGCTTATATGGACTATGCTGACGTATTTTGCAAAAAACAAGCTGAGACTTTACCTCCTCACAGGCCTTATGACTGTCCTATTGACCTCCTCCCGGGCACTACTCCACCCCGGGGCAGAATTTATCCTCTGTCCGCCCCAGAGACTCTTGCTATGTCTGAATACATCCAGGAAAATTTAAAAAAGGGGTTTATCCGCAAATCCTCCTCTCCTGCCGGAGATGGATTTTTCTTTGTGTCCAAAAAAGATGGCTCCCTACGTCCTTGCATTGATTACCGCGGACTTAATAAAATCACGGTAAAGAACCGCTACCCCCTACCTCTTATCTCAGAACTCTTTGATCGCCTTCAAGGTGCCCACATCTTTACCAAACTGGACTTAAGAGGTGCTTATAATCTCATCCGCATCAGGGAGGGGGACGAATGGAAAACTGCATTTAACACTAGAGATGGACACTTTGAGTATCTGGTCATGCCCTTTGGCCTGTGCAACGCCCCTGCCGTCTTCCAAGACTTTGTTAATGAAATTTTTCGTGATCTCTTATATTCCTGTGTTGTTGTGTATCTGGACGATATTTAGATTTTTTCTACCAACTTAGAAGAACACCGCCAGCATGTCCGCATGGTTCTTCAGAGACTTCGAGACAATCAACTTTATGCCAAAATGGAGAAATGTCTGTTTGAATGTCAATCTCTTCCTTTCCTAGGATACTTGGTCTCTGGCCAGGGACTACAAATGGACCCAGATAAACTCTCTGCCGTCTTAGATTGGCCACGCCCCTCCGGACTCCGTGCTATCCAACGTTTTTTGGGGTTCGCCAATTATTACAGACAATTTATTCCACATTTTTCCACTATTGTGGCTCCTATCGTGGCTTTAACCAAGAAGAATGCCAATCCTAAGTCCTGGTCTCCTCAAGCGGAAGACGCATTTAAACGGCTCAAGTCTGCCTTTTCTTCTGCTCCCGTGCTCTCCAGACCTGACCCATCTAAACCCTTCCTATTGGAGGTTGATGCCTCCTCAGTGGGAGCTGGAGCGGTCCTTCTACAAAAAAATTCTTCCGGGCATGCTGTTACTTGTGGTTTTTTTTCTAGGACCTTCTCTCCGGCGGAGAGGAACTACTCCATCGGGGATCGAGAACTACTGGCCATTAAATTGGCACTTGAGGAATGGAGGCATCTGCTGGAGGGATCAAAATTTCCAGTTATCATTTACACCGATCACAAGAATCTCTCCTATCTCCAGTCTGCCCAACGGCTGAATCCTCGCCAGGCCAGGTGGTCTTTGTTCTTTGCCCGTTTTAACTTTGAAATTCATTTTCGCCCTGCCGACAAGAACATTAGGGCCGATGCTCTCTCTCGTTCCTCGGATGCCTCGGAAGTAGAGGTCTCTCCGCAACACATCATTCCTCCGGACTGTCTGATCTCCACTTCTCCAGCCTCCATCAGGCAAACTCCTCCAGGGAAGACCTTCGTTTCTCCACGCCAACGTCTCGGGATTCTCAAATGGGGTCACTCCTCCCACCTCGCTGGCCATGCGGGCATCAAAAAGTCCTTGCAACTCATCTCTCGTTTCTATTGGTGGCCGACTCTGGAGACGGATGTTGTTGATTTTGTACGGGCCTGTACTGTCTGTGCCCGGGATAAGACTCCTCGCCAGAAGCCTGCTGGTCTCCTTCATCCTCTGCCTGTCCCCGAACAGCCTTGGTCTCTGATTGGTATGGACTTTATTACAGACTTACCCCCATCCCGTGGCAACACTGTTGTTTGGGTGGTCGTTGATCGATTTTCCAAGATGGCACATTTTATTCCTCTTCCTGGTCTTCCTTCAGCGCCTCAGTTGGCAAAACAATTTTTTGTACACATTTTTCGTCTTCACGGTTTGCCCACGCAGATCGTCTCGGATAGAGGCGTCCAATTCGTGTCAAAATTCTGGAGGGCTCTCTGTAAACAGCTCAAGATTAAATTAAACTTCTCTTCTGCTTATCATCCTCAATCCAATGGGCAAGTAGAAAGAATTAACCAGGTCCTGGGTGACTATTTACGGCATTTTGTTTCCTCCCGCCAGGATGACTGGGCAGATCTTCTACCATGGGCCGAATTCTCGTACAACTTCAGAGTCTCTGAATCTTCTTCTAAATCCCCATTTTTCGTGGTGTACGGCCGTCACCCTCTTCCCCCCCTCCCTACTCCCTTGCCCTCTGGTTTGCCCGCTGTGGATGAAGTGACTCGTGATCTTTCCACCATATGGAAAGAGACCCAAAATTCTCTTTTACAGGCTTCATCTCGCATGAAAAAGTTTGCCGATAAGAAAAGAAGAGCTCCCCCCATTTTTTCTCCCGGAGACAAGGTATGGCTCTCCGCTAAATATGTCCGCTTCCGTGTCCCCAGCTACAAACTGGGACCACGCTATCTTGGTCCTTTCAAAATCTTGTGCCAAATTAATCCTGTCTCTTACAAACTTCTTCTTCCTCCTTCTCTTCGTATTCCTAATGCCTTTCATGTCTCTCTTCTTAAACCACTCATCATCAACCGTTTCTCTCCCAAACTTGTTTCTCCCACTCCTGTTTCCGGTTCTTCTGACATCTTCTCCGTGAAGGAGATACTGGCCTCCAAGACGGTCAGAGGAAAAAAAATTTTTTGGGTTGATTGGGAGGGCTGTGGTCCTGAAGAGAGATCCTGGGAACCTGAGGACAACATCCTAGACAAAAGTCTGGTCCTCAGGTTCTCAGGCTCCAAGAAGAGGGGGAGACCCAAGGGGGGGGGTACTGTTACGCCGAGCGCTCCGGGTCCCCGCTCCTCCCCGGAGCGCTCGCAACATCCTCGCTACTGCAGCGCCCCGGTCAGATCCACTGACCGGGTGCGCTGCGATACCGCCTCCAGCCGGGATGCGATTCGCGATGCGGGTGGCGCCCGCTCGCGATGCGCACCCCGGCTCCCGTACCTGACTCGCTCTCCGTCGGTCCTGTCCCGGCGCGCGCGGCCCCGCTCCCTAGGGCGCGCGCGCGCCGGGTCTCTGCGATTTAAAGGGCCACTGCGCCACTGACTGGCGCAGTTGTTCTAATTAGTGTGTTCACCTGTGCACTCCCTATGTATACCTCACTTCCCCTGCACTCCCTCGCCGGATCTTGTTGCCATTGTGCCAGTGAAAGCGTTTCCTTGTGTGTTCCTAGCCTGTGTTCCAGACCTCCTGCCGTTGCCCCTGACTACGATCCTTGCTGCCTGCCCCGACCTTCTGCTACGTCCGACCTTGCTCTTGTCTACTCCCTTGTACCGCGCCTATCTTCAGCAGTCAGAGAGGTTGAGCCGTTGCTAGTGGATACGACCTGGTTACTACCGCCGCTGCAAGACCATCCCGCTTTGCGGCGGGCTCTGGTGAATACCAGTAGTAACTTAGAACCGGTCCACTAGCACGGTCCACGCCAATCCCTCTCTGGCACAGAGGATCCACCTCCTGCCAGCTGAATCGTGACAAACACGCATAGAGTGTGTGCTGGGTTAGTGAAATAATACTGTTGTTTAGTATGACATACAGATCAGAGGCATCGCTATTAGAATCACTGTCGTAGAGCAGCACAATGACAGAGCCTGGAGGTGGCATCAGTATAAAGAGACCATATAGTGGCTGAATGACACAGCCTGGAGGTGGCGGCAGCATATAGTGGCTGAATGACACAGCCTGGAGTTTGCGGAAGCATGAGGAGACCATATAGTGGCTGAATGACACAGCGTGGAGTTGGCAGCAGCATATAGTGGCTGAATGACACAGCCTTGAGTTTGCGGCAGCATGAGGAGAACATATTGTGGTAGAATGGGGGTCTTTTAAAATGAAATATATCTTAAAACATAATCATATATCTATAATAATGTAATGTCTGTCTTTTTAATTCAGTAATATTTCCAACTCTGCATCTCTGCTAGACTCTTGCAAAAAATATGTAACAGATGGCATAACCTTTCTTCCAGTGTGGCAGTGCCTGGCTACTAAGATTGAACTTTGTTCGATTACTAATATTACCGTTGTAAAAAGATAATGTTAGTGATACCAGGATGTATGTCCTGAACAAAAGTGATATTGCTTGCTTAATAATGCCCGATCAATAAAATGTCAGATTGACCACGTGGAAGAAATGACAAGCAAGCTGTCACGATGCCGGCTGGCAGGAGGTGGATCCTCTGTGCCAGAGAGGGATTGGCGTGGACCGTGCTAGTGGACCGGTTCTAAGTCACTACTGGTGTTCACCAGAGCCCGCCGCAAAGCGGGATGGTCTTGCTGCGGCGGTAGTGACCAGGTCGTATCCACTAGCAACGGCTCAACCTCTCTGACTGCTGAAGATAGGCGCGGTACAAGGGAGTAGACAGAAGCAAGGTCGGACGTAGCAGAAGGTCGGGGCAGGCAGCAAGAATCTTAGTCAATAAGGCAATAGCAGGAGGTCAAGTACACAGTATGGACAAACACAGCAACGCTTTCACTAGGCTCTAAGGCAACAAGATCCGGCAAGGGAGTGCAGGGGCAGTGATCAGATATAGTCTGGGAGCAGGTGGAAGCCAATTAAGCTAATTGGGCCAGGCACCAATCATTGGTGCACTGGCCCTTTAAGCCTCAGGGAGCTGGCGCGCGCGCGCCCTAGAGAGCGGAGCCGCGCGCGCCAGCACATGACAGCTGGGGACCGGGACGGGTAAGTGACCTGGGATGCGATTCGCGAGCGGGCGCGTCCCGCTGTGCAAATCGCATCCCCGACGGCCAAGACAGTGCAGCGCTCCCGGTCAGCGGGACCGACCGGGGCGCTGCGGAGAGAGAGACGCCGTAAGCGCTCCGGGGAGGAGCGGGGACCCGGAGCGCTAGGCGTAACACAAGCTATGATTACTCAGCGCTTAAAAGATAAAAACAAGGCTATAAACTTATCGCATGACAGACCACATACACATACACACACGTCATTGAATAATGATAATATGGGTGTTGATTTATGATAATCTTGAGGCCTTATAAACCCTTGTAAAATGCTTTAATAAACAGAAGAGATTTGGTTATCTGAACCGTGTGTCAGCTGTCTCATTTCTCCTCCACCGATGCATGCATCATCTATATATTCAATTTGGCCGGGAATAGATAAGCACTGTATGTCTGAAGAAGTCATTCTACTTCAGTTTGGCGCCCAAACAGGGACCCTCGAGTACAGATACTGGGAGGCAAGTCGCACTATGAGGCATTGGGCCCACCAATCGTGGACGGATGTGGATGAGAGATTTGATCACCTCCTCAGTACGGTAGGAAAAACATTTTCTTGTAACCTAGCCAGTACGCTGTCTCCCCCGCTTGGTTGCCTTATGACTTAGCCGATTGCCTCACAGGCCACAAAAAGACAGGTATAGTTTTTGCTCGAGGTCTACTTACTGGACCTGTCACAAAAAGAAAAGTGTTTATCTGTTGCCCGAGTATATGTGTGAGTGTGTGTACTTGTTACTTGTTCCCGGGAATGCATGGTGGGTTGGGCCTCTGGGGAATTGAATAAGCCGAGGGCACTAATAACTGTTGCTACAGATACTTCGGTTCCCCAAGGTATTAGTGGGTTAGGTGCTTGATGCCAGAAGTTCAAAGAGTCTCTCTGGAGGCAGTCTTGAACGTACGTGTATACAAGGAAGTATAACACGGGAGTCCCTCGGCCTATAAGACATTCCTGTGACCCTCCCTTGAAACTGCGCATGTGTGTGTATGGGCAGATTCTCCGGGATGTTGCATTGCAGGGAAAACTAATAATCCTTCCTACAGGGATCTGTGAGAGAAGGTATTAGTGAATTTGGCAAATCGCCAGGATATGTGCTTAAAGCACAGGGATTTCTCTGGTAATAGATACCTCTGTGACCTGTCCTAGGAATTATATTGTACTTTGTTTGTATATGTCATGTCATAAGTGTGTCTGTGTTGTAAATTAAGTTGTTTAGTAGAATTGATTGTCTCAGTGCCTCCTAAAGAATGTTCCTTGGTAATTTTGGATGGTAGTTTGAGTGGACAAATGGCCGTGTGCATTGTGTTAAGGAAAATTGGTGTTCTTTGGTCCGGTGTGTGCAAGTGGCAGGAGCAGAGTGTTGTAAATAGCTTGATAGGATTGTTGCCAGAAATAGAGACTCAACGTTGTATATGTGGGATTTAGATTAAATGAATTAGGAATACATGGAGTATGGCCAGTGAATGTTTTTGGGTGAAGTTGTTTATGTAAGTGTTTATGTTGTAATGGATCCTTTTAAATTGGTAAAAAAAAGTAAAGGAAAAAAAAAACAATCCTTGTGGCTGTCACAGCCAGCGCTCTGGTCCCCGCCTCCGGACCAGAGCGCTCGCTTCCCCGCTCCCCCTTCCCGGGATCCCGGTGCCTCCCGCACAGTCACACTGACCGGGAGCACGGGATCCCTTGTGTCGGGGACGCGGCTGCAGTGGCGGCTGGTCCGCGCTCACGCGCCGCGTCCCTGTCTGACGTTCCCGGCGCAGACTGGCTCGGCCTTCCGGCGCGCGCGGCCCCGCTCTCTAGGGCGGGTGCGCGCCACCTTCTGTAAATTTAAAGGGCCAGCACACCATTGATTGGTGTGCTGGCTAATTATCCCTGCCTCCTTCCCTAATAAAAGTCTCCTGCCCTTGCCAGATCTTTGTGCCCTAGTGCCTTTGAGAAAGCATTCCATACTGTCTATACTGTACTGCCCTGCCTGTTGCCGGACCCTTGCTACCGTCTACTCACCTTTGAACCCTTGCCGCCTGCCCTGACCTCTGCTACGTCCGACTCAGCTCCTGCCAGCTCCCTGTGTACCACGCCATATCAGCTACCAGTGAGGTCGAGTTGCTACTGGAGGATACGACCTGGTGGTTACCGCTGCAGCAAGTCCATCCCGCTTTGCGGCGGGCTCTGGTGAAAACCAGTAACCACTTAGAACCGGTCCTCTAGTACAACCCGCGTCATCGCCTCTCTGGTCCAGAGGATCCACTACCAGTCCTGCCGGTACGTTACAGTGGCATTAATTTAACCTATCTGATGATATTTTATTAAGTTTGTTTTCACAGAAGCGCAGGATGGATGCAAGGGGGAAAAAATTAAAATAAAATGAAATGTATAAGGAAATGCAATCAATGGTCTGATTATATTATAGAAGTTACTAAAGAAGAAGAAGTTTGGCCAAGAAAAAACAAGGCTATAAACTTATCGCATGACAGACCGCATACACGTACACACACACGTCATTGAATAATGATAATATGGGTGTTGATTTATGATAATCATGAGGCCTTATAAATCCTTGTAAAATGCTTTAATAAACAGAAGAGATTTGGTTATCTGAACTGTGTATCGGCTGTCTCATTTCTCCTCCACCGATGCATGCATAATCTATATATTCAATTTGGCCGGGAATAGATAAGCACTGTATGTCTGAAGAAGTCATTCTACTTCAATATAGTGGCTGAATGACACAGCCTGGAGGTGGCGGAAGCATGAGGAGACCATATAGTGGCTGAATGACACAGCTTGGAGGTGGCGGCAGCATAAGGAGAACATATGGTGGCTGAATGGCACAGCCAGGAGGTTGCAGCAGCATGAAGAGAACATATGGTGGCAGTATGAGACAGCTTGGAGCTGGCATCAGCATGAGGAGTACATGTGGTGGCAGAATGAGACAGCCTGGAGGTGGCATCAGCATGCGGAGAACATGTGGTGGCAGAATGAGATAGCTTGGAGGTGGCAGCAGCATCAGGAGTCCTGAAAGTGACCCAGTGACAAAGTGGTGCAGAGGGTGGCAATACCAGTACATGGTGACGAAGGTGGGTGAAAAAAAGGAGAACTTGGCATTAGATGTGTGGCATTAGGTGGGTGGCAGGATCAGAATAGTAGCGGAGGCAGGTAGGGAGTATAAAATGGTCTCTTTTGTAAAAGTGTCCGTGTGCACAAGTATTGAGGATATGCATTACGTAAAACTTAACTTTTAATAATATGCTTAGGATAAAATATATGGACCCAACATTTTTTTTTAAAATCAAACAAAAGGAAAGGTGTGCCACCTACACCACCAAGTAAAGACCCCTAAAAAGACCCCTTAAAAGCTTCCCCTGTAAGGCCCTACTCTCGCCTTATTAATTCCCTTCTTGGCAAGTGTTACTCACCCTAAAAAGGGTGGCCCCACACAGGAAACCCTCTCTATTTCCACCTAAAAACCCTTTTTAGGTTGAGTAACATTTCTCAAGAAGGGAATTAATAATGTGACAGTAGGGCCTTACAGGGGAAGTTTTTACCCCCACCGGTTACAATGGACCATACGTTGTTCCCTTCCACCTTTTACAGATCTTTGCATCACATCAATACTTGCTGGTATAGGTGGCACATGGTGTTTTTTGCACACCTTTCCTCTTGTTTGATTTAAAAAAAATGTGGGTACATATATTTTATCCTAAGAAAAGTTAAGTTTTAGCTAATGCATATCCTCAATACTTACTTGTGGTCTGATGCCGAGGAATGTCTGTAAGTGGGGAGCAGCACCTTAAATATGTTTAGCATTATCCATATTTGTGAAGTGTTGGTGTGGCACCGTAGTCAATCTACTCTAATGCATCAGACATTGGTGGGTGGAAATCCTGGCTGATCCATGCCTGATTCATCTTCACAAAGGTCAGTCTCTCCACATTTTTTGTGGACAGACGAGTTCTCTTTGGGGTTACTATGGCCCCGCTGCACTAAACACCCGCTCTAATGGCACACTACTGGCCAGGCAGGACAGCTTTTCCAGGGCAAAGTCTGCTAGTTGCGGCCACAAATCAAGTTTGGCTGCCCAGAAGTTCAGCGGATCTTCAAGGTGTGTTGGCATGGTCATGTCAAGGTATGCCACCACCTGCTCGTTCAGGTCCTGCTCCATGTCTACCTGCTGATGATGAGTTGCTTCACTATGCAGGTGAAGAAAGCTAATCATCAGCGTCTGTAGAATTAGGCTGCTGCTGATGGAGCTGGTACTGCTCCAGCCACCACACCCCTCCCCAGCAGCCATGGCAGTGGA
Organism: Hyla sarda; assembly: GCF_029499605.1. Taxonomy (NCBI): domain Eukaryota; kingdom Metazoa; phylum Chordata; class Amphibia; order Anura; family Hylidae; genus Hyla; species Hyla sarda. The sequence continues at coordinate 82,077,058 of NC_079191.1, forward strand.
AGGTGAGCGCAGAGGGCCCCCCCGAGTCAGACCTTTGAGAGGATGGACGATGGCGCAATTAGACATCCTGACTACTTAGGATGTCTCTGTAGTAGGTCAGTTTGTCCTCCCTCTCAGTGGGTGTAAAAAATGCCCCGATTTTGTGCCAGTAGTGAGGGTCCAATAAGGAGGAGAGCCAGAAGTCGTCCATCGGAAGGACTCCCTGCCTCCATTTTCACTGCATACTGCCACGGTGTGTCTGTGTCTTCTGCCTCGCCTTTCTCATAACCTCCTAGCTCCTCTAGCTGCTCCTGCTCCTCCTCTCCTGTCAGATGATTAGAAAAACCGCCCATCTCGCAAAACCTAAACTGTGCTCCACTGTGCCCCTCCTCCTCCATTTCAGCCCCCACAGGGCTCATGTCGCCATGAGATTTAGGTGCCATGTCTCCAGTGCCCTGACCAGCCATTGTTTTCAACACGAGTTGTAGTAGATGAAGCAGTGAAATGACGTTATTCATCCCGTAATCCTGGTGACTGACTAATAATGTGGCTTCCTCAAAGGGCCTGAGCAAATGGCAGGTGTCACGTATAAGCTGCCCCTGGTTGACATTGAAATTACACAGGGGAGTCCCCCTATCCGCTCTGATTATCAAGAAATCGGTGATGGCTTTTCTCTGTTTTTATAGTCGGTCCAACATATAGAGGGTGGAATTCCAATGTGTGGAAATGTCACAACTCTGACTATGTTGGGGGATACTGTACTGATGTTGCAGCTCAAGGAGGGTGTGCTTTGCGGTGTACAAGTGGCTGAAGTGCATGCAAGTTTCCTTCCCAGTGTTAGGATATCTTGCAGATGAAGGGAACACTTCAAAAATCACTTTTCAACCAGATTGAACATGTGTGCCATGCAGGGTGCATGTCGCAGGCTTCCTTGTCGCAGCGCAGACAAGATGTTCTTCCCATTGTCGGTCACCATGGTTCCCATTTCCAGTTTTCGTGGAGTAAGCAATGATTCGATTTCTTGATGAAGGACTTTTAGCCGTTCCTCCCCTGTGTGACTCTGTGGGTTGCTGGTCAAGACACGACCGATAGCTGATATCGAGAACCTCTCGCTGCCACTCCTGCTGCCACTCACCCCTAGTCTGCTGCGACCTCTGCCTGATGAATTTAGGCCTCTGCCACTCCCCTGTGCACGTACTGGCCCTTCTCTGCCTGACATACTTAGTGTATATATGAGGGGAGGACAATGCGGTCCACTATGCTTAAACAGTATTTGTCTACAACACCAGCAGGTGTGTACTTTTGGCTGGCCTTTCACAGTATCTAGGCCATTAAGACTTTAACAAGAAAAAAAATAGTACACCACTGAGATGTACGTATGTGTTATGCACTTATGAGGGGAGGACAATGCACTCCAGTACGATTAAAACAGTATTTGTCTACAACACCAGCAGGTGTCTACTTTTTAGCTGGACTTTCACAGTATCTAGGCCCTTAAGACTTTAACAGGAACAAAATAGTAAACCACTTAGATGTACGTATGTGGTATGCAATTATGAGGGGAGGATAATGCGATTCAGTATGCTTAAAACAGTATTTGTGTACAACACCAGCCGGTGTGTACTTTTGCATGGCCTTTCACAGTATCTAGGCCCTTAAGACTTTAACAGGAACAAAATAGTACATTTACGTCCTAAGCATAACCGCGAGCATCGGAGCGATGCCCGGATCATGCGCGGCAGGTCCCGGCTGCTGATCGCAGCCAGGGACCCACCCATAATGGCGGACACCCGCGATCCCACGGATGTCTGCCATTAACCCCTAAGATGCAGTGATCAATACAGATCACGGCATCTGCAGCATCGCGGTCACTAAAATGGATGATCGGATCGCCCGCAGCGATCCTGCGGCGATCCGATCATACAGAACAGCAGACGGAGGTCCCCTCACCTGCCTTCGCTGCCTTCCCGGCGTCTTCTGCTCTGATCTGCCTTCCCGCAGACCAGAGCAGAAAATGACTGATAATGCTGATCAGTGCTGTGTCCTATACATAGCACTGAACAGTATTAGCAATCGAGTGATTGCTATAAATAGTCCCCTATGGGTACTATTAAAGTGTAAAAAAAATAAAGTAAAAAAAATGTGAAAAACCCCCTCCCCCAATAAAAACGTAAATTGTCCCATTTTCCCTATTTCACCCCCAAAAAGTGTTAAAAAATATTTGATATACATATTTGGTATCGCCGCATGCATAAATATCTGAACTATTAAAATAAAATGTTAATGATACCGTACGGTGAACGATGTGCACGTAAAAAAAAAAAAAAGTCCAAAATAGACGATCCAAAAAAATGTATAAAAAATGGATTAATAGTTCCATGTAAGCAAATATGGTAACAATAAAAAGTAAAGATCACGGCGCAAAAAATGAGCCCTCATACCGCCGCTTATACGGAAAAATGAAAAAGTTATAGGTCTTCAAAATAGGGGGACTTTAAACATACTAATTTGGTTAAAAAGTTTGCGATTTTTTTAAGTGCAACAGTAATAGAAAAGTATGTTATCATGGGTATCATTATAATCGTATTGACCCAAAGAATAAAGAACATATGTCATTTTTACCGTAAATTGTACGGCGTGGAAACAAAACCTTCCAAAATTAGCAAATTTGCGGTTTTCTTTTTAATTTCACCACACAAATAGTATTTTTTTGGGTTGCGCCATACATTTAATGGTAAAGTGAGGAATGGCATTACAACAGACATCTGGTTGCACAAAAACAAGCCCTCATACTAGTCTGTGGATGAAAATATAAAAGAGTTATGATTTTTTGAAGGTGAGGAGGAAAAAACGAAAACTTAAAAATTAAATTGTCTGCGTCCTTAAGGCCCAAATGGGCTGCTTCCTTAAGGGGTTAAAGGGGTACTCTGGTGGAAAACTTTTTTTTTTTTTCTTTAAATCAACTGGTGCCAGAAAGTTAAACAGATTTGTAAATGACTTCTATTAAAAAATATTAATCCTTCCAGTAATTATTAGCTGGGGAATTATTTTCTTTTTGGAACACAGAGCTCTCTGCTGACATCACGAGCACAGTGCTCTCTGCTGACATCTCTGTCCATTTTAAGAATTGTCCAGAGTAGGAGAAAATCCCCATAGCAAACATATGCTGCTCTGGACAGTTCCTAAAATGGACAGAGATGTCAGCAGAGAGCACTGTACTTGTGATTTCAGCAGAGAGCTCTGTGTTCCAAAAAGAAAATAATTTCCTCTGTAGTATTCAGCAGCTAATATGTACTGGAAGGATTAAGATTTTTTAATAGAAGTAATATACAAATCTGTTTAACTTTCTGGGACCAGTTGATTTAAAAAAAAAAAGTTTTCCACCGGAGTACCCCTTTAAATGCCCCTTTTGTTTGTGGAAAGAGATTTGCATTATCAAACTGTCTACATTGCTCTAGAAAGTATCCGTATTGGTAAGACCCGCACCTTATATATTGTTCCATCATCTAGTACAATTTGGATCATAAAATTGTTATAGTAAAAAAAAAATGTGTAATATATATGTCCCTCTCTGTCTGTCCAAAAAGTTGGGAGACATTCATACACAGTGGTGATATTTCCTTCTTTTGTAAATATGAGTAATACATCATTATTGGCTATAGGTTTTAGTTACCTGAAAGCTCCAGAGTAGCCATAATAAGCCTCAGCATCACTGGGGGAGCACTTAGTATCTGTGAGTGTTTTCTGGGGGTCACCGACACATAACTGACAGAAGGTCGAGTCAATGTCAGAGCCGGGAGCACAACTTTTACTGAAGTAGGAACCTGCAATAAACACAGCAAAGGAAATCTTATAGTTAGTTTAGACGTGTACATTTCTCATACAGCAAAACTGCAAGTCATTTTTTGATGTGGGTACCAGGGGCAGGGGTCTCTGGTCTTTTCCCCTGGGTGTCTCAGGTTGCTGATCCCCACTTTTAACGGTATTCCTGTCCTATTTGGAAGTTAGGTAAAATATAGAAGTAAGACGTTCAAAACTAAATTAAACCCCCTGTACTTGGTTTTTACTTTACTTTTTTTCTTGACTCTCCATCTCCACTATATCTTTCTTGTACACTGGCGCCCAGTACTGTGCACAATACACCATGTGTGGTCTGACTAATGATTTGTACAGCGGTAGAATTATTCCCTTGTTGTTGGCATCTATGCCCCCTTTTGAAGCACCCCATGATTATATTGGCTTTGGCAGCAGCTGCCTGACACTGGTCACTACACTTCAATTTACTGTCAACTAAAACTCCTTTTAAATGTCAGTCTTCCCCAATGTTTTCCCATTTATATATATTTCTAGCATGTGCATACCCTTACATTTATGCCACTTCTCAGCCAAAGCCCATGTGCCCTAATTTCTAGTTTCTTTGTCACCCCAGGAGCCTTCTCTTTAATCTCTATCAGTCACAAAAAAAAGGACTGTCCCTGCTTTATATTTCTCAGTGTGCAGATGCTCATATGATGGAGTCTATATCTGTAGTATGTAAAACATGATGTTGTGAGCCAGATGTTTATTACAGTAATAAGGATATATAGGATATAGGATATATAGTTATTATAGATTAAGTAACTGTCCTAATTCTGAGTGATTATTAATGCAATATTACTTACTGAGCAGTATTGCGACTAGGCAAGCAGAGGAGTAGCCGAGACCTCACCTATAATGGTGGACATCAGCGATCATGCTGATGCCTACCATTAATCCTTTATATATTGTTCTCATTGCTGATCACAGCATCTAAAGCAATTGTGGGGCTTAGTGAAACTTTCCGAACCAACTGCAGCATGATCACAGGGGTCCGATGAATTAAGATGGAGACCGGACTCCACAGGCCAACTGTACAAGTTGATTGCCAATATTACTGATCAGTGCTATGTCATTTCATACCACTGAACAGTAATAGCAATAGAAATCTTGCTATTAATAGAAAATAAATAGTATATAAAAAAGTTTTATTTAAAATTTGAATTAGCCCCTTCCTCAATAAAATTTAAATGACCCCTCTTAGCTATTTTACAATAATGTTAAATTTAAAGTACGGTCTAACATTAATTAATACCAAAGTTCCAGCCTAGAAAAAAATAAAAATAAAAAGTGAACAAAAAGTCACATATATGTGAACATGGTGCTGATAAAAAAAACAAAAACAAACAGATCACAACGCAAGAAAATAGCCCTTATTGTTATTACAAAGTACAATTGATTACATAAAAAACAAGCCCCAATATGGGAATGTGGATGTAAAAATAAGAGTTATGGCTTTAAAAAAAAAAAAAAAGTCTTAAAGGAGTAGTCCAGTGGTGACCCAGTGGTGAACAACTTATCCCTTATCCTAAGGATAGGGGATAAGTTTGAGATCGCAGGGGGTCCGACTGCTGGGGCCCCCTGCGATCTCCCGTACGGAGCCCCGACAGCCCGCGGGAAGGGGGCGTGTCGACCTCCGCACGAAGCAGCGGCCGACAGACCCCCTCAATACAACTCTATGGCAGAGCCGGAGCGCTGTCTTTGGCAATCTCCGGCTCCGCCATAGAGATGTATTGAGGGGGCATGTCGGCCGCCGCTTCGTGCGGAGGTCGACACCCACTATGTGGCTGGAGAGCCTGGCCCCCGTACAGAGAGATCGCAGGGGGCCCCAGCGGTCGGACCCCCCGCGATCTCAAACTTATCCCCTATCCTTAGGATAGGGGATACGTTTTTCACCACTGGACTACCCCTTTAAGGGCAAAATGGATTGTGTCAATAAAGGGTTAAAATAGCAATTGGGGATCCACTATTTATCTGAATGAAAAGAGTAGCACAGCCTGCAGTCAAATCTGACAGAATTTGGAGCGGAGGCTCCAACGTAAATGAGAACATCGCTCTGGGAAGTTCTACAAAGTACAGTAGGACAGTCCACTAAAAGCTGACATTTCTGTTCCTTGTCTCGGTGTAAGCTCTTTGTATAGTCGTCATACTGTTCTCCACTCACCAATATCACAGTTATTGTTCTTCTTATTAATAAGACCAACAGGAATATTCCAGCCAGCAGTGCGTCCTACAGCCGTATGGCAGGACATCTTGCCTTTAAGATTGTTCCATGAGATGTCTTTGTTACTTTTCTTCACAACGGCAACAGCATAATATGTTCCTTTGTAAAGGTAACATGGACAATATATGATTACTATACATTATCCACAATGAAGACACATTTACTTCTTCTACTTTCTGCTGGTTCTTTATGATTCAATGAATTTACTAATAGGTGTACTGTATAGCAAATACCGTATTTTTCGGCGTATAAGATGCACTTCTTCTTACCCAAAACTGGGGGGAAAAAGTCGGTGCGTCTTATACGGCGAATACACACACCTATCGCGGCGGTCCCTGCGGCCATCAACGGCCGGGACCCGCGGCTAATACAGGACATCACCAATCGCGGTGATGCCCTGTATTAACCCTTCAGACGTGGCGATCAAAGCTGACCGCCGCATCTGAAGGGAAAGTGACACTAACCCGGCTGTTCGGGACCGCCGCGATTTCACCGCGGCGGTCCCGAACAGCCCGACTGAATAGCCGGGTTAGTGCTTACAGGACACCGGGAGGGACCTTACCTGCCTCCTCGGTGTCTTCTCCATTCAGGGATCCCCTGTATGGCCGGCGCTCTCCTTCCTCGTCATCACGTCGTCGTGTACGTGCGTCGGCGTGCGTAACGACGTGATGGCGGCGACGGAGAGCGAGGATACCCGGCCGGCAGCAGAGACGTTCCGGAGCGATGGGGACACGGCGACAGCGATGGAGCGACATCCAGGGCAGCGGTGACGGGTCCGGAGTGGCGGGGACACGTGAATATAACCTCCTATGCAGTGGTCTTCAATCTGCGGACCTCCAGATGTTGCAAAACTACAACTCCCAGCATGCCCGGACAGCCAACGGCTGCCCGGGCATGCTGGGAGTTGTAGTTTTGCAACATCTGGAGGTCCGCAGGTTGAAGACCACTATTGGGTTCAAAATCTTTATTTTTTTTAGATTTTGCACCTATAAATTGGGTTCGTCTTATACGCCTGTGCGTTCTATAGGGCGAAAAATACGGTAACATAGCCCCACCTACTGTACTAGCCATATTATGTTCCATTGTATATAAAGATCAATAATGTAACAAAAGCAGTAGACTAGAAAACATCACATGATGTCTGATCCTCAGGTATTACTACAATCATGTAATCACGGGAATGAAATAATAATGTGACCATAATCTGTCTTTGCAAAAAGGTAGACATTGTAAACTTCCGTTACACCATAAAATCCAGCAGGTGGGGTTGAGGTCTAGTAATGCAAAGCTATTTGACAATATATAGTCATACAATATGGAATTTAGTGAAAAAAATCTCCTTATTTTGCTTAGAATTCAAGAGGAAATAAGCATTGGAAATCTAAGTCCCATTGACTTATGGGCTTTTACTGACAAATGTTCTGTTGTGGAACGTCTGGTGGATGAACACAGCAGAGGAAAACTCATTGCAGTCAATGGGTGTTTGAGGAAGTCATCTTCCAGCTAGTGACAAAAGCCCAGAGTAACCATTCCCATCCCAGCAGCTTAGCAAATTGCAGCCTTGACAACCCAAAATTGCATTTTTAACCCAATAAAGTGGGTGTGTCCACAGGTTTTTCACACAATCCTACGGGTTTGTGTAGATAGGGAAAATATTGCAGGATTTTTTTGTATTGTAATTGTTACGCCGAGCGCTCCGGGTCCCTGCTCCTCCCCGGAGCGCTCGCGGCGTTCTCCTCTCTGCAGCGCACCGGTCAGACCCGCTGACCGGGAGCGCTGCACTGACATTCGTGATGGGGATGCGATTCGCATAGCGGGACGCACCCGCTCACGAATCGTATCCCAAGCCACTTACCCGTCCCGGTCCCCGGCTGTCATGTTCTGGCGAGCGCGGCTCCGCTCTCTAGAGCGCGCGCGCTCCAGCTCTCTAAGATTTAAAGGGACAGTGCACCAGTGATTGGTGCCTGGCCCAATCAGTCTAATTAGCTTCCACCTGCTCCCTTTCCATATAACCTCACTTCCCCTGCACTTCCTTGCCGGATCTTGTTGCCTTGTGCCAGTGAAAGCGTTTAGTGTTGTCCATAGCCTGTGTTCCAGATCTTCTGCTATCCTCTTTGACTACAAACCTTGCCGCCTGCCCCGACCTTCTGCTACGTCTGACCTTGCCTCTGCCTAGTTCTTCTGTCCCACGCCTTCTCAGCAGTCAGCGAGGTTCAGCCGTTGCCGGTGGATACGACCTGGTTGCTACCGCCGCAGCAAGACCATCCCGCTTTGCGGCGGGCTCTGGTGAAAACCAGTAGCAACCTTAGAACCGGTCCACCGACACGGTCCACGCCAATCCCTCGCTGACACAGAGGATCCACATCCAGCTAGCCGAATCCTAACAGTAATTCTTCTTTTTCAATGGTTTGTTTAAATCAGATTGGAGCCTAATCCACTCCACCGCCAAATTAGTAAATCTGGTGAAAAAACCCAGTTGAATAAAATCCATGTAAAGAAGAGGAAAACATGACAATAGTAGATCTGGGCTAATTTGCAGTGATGAAACATTTGGAAGGGGGATTTTTTATTGTCTGTGTAAATCAAGTTATTTTTCTTGGGCGTACATCATGGGTACTTCCCTCACATTTGTCGAAAAGGCTCACTTTCTTCATAAATAGCTAAATAGCTTCGATCTAGGCAAGTTTCTAAGCAAATGGGGTCTGCGAGAGAGAATGTACTAACATTTTTGAAAATTTAATTTGTCATATTTCATAAATCAGCTACATTTCAAAGCTCTTTTGACTTCAACCACACAACTTATAGAAAAAGAACGTAAATTTAAAAGTCACAACATTTTTGCACAATTCATTAATTGTGACAACTGAATATCATGGGTCATAAAATGTTTTACTTAATTATACTATGGTGATATATTGGGAAGACCTAGTAAGAAATACAGTACCTAATTTTATACAGTGATACAACAGATAATATGTTCGACACCCTTAAGACTCTAAAGTATCCTAAGAAACTTGGTAAATAGTTACATAGTTACATAGTTATATAGTTAGTACGGTCGAAAAAAGACATATGTCCATCAAGTTCAACCAGGGAATTAAGGGGTAGGGGTGTGGCGCGATATTGGGGAAGGGATGGGATTTTATATTTCTTCATAAGCATTAATGTTATTTTGTTCCAGGAATGTATCTAATCCTGTTTTAAAGCTGTTAATTTTTCCTGCTGTGACCAGTTCCTGAGGTAGACTGTTCCATAAGTTCACAGTTCTCATGGTAAAGAAGGTGTGTCGCCCCTTGAGACTAAACTTTTTCTTCTCCAGACGGAGGGAGTGCCCCCTCGTCCTTTGGGGGGGGTTTAACCTGGAACAGTTTTTCTCCATATTTTTTGTATGGGCCATTAATATACTTATATACGTTTATCATATCCCCCCTTAAACGTCTCTTCTCAAGACTAAACAATTGTAACTCCTTTAATCGCTCCTCATAGCTGTCACGATGCCGGCTGGCAGGAGGTGGATCCTCTGTGCCAGAGAGGGATTGGCGAGGACCGCGCTAGTGGACCGGTTCTAAGCCACTACAGGTTTTCACCAGAGCCCGCCGCAAAGCGGGATGGTCTTGCTGCGGCGGTAGTGACCAGGTCGTATCCACTAGCAACGGCTCACCTCTCTGGCTGCTGAAGATGCTGAAGATAGGCGAGGTACAAGGGAGTAGGCAGAAGCAAGGTCGGACGTAGCAGAAGGTCGAGGCAGGCAGCAAGGATCGTAGTCAGGGGCAACGGCAGGAGGTCAGGAACACGGGCTAGGAACAGACAAGGGAACGCTTTCACTAGGCACTAAGGCAACAAGATCCGGCAAGGGAGTGCAGGGGAAGTGAGGTAATATAGGGAAGTACACAGGTGATCACACTAATTGGTAATTGGGAAGATTGGGCCAGGCACCAACATTGGTGCACTGGCCCTTTAAATTGCAGAGACCCGGCGCGCGCGCGCCCTAGGGAGCGGGGCCGCGCGCGCCGGGACAGGACCGACGGAGAGCGAGTCAGGTACGGGGACCGGGGTGCGCATCGCGAGCGGGCGCCACCCGCATCGCGAATCGCATCCCGGCAGGAGGCGGGACCGCAGCGCACCCGGTCAGTGGATCTGACCGGGGCGCTGCAGCAACGGGGATGAGGCGAGCGCTCCGGGGAGGAACGGGGACCCGGAGCGCTCGGCGTAACAGTACCCCCCCCCTTGGGTCTCCCCCTCTTCTTGGGGCCAAAGAACCTGAGGAAAAAAAAGTCAATTTTTCCGTGATGAGGTCCGATGCACATTAGGAGGGGTTCTGTGCGGAAACGCATGAGACAGTCCAATCTTTTATTGTTAATACAATAGATGTAGAGGGGTCTGGCGAGACTGGTCACAGGGACGTAGAACCTGTTGATAAGAGAGGCCAAAAAAAATTTTCCTGCAGATCCGGAATCCAAGGAGACCATAGTAGAGAAGGAGAAGGTAGAGGCAGATATCCGCACAGGCACAGTAAGGCGTGGAGAAGCAGAGTTGACATCAAGAACTGTGTCACCTTTGTGCGGAGTCAGCGTACGTCTTTCCAGGCGGGGAGGACGGATAGGACAATCCTTCAGGAAGTGTTCGGTACCGGCATAGTACAGGCAAAGATTCTCCATGCGGCGTCGTGTCCTCTCTTGAGGTGTCAAGCGAGACCGGTCAACTTGCATAGCCTCCGCGGCGGGAAGCACAGGAACGGATTGCAGAGGACCAGAGGAGAGAGGAGCCGGGGAGAAAAAACGCTTCGTGCGAACAAAGTCCATATCCAGGCGGAGCTCCAGACGCCATCCGGAAGAACGCATGTCAATGCGAGTGGCAAGATGAATGAGTTCATGTAGGTCAGCAGGAGTCTCTCGTGCGGCCAGAACATCTTTAATGTTGCTGGATAGGCCTTTTTTAAAGGTCGCGCAGAGAACCTCACTATTCCAGGACAACTCGTAAGCAAGAGCACGGAACTGAATGGCGTACTCGCCAATGGAAGAAACACCCTGTTCCAGGTTCAGCAGGGCAATCTCGGCAGAAGAAGCTCGGGCAGGCTCCTCGAAGACACCACGGACCTCAGCGAAGAAGGGCTGGACTGTGGCTGTGGCAGAATCATTGCGGTCCCCATCAAACTTGTCCGGCAGGGACAAGCAGGGGTTAGGAACGGCCGGTTGCTGCGGAGGAGTTGCAGGAGCCGGCGGAGGAGATGGTTGTTGCAGCTGTAGCTGTGACTGAAGTTGCTGTATCTGCGGCAGCAGCTGCTGTGACTGAAGTTGCTGTATCTGCGGCAGCAGCTGCTGTAACTGTGACTGAAGACGCTGTGTCTCGGAGATCAAGTATGCCAGCTGTTGATCTCGTTGGGCGATCTTTACGCCAAATTTGTCCGGCAGGGACAAGCAGGGGTTAGGAACGGCCGGTTGCTGCGGAGGAGTTGCAGGAGCCGGCGGCGGAGAAGGTAGTTGCAGCTGTAGCTGTTGCTGTATCTGCGGCTGCAGCTGCTGTATCTGTGACTGAATACGCAGTGCCTCGGAGGTCAAGTATGCCAGCTGTTGATCTCGTTGCGCTATCTGTTGCGACTGCTGGGCGATCTGACGAGCTTGCTGGGCGACCAGCGTAGGGAGGTCAGCGACAACTGGCAGAGGAACTTCAGCGGGATCCATGGCCGGATCTACTGTCACGATGCCGGCTGGCAGGAGGTGGATCCTCTGTGCCAGAGAGGGATTGGCGAGGACCGCGCTAGTGGACCGGTTCTAAGCCACTACAGGTTTTCACCAGAGCCCGCCGCAAAGCGGGATGGTCTTGCTGCGGCGGTAGTGACCAGGTCGTATCCACTAGCAACGGCTCACCTCTCTGGCTGCTGAAGATGCTGAAGATAGGCGAGGTACAAGGGAGTAGGCAGAAGCAAGGTCGGACGTAGCAGAAGGTCGAGGCAGGCAGCAAGGATCGTAGTCAGGGGCAACGGCAGGAGGTCAGGAACACGGGCTAGGAACAGACAAGGGAACGCTTTCACTAGGCACTAAGGCAACAAGATCCGGCAAGGGAGTGCAGGGGAAGTGAGGTAATATAGGGAAGTACACAGGTGATCACACTAATTGGTAATTGGGAAGATTGGGCCAGGCACCAACATTGGTGCACTGGCCCTTTAAATTGCAGAGACCCGGCGCGCGCGCGCCCTAGGGAGCGGGGCCGCGCGCGCCGGGACAGGACCGACGGAGAGCGAGTCAGGTACGGGGACCGGGGTGCGCATCGCGAGCGGGCGCCACCCGCATCGCGAATCGCATCCCGGCAGGAGGCGGGACCGCAGCGCACCCGGTCAGTGGATCTGACCGGGGCGCTGCAGCAACGGGGATGAGGCGAGCGCTCCGGGGAGGAACGGGGACCCGGAGCGCTCGGCGTAACAATAGCTAAGATGTTCCATGCCCCATATTAGTTTAGTCGCGCTTCTCTGCACCCTTTCCTAGACAAACTATGCTCTGTATATCTCTCATTTACAGTTTCAGTGAACTAGGATATTAAAAATCCCATTATGCATTGTCTGGGCCATTTTGTGACAATTTTTCCCCTTAAAATTATTATATGAAAAATGAGATGATGTATGCGCTGTATATAACAATGAGTCAGATATTGGTTTGTGTACTAAGATGCCTTCAGTACCTTGTGTTTTTGATCCACTTGTTCTGCATGGTTTCAAATCCTCTGTGAAATAAAAGAAGACATTTAAAGATGATCTGCTCTACCTGATATTGCATAATAAAGGTAAAATTAGTGATATCGCACAATAAATAATACAGAAAAAACCTGTTATGAGACACACTGTTTTCTTATGGACTATAATACACATTCCCTAGTGTGAGATTATGGTATGCAAGAAGCCTAGTTCTAAGAAGACCCATAATAATGATGCCTTAGTATAGCTCCTTGAATAGTATATCTGGCTGCCCATTGTGTCTGGCTGCATTGTAGAGCACTAACCATCCTATAACATTATCCAGCACTGTATGCACTGGTTAAATTATTCTGTGGTACAGAAATGTCCTTCCTCCTTTCCCTTCCTCTAGGCTTGGCATATCCCAAAATGAGGAGTGAAGGATGACCAGCTTTGAAAAAAGAAATGATAGTTTCTTGATGCACTATATGTCTATTGGGGCCTGTTGAAGATGTTGCTACAGTATGTCACAATATTGTATTTAATTTGGATAGTGAAAAACGTGAGTAATTTTATATATTTACAGAAAGGAAAGGGCAACGAGACCTCTATTAACTGGGTACTGCAGGCATTAGTTATCTCGGCAATGAAATATACTATTGGGGCATTGTTTGACACACTTGGTGTACCTCTTGGTAACTACTAGTGGAGAATGACTTGAGTATGTTTGATATGTTTGGATATTTTATGTGAATTGTGCTATGAAATACATTATGCCTCAAATATTTTCCCATAGTAAGGGTTTCCCATTTACTAAAACTGTAGAACCTTCTGAAAGGGAGGTGGCAATAGCAGTGGCGTAGCGTGGGTTGTCAGCACCCGGGGCAAGGCAAGTAATTTGCGCCCCCTAACCTTTGCCGGTCCGGGCATGCTGGGAGTTGTAGTTTCACAACAGCTGGAGGCCCCCTGGTTTTTAGTATACAGAATTAGTTTTTATATGCTCTGGCCGGCCCCCGCCTGCAGCCACACACGGGAGCCGGCCCGGGCACATAAAAGAAGTATTCCTATATCGGAGAGCGCCCCCCCCAGATGTTACGCCCAGTGCGGCCGGCCCCCCCTGCTCCCCCCACGCTACACCTCTGGGAAATAGCTCAGCCCTCTTATCAGGGTTACTTCGAAGTTAAGCGCAGAGCAGTAGAGTGAGGAAGAGAGGAGAAGGTTGTCTGTGGAGAAGAATAGCCAAGGACCTCACAGCCCTGATCTAGGGCTCAGGCCTGGCTAAGCATCCCAGCAGCTGAAGTGCTGCATATTTTGAGGATCTGCCCTCAGAAGCTGGGAACTGCAGTAAAAGACTTATGCACCCCACAATTAAGAATTGTAGCACTCAATACTGACTGGAGATTTAATAGAAGGTTACAGAAAAACTGAATATTTGGTAAACCTGCTTTATCTTAGCAAAGCCTGCTTGAAACTTTTGTTTATGACTGTGCGCTTCCAAAATAGTAAACCTATGTCTCACACCTTTCATTTGCAGCTCACCATCAAGGGCATCCCAACTTACACCAATAAGGAGACTTTACTCAAAGAATTACCACCATCACTACCATCCCACCAAATCTAGTGGGAAGACCCCAGCACCCATGACCAAACCTTGTCCACACTGTGACAACTGAGGACTGCTACCCTCATAATCATTACACCAACCATCACATTGGGCTTCTGCCCCACCACATTTCCTCTTTGGATTGCTGCAGTACTGTTACTTTAATAACTGTGCACCATGGCCAGAACTATTACTGTAGCAATGCACCATGATTGTTTCAATAATATATGCAGGCACTAAGACTAGTTCTACTGCAGCATATATGCATGATGGAAGCCATTATTAAATATGTACTACAGCTTGAATGGTGAAAATCTGTTGAATGAGTATTAGTTAAAAGGTAAAGTCCAGTATATTAATGTACTGAATTCATCCCTGATTGACATATCTACATGGTACCATAAAAAGGTTTAGTACGATGAAACAATTCTTGACCAGGAGACATTTGTGACTTTCCTGCAGTACAGTGTATTTGGTGACTGCATAGTAAGTATCCTTACCTTGGTTATAGTACTCTCCCATTACAGGAACAAGGCCACATTGCCCTGCTGTGTACAAGTACCCTCCATCTAGTGTTACTGCATCAGCATCACCTTTCTAAAAAAAAAAAATAATAATAATAATAATAATAATCACAGTGAGGGGTTTATTTTATCAGTATTATTATTATTATTATTATATTAATGATTAAATAAGTATAATAAGTGGTTAAAATGGAACTGTCATTAACAACTGATACAGAAGTCTGAGAAAATTTGGCAAAAACCATATGTCACTACATTTTTTTATTTGATTTGGCCGATTCACTGAATTTTCCCCCAAAAATTGGTTCAGTCCGAATTTATTTGCGGTGAATCTCTATTAAAAACAGCTATTTTTGGCCTACAGAGAGCCTCAATAGGGATGTAGAACACTTTGCCTTGCTGTAACACGCATAGGGTGTGTGCTGGGTTAGGGAAATATACTTGTTATTCAGTATGACATGCAGATTAGAGGCGTCACTATTAGAATTACTGTCACAGAGCGGCACAATGACAGAGCCTGGAGGTGGCATCAGTTTAAAGAGACCATATAGTGGCTGAATGACACAGCGTGGAGGTGGCATCAGTATGAGGAGACCATATAGTGGCTGAATGACACAGCATGGAGGTGGTGGAAGCACAAGTAGACCATATAGTGGCTGAATGGCACAGCGTGAAGGTGGAGGCAGCATAAGGAGACCATGTAGTGGCTGAATGAGACAGCCTGGAGGTGGCAGCAGCATGAGGAGACCATATAGTGGCTGAATGACCAAGCCTGGAGGTGGCAACAGCCTGACGAGACCATAGGGCCTCACAATGTAAAACATTAAAGATATTTTTTTACATTTAATTTGAAGATTTCAAATAGATGAACTTAAGTTTTATCTAATGTGCAGGCAGCATGCGGAAACCACATGGCGGTACAGTGACACAGCCTGGAGGTGATGGAAGCATGAGGAGACCATATAATGGCTGAATGACACAGCTTGGAGTTGGCGGCAGCAAGAAGAGACCATATAGTGGCTGAAGGACACAGTCTGGAGGTGGCGGAAGCATGAGTCGACCATATAGTGGCTGAATGGCACAGCTTGGAGTTGGCGGCAGCAAAAGGAAACCATATAGTGTCTGAATGACACAGCCTGGAGTTGGCAGCAGCATGAGGAGTCCATATAGTGGCTGAATGACACAGCCTGGAGTTGGCGGCAGCATGAGAAGACCATATAGTGGCTGAATGACACAGCCTGGAGTTGGCAGCAGCAAGAGGAGACCATATAGTGGCTGAATGACACAGCGTGGAGGTGGCGGAAGCACAAGTAGACCATAGAGTGGCTGCATGGCACAGCCTGGAGTTGGTCGGTAGCATGAGGAGACCATGTAGTGGCTGAATGGCACAGCCTGGGGTTGGCGGCATCATGAGGAGACCATATAGTGGCTAAATGACACAGCCTGGAGTTGGCGGGAGCATGAGTAGACCATATAGTGGCTGAATGGCAACAGCAAGAGGAGACCATATAGTGGCTGACAAAGCCTGAAGTTGGCGGCAGCATGAGGAGACCATGTAGTTGCTGAATGATACAGCCTGGTGTTGGCGGCAGCAAAAGAAGACCATATAGTGGCTTAATGACACAGCCTGGAGTTGGCGGCAGCATGAGGAGACCATATAGTGGCTGAATAACACAGCCTGGAGTTGGCAGCAGCATGAGGAGACCATATAGTGGCTGAATGACACAGCCTGGAGTTGGCGGCATCAATAGGAGACCATATAGTGGCTGAATGACACAGCCTGGAGTTGGCGGCAGCATGAGGAGACCATATAGTTTCCAGGGCAAACTCTCCTAGGTGTTGCAACAAATCAAGTTTGGCTGCCCAGAAGTCCAGCGGATCTTCAAGGTGTGTTGGCATGGCCATGTCAAGGTGTGCCACAGCCTGCTGGTTCAGGTCCTGCTCCAGATCTACCTGCTGCTGATGAGTTGCTTCACTATGCGGGTGAAGAAAGCCACTCATCAGCGACTGTAGACTCAGGCTGCTGCTGATGGAGCTGGTATTGCTTCTGACACCCCACCCCTCCCCAGTAGCCATGGCAGTGGAAGGTGAGCGCAGAGGACCACCCCCAAGTCAGACCTGCAAGAGGATGGACAATGGGCAGATAGGCATCGGCCAACTGACTACGTAGGATGTCTCTGTAGTAGGTCAGTTTTGTCCTCCCTCTCAGTGGGTGTAAAAAAGGCCCCCCTTTTGTGCCAGTAGCGAGGGTCCAAAGAGGTGGAGAGCCAGAAGTCATCCTGCTGCTGAATGGTGACAATTCGGTGGTTTCTACACAAGCAATTGAGCATGCATCGTACCATTTGTGCAAGTGACTCGGAGGGACTCCCTGCCTCCATCTCCACTGCATACTGCCACGGTGTGTCTGGGCTCACATGCCACGTCTCCAGTGCCCTGACCAGCCATCATTTCCAACACGTGTTGTAGGAAATGAAGCAGGGGAATGAAGTCGTTCATCCCATAATCCTCGCGACTGACTAATAATGTGGCTTCCTCAAAGGGCCTGAGCAAACGGCAGTTGTCACACATGAGCTGCCACTGGTTGACATTGAAGTTATACAGCGGAGTCCCCATATCTGCTTGAATCAAGAAATCAGTGATGGCTTTTCTCTGTTCATCCAACATATGGAGGGTGGAATTCAACATGTGGAAACGTCGCAAATCAGACTATTTTGGGGGATACTGTTCTGACGCTGCAGTTAAAGGAGGGTGTGCTTTGTGGTGTACAAGTGGCTGAAGTGCATGCAAAGTTTCCTTCCCATTGTTAGGATGTCTTGCAGATGGGGGAACACTTCAGGAACTGCTTGAATACCGGATTCAACACGTGTGCCATGCACTGCGCAAGGCTCAGACTTCCTTGTCGCAGCGCAGACAAGATGTTCTTCCCGTGTCGGTCTCCATGGTTCCCATTTCCAGTTTTAGTGGAGTAAGCCATGATTCAATTTCTTGATGAATGACTTTTAGCAGTTCCTCCCCTGTGTGACTCTGTTCGCCAAGGCAAACCATGTGAAGAACAGTGTGACACCACCATGCCATGCACACATGGTATGCTGGAGGGGCATTGAGACTTGTCAGTGCAGTGGAGGCTGAGGAGACGTGGAGGATGAGGAGGCGGATGTGTACACTGTCAGAGGCCCAACGGCCTGAGAGCGTGGAGGCGGAAGCGGCGTGATCTGTCCAAGTTGCTGTTGTGGCTGTGCAGGAACCACATTCACCCAGTGGGTCATAATGGACATGTATTATCCCTGACTGTAGTTACAGCTCCTCACGTCGGCGCTGCCATGCACTTTGGTACACACCAACAGGCTCAAACACTGGCCCACCTTCTGTTCCACAAAATTGTGCAGGGCTGGTACTGCCTTTTTTGCAAAGAAATGACGGCGGGGGATTCTCCACCTTGGCTCGGCACAAGCCATCAGTTCTATGAAAGGTGCAGAGTTCACCACTTGAAAAGGGAGGGACAGCAGCACCAGCAACTTGGACAGGAGCACATTCAGCTTCTGCGCCGTTGGATGAGGTATTGCATACTGTTGTCCCTTGGTCATGGCTTCGCTGAAGGATTGCTGGTTGGAGGAGAAGGAGCACCTGAAGCGACATAAGATGGGTATGACACAGCTCCCTTTGGCTAAGGTGGTGGAGCCTTGGCTGGCTAAAACAGGGAGCGGCGAGCCACTGGGTGATTCAGCAGGCTGGACCACCACATTGGAGCCACGGTTCTCCCAGGCTGCTTTATAGTGACGCTGCATATGTTGAAGCAGGGCTGTGGTGCCAAAATTGGGACCCTGGCCACGCTTCACCTTCTGGCAACACATCTTGCATGTGGCCATGTCAACCTCCTCCAGATGCTTGATAAAAAACTGCCACACCGCTGAGTGACTAATTTCCCCCCCCCCCCACCAGTCCGCACTGATTGACTGCTACTGCTGCTGAGTCCAGGAACCTCTGTTCCACTACCTCACGGGAAGGTAGGCTGCCGTGAAACAGGTGGCCTACCTCCAGACTTTGCACTTCTGACACCATGCTGACTGCCAACCATGCTGCCACCTTGCTGGTTCAGCAGCTGCATCACGGGCAACCTTCAACCCTCTCCTCCTGATGATGATGAATCTCCTTCTGCACCCGGCTCCCAAGTGCAATCTGCTTCATCAATATCGAGTTGTGTCTGCACGTCACTGATGTCCTCCTCATGTTCCTCAACAGTGTCTGCTTCAGGAACCTGAACGCTCGAAACACCACCTCCCACGCCATTCTCCTCATCACTACTTGCCCACCTAGCGGAGGAAGTGGCGGATGTCTCCTCCACTTCTTTGCTGGCCAGTAGCTGCTGACTGTCCTCTAGTAGATCATCCTCACTAAATAGTGGACCTGAACCCACAAGGTATGCAATTATGAGGGGAGTACAATGTGCTCCACTATGCTTAAAACAGTATTTGTCTACAACACCAGAAGGTGTGTACTTTTGGCTGGCCTTTCACAGTAACTAGGCTCTTAAGACTTTAACATGAACTACGCCACCTATGTACACACAGGTTACACCTAATTGAGGACAATATGCTCCGCTACTCAAACAGTATTAGGCACTAATAGCAGGTGATTATGGCTTTTAGTGCTCTGCTCATTCTAACTGGCTGGCTACTATTAGCTTTTCAATTGTTGTAGACACCAGTGCTGCAGCACACAGTCACTGTGTACTACACCCAAAATTGCACTTTCTTTCTCAATCTCTCTCCCTTCCCTTTCAGGCTGGACTTGGGCTTAAGTCATCCCGCCTACCCTGCATTCCTTTCCCCATGTCCTGACATATGGAGCTGCCATCTTAGATGCCCTGGAGCCTGGACTGCACTAAATGGAGTTTATTGAGCTGATTCATGCGATCGAAGCGATATTCGCATTCGTTGCAAAGTGAATTTTTCCTGAAATTCGTAACGAATTTGGATTCATCAGATTCGATTCGCTCCTCCCTACTCACCATCTCCAATATAAGGATAATTCGCTAGTCATCCTGTGTCTGATCATTGTTGTGGGTCCTTGTGTCCATTGTAAAGGCATGCCATCAGTGTATTGACCCGTGTCTGTTTTCTGGTTCTTGTTTCTGGCTGATCCCTCTTATTCTACTCCATCTCTTCTGTTGCCGACCTGAATTGTTGACCCAGAACCTGCGCCAACCTTCTTGCGTGTTACTGACTATGACTCTACATGTACCATACTGTCACTCCAGTGCATGACCCAGACTGCTCCACACCTCCTAACCTGATCCTCTGGAGCCACGCAATGGCACCACCCCGTACACTGAGCCAGCTGCTACCTACAACAGGACCACTCTTTTGAAGTACCCTGGTTTCTTTTAAGCAGCAAAAATCCAGCATCCACATCCTGGAGTTGGATATAGGGAGATAACCTACTAGATAACCTAATATACTTTGTCTCCACTTTTGGTCCTAAAGCTGGTTCAGTAGCACAGCAGATCCCCACCCTTTGTGCAGACTCTTTCACACCATTGCCATTCTAATCCAAATTCTGGTATTAACTGATAAATAATATAATTTAGGTGGCTGACTCATTTGAGTAATTTAGATTCCTTGGGGGAGATTTATCAAAACCTGTGTAGAGGAAGAGCGGGGCAGTTGCCTAAGCAACCAATCAGACTGCTTCTTTCAATTTTAAAGAGGCCTGTGAAAAATGAAAGCGATCTGATTGGTTGCTATAGGCAACTGCACCACTCTTCCTCTACACAGGTTTTGATAAATCTCCATTCTTAAGTATAATAGACACAAGTAAAAAATTTAATGTTGCCAGAAAATTATACAGATTTTACATTACAGCTATTTAGGAGTTAGGTGGCAGGAGAGAGCACTGTAGTCAGACTGGAAAGAACTACACAACTTCCTCTGGAGCATACAGCAGCTGATAAGTACTGGAAGATTATTAAACAGAAGTCATGTACAAATTTGTATAACTTTCTGGCACCATTAGAATTTTTTTTTCTTCTAGAGTATCCCTTTTTACTAGTGTCCCTTACCAAGACTTGTAGGATACATTCTTCCGCAGAAGACGCCTCAGTGCATTCAATGGCCCCACCACTTGCAGGTGTCCAGTCATCACATTTTCTCTTCTCCTGTCTGCTCTGTGTGCACCAACGCACAGAAACCTTGGAAGTCGGATTTGACACTAAAAAAGAAAGGAATGAACCTAGGAAAATTCTACATTTACAAGTTGAATCCAATATTTTCTAATATGGTCACAAAATTCTGATTCATGAGGTAAGACAAGAAATTCTAATAACAGATAACCACCCCCATTATTATTATTATTATTATTATTATTATTATTATTATTATTCCAATCTGTAGCTCTTACCAGACATTGCTTGGATGGATGTGAAGTGGTGTGCCCCAAGATACAAGAAGGCATCCATTGCCGCTGGTAGAGGAATGAAAGTGGCTGTGGAGTTCTTCGAAAGTAGATTCTTCCCGTATTTAGGGCCGGATAGTTTACATCCTTTTTTCTATGTATTTTATAAAATATTAACAATAGTTTAAAATAAGTAACATTTTTACATTTATTCTTCAGCAGAACTAGTCAAGCCATGGTTTCCAGTTTATATATTATTTTACAGTATATCTGGTTCTTACTAGGTACCAGCAAGATTATGTTCACACTTGTTTAGACTGTGTTTAGAAAATATTAGTTTATGACAGTAGTCTCCAAAATGTGGCCCTCCAGATGTTGCAGTTGTAGTTTTGCAACATCTGAAGGGCCACAGTTTGGAGACCACTGGTTTATACCATATGTATGAGTGGATGGAAATTAAAGGGGTTGTTCAAGAAAAATTATAAACATTTGTTTTCCCTAAATTAAAGTTATATATATATATATATATATATATATATATATATATATATATACATACACACACATATACCTGTATATACAGGTTGGGCCATTTATATTGATACACCTTAATAAAATGGGAATGGTTGGTGATATTAACTTCCTGTTTGTTGCACATTAGTATATGTGAGGGGGGAAACTTTTCAAGATGGGTGGTGACCATGGCGGCCATTTTGATATCGGCCATTTTGAATCCAACTTTTGTTTTTTCAATAGGAAGAGGGTCATGTGACACATCAAACTTATTGGGAATTTCACAAGAAAAATAATGATGTGCTTGGTTTTAAAGTAACTTTATTCTTTCATGAGTTATTTACAAGTTTCTGACCACTTATAAAATGTGTTCAATGTGCTGCCCATTGTGTTGGATTGTCAATGCAACCCTCTTCTCCCACTCTTCACACACTGATAGCCGCAGGAGAAATGCTAGCACAGGCTTCCAGTATCCGTAGTTTCAGGTGCTGCACATCACGTATGTTCACAGCATAGACAATTGCCTTCAGATGACCCCAAAGATAAAAGTCTAAGGGGGTCAGATCGGGAGACCTCTTTTTACACTGAAGCTGGCACGTTCCCTGAGTTTTTTCAGCAAGATGGTGATACCACTTTATGGGTGTCAGGTCAGAGCATCCCTAGATGAACAGTATCCTATAAAGTGGATTGGTCATTGTGGGCCGGTTAAATGGCCCCCAATGTTTCCCGATCTGACCCCTAGACTTTTATCTTTGTGGTAATCTTAAGGCAATTGTTTATGCTGTGAAGATACGTGATGTGCAGCACCTGATACTATGGATACTGAAAACCTGTGCTAGCATTTCTCCTGCGGTGTTGCTATCAGTGTGTGAAGAGATGGAGAAGAGGGTTGCATTGACAATCTAACACAATGGGCAGCACATTGAACACATTTTATAAGTGGTCAGAAACTTGTAAATAACTCATGAAAGAATAAAGTTGCCTTAAAACCAAGCACATCATTGTTTTTCTTGTGAAATTCCCAATAAGTTTGATGTGTCACATGACCCTCTTTCTATTGAAAAAAAAAGTTGGATTCAAAATGGCCGACTTCAAAATGGCCGCCATGGTCCCCACCCATTTTGAAAAGTTTCCCCCCTCACATATACTAATGTGCCACAAACACGAAGTTAATATCACCAATCATTCCCATTTCATTAAGGTGTATCCATATAAATGGCCCACCCTGAATATATATACATATATATATATATATATATATATATATTTTTTTTTTTTTTTTTTTCTATCCAATCTTATCCTATCCTTCCAAATGTTATTTCACTTTCTTTACCTGAGCATTCTGGAACAAGGCCACAATATCTAAAGTTTTGTCTCCGGCACTCCTGGTCACCACAGCATTGACTGGAACCTCTGCCAAGTAGCATTGTTGGTATTGGTCTATTGGCTTTCTGGTATTGTCAGGGCAGAGTAGTTGGAAATTTTTACTGAATTCAGCTGAAAGACAGGTTTATCAGTTTCACATGTATAACAGCTATTTATTACACCTACAGCTCCCAGAACCCCTTTCCACCCTGCTTTCTGTGAACTTAAAGGGGTACTTTAGCATCAGAAACTTGTATTTAAATAAAAAGCAACCCAAATTATATAACTTACTAATATAGTGTTGTCACAAATTATACTGGCTTTAGCAAGTGTTTGCCTGAATTACCAGGAAGTTGTGTAGTCCTTTCATTTTCAGTGTGGTGTTGTCTCAGCAGCTTCCAAGCCCCTACTCCTCTCCCGAGATTATCTGTCTTCCTCTGCTGTCTAGCCCCACCCTTTGAGTGATGTCATCACCTCTGACCATCCCCTACAGCCTATATTACCATCTCCCTATCCTATATATATATTTCTTCATTGGGGCATTTAGGGAAGAATGTTTATACCATGCTGTCTTGTGCTGAACAATGCCAGAGGCAAAGGAGCAGACAGGGTATGAATACAGCAGCTACTGCAGACTGTTCTTTGTCTTATGCAATGTTCAGGAGTGCTCTGGGAGGCGAGACAGGGCTGTGATGAAGAGCTGAGGGTAAGAAATACATTCTGGGACTTGTAGTACTCAGCAGCTGCTCAACCAGGAAGTATAGTGATAATCTGACATAGGAATAAAAACTACAGAGCAACAAAGCAAATGGACAAATGGATTAGAGCTGAAGCAGACAGGTAAGAAATGCTATATGCTTGGACAGCTTTTCTTTTTCAAGATATCAGAGTACCCCTTTAACTTACATTAAATCACCATGACCTAGTAGTGATGGCAGAATACTATTGTAAACAGTAGGGATCTGGCTAACAGGACCAATCCTTAAAATGAAGGTTGTCTACAAGATTTTTCTGCACAACCTTGCTCTTGTCCATGGGTCGGCAAGTTTGAATCCCCACTGATCATAAATTGACATTTCCTGCCATCATTTTTAATGATGGGAATATTCCTGTATTGCTCATGTAAGGTCTATTCAAACTGCTGTAAGTTAGTTACATTAAGGAGTACCTCTCATGATGTTATAAAATGTTATTCTCCCAGTTCACTGCCCCCATCATGATAAACCACCCCCTTCCTTTATTTTTATTATTTGTTAGTTTTCTACCTTGATATTGCTCTGTATTTTCTGCTCAGTCAGATTCACAGACTGGGAAGGGGCGTTACCCAGCAGGTGTGACATCATCTGAAGACATACAGGGGAGAACTTCCTCCCTCACTCTGCTACACACATCCAAGACCAGTTCAGTTTGAGAGGTGCTATAATTGGCTAAGGCTGCACCCCCCCCCCCCCCCAGCACTCCAGACTGCATTTCCTGATTTTGGACTCCTGCTGGCCTGGCAGAAGTCTAAAATACCGGGTGGGTGGGTCCCCCAGCGTTCGGGCCCCCCGCGATCAGACACTTATCCCCTAACCCTCACTGTTAGCTTCCTACATAAGATGAAAAGTGCAGGGGATATATCATGTTTTTCTGCTCAACTGAGAACATTTTCATTCATTTCAGACAGTTGGCAAATAGTTACACTGGGTATGAGATATGGCTATTGAAATTTGGCTATTTAAAAAAATGTAATAAATTATACGGCACTTTAAAACTTAAATTTCTATGACAATTGTGTAAAATACATGTATATATTGGTTACCTGGAATAGCCGTGTGTGGCACAAAAGCTACATCGCCTTTATTATCTCTAAGACATCTGTGCAAGAGTAGAAATCAGATTAGAACAACACATCTATTTATATACACATAATATAGGGTGCCTCCAGCTGTTGCAAAACTACAACTCCCAGCATGCCATGGCATGCTGGGAGTTGTAGTTTTGCAGCAGCTGGAGGCACACTGGTTGGGAAACACTGTTGTAGTAGGTAATTATCAATATACATATCAGGTATTAATATGTATCCAGAGGCGCTGTGCCCACAGGGACTGGCATTGTACATACTTCAGTGCCCCGTTCGGGCTGTAGTAGGGTTCATCATTGCTGGACTTGCACTTGTTGCTTCCCCGTCCTGTACATTGCTTGCACAGATTTGGCTCGGAGGCTCCCGGGACACAACTTGCGGAGAAGTATTTTGAGACCGCTATATAGGAGGAATGTCATCAAATTAATAAGCTGTTTTGTGTTGTCAAGCGATAGTAACATTTTGAAAACAATTAACCCCTTTAAGGGCACAGCCCATTTTGGCCTTGAGAACATGGACAATTTTTCTTATGCTTTTTCATTGTTCCCTCGTAGTTTATTTTTCCATATACAGAACCATTGGGGCATTTATCATTGTCTTTAGAGCTGCTTTTGTGTGCAGATTTGTCTCTATTTAAGCGCGGTGCTGCACCTAAGGCTTTTTTTGCGCCTTTTCGATTTACACTTTTTTTTTTCAAAAGAGCGTACAGACCAGCTGTTAAGAGTTAGTCTTGTGCAGTGGTAATGAATTTATCAACTGCGACTTTCGCAGAAAAGTCGCAAAAACCACCAAAAAAGTCGCAATTCTACACCAGCCCAGACCTATTGTAGTTTTTTGGTGTATGTAAAGAGTGAAATTTCTGAAAACGTGTATCCTCCACAAAATGTATCAAATGCCCTGCGACCATTTAATAAATTTGGTGGAGTCAACAAACACAAATAAATCACAAATAAATCACACACATCTTAGTAAATGCCCCCCAATATGAGGGCTTGTATACAGAACCATATGGGGGCTTGTTTTTTTTTTCATCTCTATATTATTTGTCATATTACAAAACATTATTTCCTTATACTTATTCCACCTATACTAAATAAATACTGCCCCCCCTCCCCTCTTACAATTTTATATTTTTAGGTTTGGTGCTCTGTCTGACCCTTCATTGCACTCATGACAAGGTATCCATCTTTTCCCTATTCTTCAAATACAAAATTTAATGATATGATACACATTTAATTAGATTCCTTAATATACTCTTAACTTCCTTCTATCTAACTCCTCCTTCCAACAAAGATAAAGGGGGAGAGGGGGAAGAGAGAGCATTAAGAGAAACGGAATAACAAAAAACAAAAACATGAAAATCGCACATCATATCCACACTTCGGCATCTCCTTTTCCTCCTCGGCTTATTTTACTGTTGTCTGTCTTTTCCCTCTCTCTCTTTCTAAAACCAAATGTTATTGAACTTATACTAGCTTTCTCCTCTCGCCAAAAAAACGTATACCTTTTCAAGGCACCAAATTCCCTGACTCTCTTGATATCAACTGTTGATATGTATATTACCTATCCCCAGGATCATCAAGCATGAGGAGTAGCCAACCTCTATGTATATTCAGGAATATCCCTTTCCTTTTTTCTTCTATACTCCATTTCTTCATTACCTTTTCTTATTTATTCACTAGCTGAGTACCCGGCGTTGCCCGGTTTTTCCTTTCTTATCCTTGTTGTGGAGGAAAATCAACAGAGGAAGCTTTTGACTTCATATCCCGTCCTCATATATTGCTGTCATATCCCAACTCCATATCTCGTCCTCATATCCCGTCCTCATATACTGACCTCCTATCCCAACGTCCTATCCCGACCTCCTATCCCGTCCTTCTATCCCGTCCTCCTATGCTGTCCTCCTATGCCGTCCTCCTTTCTCAACCTCCTATCTCGACCTCCTATCCTGACTTCCTATCCCGTCCTCCTATCCCGTCCTCCTATCCCATCCTTCTATCTCGACCTCCTATCTCAACCTCCTATCCCGACTTCCTATGCCGTCCTCCTATCCCGACCTCCTATCCCGACCTCCTATCCAGTCCTCCTATCTCGACCTCCTATCCCGACCTCCTATCCTGTCCTCGTATCTCGACCTCCTATCCCGACCTCCTATCCCGACCTCCTATCCCGTCCTCCTATCTCGACCTCCTATCTCGACCTCCTATCCAGACCTCCTATCCCGTCCTCATATCTCGACCTCCTATCTCGACCTCCTATCCCCTCCTCCTATCCCGACCTCCTATCCCATCCTCCTATCTCGACCTCCTATCCCGACCTCCTATCCCGTCCTCCTATGCCGTCCTCCTATGCCGTCCTCCTATCTCGACCTCCTATCTCGACCTCCTATCCTGACCTCTTATCCCATCCTCCTATATCGTCCTCCTATCCTGTCCTCCTATCTCGACCTCCTATCTCGACCTCCTATCCCGACCTCCTATCCCGTCCTTCTTTCCCGTCCTCCTATCTCGACCTCCTATCTCGACCTCCTATCCCGACCTCCTATCTCGACCTCCTATCTCGACCTCCTATCCCGACCTCCTATCCCGTCCTCATATCTCAACCTCCTATCTCGACCTCCTATCCCCTCCTCCTATCCCGACCTCCTATCCCGTCCTCCTATCTCGACCTCCTATCCCGACCTCCTATCCCGTCCTCCTATGCCGTCCTCCTATCCAGTCCTCCTATCTCGACCTTCTATCTCGACCTCCTATCCTGACCTCTTATCCTGTCCTCCTATACCGTCCTCCTATCCTGTCCTCCTATCTCGACCTCCTATCTCGACCTCCTATCTCGACCTCCTATTCCATCCTTCTTTCCTGTCCTCCTATCTCGACCTCCTATCTCGACCTCCTATCCCGACCTCCTATCTCGACCTCCTATCTCGACCTCCTATCCCGACCTCCTATCCCGTCCTCATATCTTGACCTCCTATCTCGACCTCCTATCCCCTCCTCCTATCCCGATCTCCTATCCCGTCCTCCTATCTCGACCTCCTATCCCGACTCGTAATATTGTGTACCAGGTATTGAAATATCTCCGGCCATACGGAAGTTATGTGGGAACATACATTTATGATTGATTAGCATGGGACTTTAAATGAAAACCCCGACCCTCACAAATGGGGTAGTTAAGGGTTAAATTAACTATCCTATATTTTAAGGGGACATATAAGTAACATATGACCAAGTATTATCGAAATATCTCCAGCCGTTTTGAAGTTATGCAGTAACATATATTTGTATATTTGACTTGTATGGGACTTTAAACAAAAACCCCACCCCTGGCAAATGAGGGTCGGTAAGGGTTAAATTACCTATCCTATGTTTGTTGTCGACATATAAGTAACATGTGTGCCAGGTTTCATGTTAATATCTTCAGCCTTTTGGACGTGATACTGGAACATACTTACACACACAGTGGCCCTCATTTACTAAGAGTGTTGTGTAGGTTTCTTTGTGGGTTTTAATTCCCTACAATTTATTTTCCACGGTATTTACTAAGGTTTCCCTACATTTTCCACTTTCCCTACACTTTGCTTTTTTTTTTACACATGCTCTGATCTGTGGGGTTTTCCTCAGCTCAAATCCACCACATTTTAAGTGGAAACCTTAGTAAATATGTTGGGTTTTTGTGAAAATGTCGGGAACACGCCCCTTTTTGGAGACCACGCCCATTTTCCAAAGGCCACTCCCCTTTTGTGGTTTCTTAGCAAAATGGAGAGTTAGTCGGGGTTTTTTCAATTCTGGCGCAAATTCTGGCACAGACAGAATTTCTGGCGCACAACCCGACAAAACATGTCGTGTTTGCAACAGTAAATGTGGGCCATTGAGTTTTATATATATATAGATTACCTTGAACACCATTTCATTCAAGATCTTTTTGTATCCAGTGTAACTTGGATTGGATTAAGAGAGCCACACCACAAGCTACCACAAAAAAGAAAATGAGGGCTTGTTTTTTGTGTGACCAATTGTAATTTCATGTATCCATGAAATGTACCGCAAAACAAAACAAAAACATTTTGCGGGAGAAATTGTTAGAAAAACTGCAAGTTGGGTTTAGTTTTCTTTTCAATAAGTTTTTATTGGGTTTTTTCAAAAAAGGAAATAAACATGTAAACAATCAATTACATCATTGATAAAGATGTTAATGAAAGAATGTCAATGTGACAATGGTGGCCTTTACCATCTCAGGAGGAAAGCAATTACCCTGAAGAACACTGTTAAACATGGAGACCAAATGGGGCAATTGAACTGGGGACATCAGCTTGTAATATTCTCCATTAAAACCGTCCGGACCTGGGGATTTTTTCTTTTTAAGGGAGTCTATAGTCTTACGGACTTCATCTAAAGTAAAGGGACGGGAAATTAAACTAGCATCCTCAGAAGAAATTCCCTCTAAGTCACAGGATTGCAAATAATCACGTATTTTTACAATATCGGGTTGGGGTATAGTATGGTCCTTGTTTAAGTTGTAAAGGCTATCATAGTACTCACTTATTTTATCAGCTATTTTCTGTGGGTGGGATATTGCGGGGGAATCATCTGGAGGGATCAGGAAAGGAATCCTATTTTTTGTTCGTTTCTGTTTTGCTAATTTCGCCATTAAGCTAGTCGGTTTATTAAGGTTTTGGTAATAATTCGTTTTTGAGTTCCTGTATCAAATTTCTCTTGTAGTAATTTGGCAAGTTTTAGACGTTGGGACCTGAGAGAAAGTAGAGTATTTAAATTGGAAGTCTGTAATTTATGTTCTGTTTCTAGCCTTTTGATGTTTTCTAACGTTGATGAAATATTTTTATTGTATAGTTGTTTAGCTTTGTCAGTGTATTTCAGCAGTATGCCTCTAGCAAAAGCTTTATGGGAGCACCACAAAGTCGTTGGATCCGATACCGAATTTTCGTTAATTTTGAAAAATTCTGCAAGTTCACCTTTCAAGGAATCTATATTATTAGGATTGTTTAAGACAAATGAATTCACTTTCCACTGGTATACATAAGAGGGGAAATTTGGAGTGTTAATATGCATGTATTGGGGTGCATGGTCTGACCACGTTATTGGACCAATATTGCAATTGATAATATCTCTGATAGACCAAATGTTCGTGATAAAGTAGTCTATCCTCGTATAAATAATGTGAGGAGTCAAGTAATACGTAAAGTCTCTCTCGTTATCATGCATGCACCTCCACACATCATTGTCATCTAGCCATTTATTTAGTTGGACTGGTACGGAGCGAGAAGCTGAAGTGGAGTCCATAGACGCATCATTAATTGCATTCATATCTCCACACATAATGAGTTTACCCTGAAGATTTTAATTGGTTCTTTTTAGTAAAGATTTGAGGAAATGTATCTGTCTTGAATTTGGTACATAATCATTAACTATGGTAAAGAGGACATTGTTAATAGTGCATATTAAGATTAAGTATCTTCCGCCCTTATCAGTGATAATTTTATGCTCAATGAATGTCACAGAATCTCTAATCGCTATTAAATACGCCGGCTCTTTTTGAGGGTGCATTAGATAAATAGATATGAGGATAATTTTTGTGAGTTATATTTGGGTGATTGTCTCCCCCTCAGATGAGTCTCCTGAATACATACAACATATATGGAAGCTTTTTTCAAGTCCGACCTCATAAAAGATCTCTTGTGTGGGCTATTCAAGCCCCGCACAGTGTGCGAGCAAATTTTAATACTCATATTGAGAGCGGTCTAAGTGTAGTGTAGTTGCACTTACCATATACAAAAATTTGAGTGAAAAGGAGCGGGGTCCAAATTCCACCTAATGTGCAAGCAATAACGACAATAGCATCTTGTTGTCATATAATGTTCCAAAACTAAACAAAGAGGGTTTAGTTTTCACGCTGTACCCTTCACAGTAAAAATGACATGTTCTCTTTATTCTGTAGGTCAAGGCCATTAAAACGATACCTGAATTTTTTTTAACAAAATCAGTATGCTTAAAATTGTCCTTTTCTGACCCCTAAAACTTTTTTTTTATTTTTCCTTATACAGGGCTATATGAGGGCTCATTAATTTTTTTTATTTTTTTGCATGGGACTTTTTGATACATTTTTACACATTTTATACAATGATATATACACTTTTAATACATTTTTTCTGATATAGGATGTGAAAAGTCAGTACTTTTCGGGTTTGGTATTTTTTTTAATGTTTACGCCCTTTACCGTGCGGCATTGATCATGGCGGCAAGGATGTAGATGTACGCCCAATGTCCCCAACAGGTTAAAAATAAAAAATCCTCAAAAGCCATACAGCTGCAGGCCAAAGAAATTAATGGGGTAGGCAGTGGCATCACTAGGGTAAGTGTCACCTGGTGTGGTAGACAATGGTGTCGGCCTCAGCAATGACCTCTCTAGGTTCTAGGCTTGACTGCTGCAGCCAGAGATTGGCTGCAGTTACCTGCTGCCAAAGCCAACTGCTAGACTATTACATAATACATGACTGTTTTAATGTGTATAATGGACTGTATGATGTTTACTATGGCATAACCAGAGAACTAAATCTTATGGCTTATTGAGCACCAAGCCAAAGTATCTGTTGGAACTTTTATCCATATACGTACAAGACATAAAAAGCATTTGTTGACTATGTACCCTTATTTTACCTCTTTGTGTTTCTCCAATAGTCCAGTTCAGCATCTTTTTCTCCTGAAGAACTGTTAGTGGTGAATACCATCCAGCCATGTGTCCTATTCCAGTGTGACAAGATCTCTTGTTCTTCAGCTCACTGAACTTGAAAGTGCTCGATTTTCTCACCACGGCCACTGCATAGTAGCAAGTTTCTATAAAATGTTCAAAGGCTTTTCTAGTTAGCGTTTTAACATGAAGCAGATGAACTGTATTGTTTTTTGTTGGATGAAGTTACAATACCAAACACAAAGTGGGGTGTAATCAAAAATATTTTTTTTCTTGTTATTGACTGTATTTTCAAAGGTGTCTGCAGTAGCTTTGACAGGGTTTTTTATTTTTTATTAAAATAATAACGTCCTTTAAAAAAAAAAATAATAATGAAATAAAATTATTTCCGTGAAAAAAGTAAAAAAAAAAAAATGGTATCAGTGCAAGTTGTGGTGTCCTAGCACCAAAAGGCTGTCCTGTGGGCTAAATATTGCCTGGGGCATCCCTACTGTCTATATGTTGGGCCCACCACTCTATTGTCTAACCTGTAATGGTGTGATTTATTGCTATGTCATGTAATGTGTTAATTTATGCTCTGTACCTTTAAGGGATTGTTGCAGAGGGACCAGGTGACCCTGACACCCAATGGGAGACCTCCAAACCAGCCCCTAATATAGTGTAGGGGGAGGAGAGTTAAGTTGTTCAGTTGTGAGCTAGAGTTCTAGTCAGGAGTGGAGGAGAAGGAGAGTGTGTTCCAACTAGCAAGCTGAGGAGGAGTCTAGGGAGAAGAAGTCTACTATATTCCACAACCACGACAAATCTCAGGAAAAGACCCCGGCACTCAGGTAAATTGTCAAAGCCTGGCTGTAAGCAAAGCTCTTGGGGAAAATCTCTACTTCAGTCAGTCAAGTTAAGTCTTTCAAGTCAGTGTGTGCTACTACTAATCTTAAGGCTGTCTTCAACAGCCACTACAACTCCCAGCAAGGCGATAGGCTCCCCGGGTTCCACTCTGCCCATCTCACTGCACAAACTTCTGTATTGTAAAAACTTGCTACCTCTATCCTCAGTAAAGAAACAGTTGTCTGTCACCCTGCATCGGTGTATTTATTATTCCACATCTAGCTCGGGAGAAGCTGTCGTATCCTCAGCCCGTGTAGGTTAACGGTGCCCTGGCGTCACAAA
The DNA here is from genome assembly GCF_029499605.1 of Hyla sarda. Classification (NCBI taxonomy): domain Eukaryota; kingdom Metazoa; phylum Chordata; class Amphibia; order Anura; family Hylidae; genus Hyla; species Hyla sarda. The sequence goes on from NC_079191.1 coordinate 82,109,887, forward strand.
GTTACTCCCTGTGGCTGGCACAAATCTTGGCGTCACAAACAGGATCTGTACACCCTGTACCCCAGTCAGTAGCAGTAGTGCGCCACACAAGTTCCATACTAAAAACAAATAAAATCATAAAGTTGCAAGTTTAATGATAAAAGAATATGCATGCTTAATATTTTTACACTATAAAAAGCCTGGTATAAAAATTGCACTAAAATTCACATGTATTATACACTCTTGGGCTTTAAAAATGTCCTCCATTAAGTAAAAATCTAGACCATACAAATGTTGCTTATTCCTCTACATTTGACTATTTGTTTCTGGATTGGAGGTTGGGTCCTCGAGCTGACCACCCACCTGGGTTTGAAACCCTGTACGGGACATTATTTTTACACAATTAAAAAAAAAAAAAAAAAGACATTTCTTTAGTATACAGTATGTCCCCAAAAGTTTTTTTTTTGGTTTAATTTCATGAAACCACTTATCTCATTCATCGGTTCACACCTTTTTGAGGGCCGTAACTTTCTGCCAGGATTGGTTTCAAGTTGTATGGGTGCAAGGATGCTTTATAGACATTTCCACTCTCTACGGTAATCGCATCAGCATCTCCATCCTGCAAGATATGAAGTTTTTATTTTATTTACAGAAACATTCTGAAGATATAAGGGAAAATAGCAACCATTCAGATTGCTTCTTTCATTTTTAAAGTAGAGATCTGATTGGTTGCTATGAGCAACTGCACCACTCTATGCAGATTTGGATAAATCTCCCCCATAATCCATATAGATTTGATTTAGCTACACACAGGGACAGAAAAATCTCTTTTGGTGGCAAATGCAGTGATGTTTAGCATTAGAGTTAAACACATCTACAGTACAATTTGCCAAAGCCCAATCTAATACATTGGGCATTGATTCATTTATTCTTCTAAAAGTCACTCTGCTTTCCAAGTGTTACCAAGTCTGAAAAGAGTCTCTTGACTTATTCAGCTTAGACTTCTCCAGGGAATCAGAACACTTGGAAAGTAGGATGAGTTTTACAAGACTAAATTAATGGATTGGCGTTCCATTGGATTGGGGCTAGGTGAATCTTACCAGATACCTTCAACTCTATTTAGTATGATGAACAATATATAATTGTCCCCTCCAATCACTTTTTTGTTTATAGAAAATCAAATTTAAGAACATTGCTTTTATTGTATTTATTTTATTTAATCTGCTTAGTGCCTGCCCAACTCAATAGCACCATAGGCAACAGCCTGTGCCATCAACTCCTCATCCTCATCACAAGCTACATAGACAATCTACTTCTATGTAAAGTTTCCTTTATGAATGGGTTAATTATGAAACACATAAAAAAAGCCATAACTTATTCATATGATGAAACAATGTTTATTCTTCGATATTTACATACATGTCATTGTATTCATTGATGTAACAATAATAAAACTCACATTAATGGCAGTGAAACAGTCTTCGAGGCTGGATCTCTTTACACAAATGAGGGTAATGTCTGAGCTCTTACAAGATCTTGCCAAATCTTTACACTTTTTGTATTCACTTTCTGATGTCAGACACCAGCGAATATTTCTTGTTTTAGGCAAGGCTAGGCAAAAGACTAAAAAAACAGAAAGATGATATTCAGTTTTATGATTGTTAAGTTTTGCACAATCAAATAAATGTCTAAGATCCACCAATATCTAGGATCCATAGCAGAGGACCATATCTAGATCTAGGTTAATGTAACTGTCACCTCCGTACTAGGTACATAGATGCAGGCACCATCAGTTAGGGCAGTTTTATAATGTGCCAAATTTGTCACAGTGTCTCAGGTTATTTGATAAATTTGATGCATCTTTGGACACTGCTAAGTTTATACCAACTATTAACTATTTAAAGGGGTTGTCCCACCTTGCTGTTTCAGTATTCCAGCCAGCTCCTTCCTGTCTGTGGCTGCAGGAGGTGGTGGGAAGTTAAGGGAAATTACACAATTTGCATAATTTCTTTTGACTTTAATGTGGGTGCCAAACATCAAAGCTTCACAACCTATGCTGTTTACACAACTACTGGGGTACACGTTCCTTCACCACTTGCCTAACTCTCATTATAGTCAATGGGAGTTATGCAAATTGCAGAACTTTCCCGCTTTGGCTGCTTCCTGCTTTTCCACCCACCCACTACGGCCACAGACAGGCAGTAGCTGGCCAGAAATCTGAAACAGTGAGGTGGAACAACCCTTTTAAAGCGAATATGTCATCAGTGTCACCTGCACTAACCTGTTGGTAAAGCAGGTAGTGCGGGTGACGCTCATTATAATCATACTTTCCGACACCCGATCTGTAGTCCTTTTCTGTCCGTTATGTTCTTTAATAGGATTGGTGCACGGACTGTGCTCCAGGAGCATGCTGACATCACTGCTGAAAGCAGACCAGGAGAAGCAGCATTGGTGATGTCAGCGTGCTCCTGGAGGGCAGCCCATGCACCAAGCCTGTTGCCGTACTAAAGAAGATAACAGAGGAACCGGACCATGGATAGGGTGTAGGTAAGTATTGTTATAAATAGTGTCATCTGCATTACCTGCCTGTATGGGTGACAGTTTCCCCTATCTAAAATTCTGCACCTAAGCCACTGCTACTTGTTAACCGGTTGCCGACTCGTCCTGAGACGGCAACCGTTGTATGACGCAGGCTCTCGACTCGAGCCCACGTCATTCCGGCTGGCCCCCAGCTGATTCCTGTAGCTGGGGGCCGGCGTTAATAGCCGATTACCGCGGACAGCTATTAACCCTTTAGATCGCCGCTGTCAAAGTTGACAGCGGAGTCTAAAGCGACATTTAAACCATCCCTGGTGGTCCAGTGGGGTGTATTGGCCCCCCCAGCGCGATTGCGTGGGGGCGATCCACTTCTGAGGTAGCCTGAGGGCTTACCTCTCCTTCACTGCCAGCTCTAGCGCTGTGAATGATAAAGCCTGGCAGGGCCAGGCTTTATCAATCGAGCGCAGAGCACACAGATCAATGTGGTTCTATGAAACCATATTGATCTGTATGAGGAATGATTCCTCCTAAAAGTCCCCTAAGGTGACTAAAAGTGTAAAAAAATGTATAAAAAGTTGAATAAAAAGTTTAAAAAAACACCCATTAACCCCTTCCTTATTAAAAGTTTAAATCACCACCTTTTCCCAAATTCCATATAAAAAATATGTAACCATAATAAAAATAAACATATGTGGTAACGCCGCGTGCATAAATGTTCGAACTATAAATATATAGTTAATTAAACCGCACGGCAATGGCGTACGCGCAAAAAAACTTCCAAAATCCAAAATAGCATATTTTTGGTGTCACGCCGAGCGCTCCGGGTGCCGCTGCCTTCCCGGAGCGCTCACGGCGTCCCTCTGGCTGCAGCGCTCCGGTCGGCATTGCTGACCGCGAGCGCTGCTCTCTGGTTCCCGGAGGGGACGCGATCCGAGGCACGGCTCGTGTCAGCCCTCGGATTGCGCCCCGTCTCTCTCACCTCTCGCTCCCGTCTGCTTCCTCCCGGCGCGCGCGGTCCCGCTCCCTAGGGCGCGCGCACGCCGACTTGCTTAAATTTAAAGGGCCAGTGCACCACTAATTGGTGCCTGGCCCAATCACGCCCTAATGTATAAAACCCCACTTCCCCTTCCTCTCCTCGCCGGATCTTGTTGCCTTGTGCCCTGAGAAAGTGTTATACTGTGTCCCAAGCCTGTGTACCTAGACCTTCTGCTGTTGCCCCTGACTACGAACCTCGCTGCCTGCCCTGACCTTCTGCTACGCCTGACCTCGCCTCTGTCTAGTCCTTGTGTACCGCGCCAGTCTCAGCTGCCAGAGAGGTCGAGTCGCTTTGCTGCGGGCTCTGGTGAACACCAGTAACTGCTTAGAACCGATTCCCCAGTACGGCCCGCGTCATCGCCTCTCTGGTACAGGGGATCCACCTCCAGTGTCATCTCCAGCCGCTAGCCCGGATCCTGACATTGGGTCACTTTTTATAACATGAAAAAATGAATAAAAAGCGACCAAAAAATCCAATCAATACAAAAATGGTACCAATAAAAACTTCAGATCACGCGCAAAAAAATTGCCCTCGTACCACCCCGTCCGCGGAAATTAAAAAAGTTATAGGGGTCAGAAGATGACAATTTTAAACGTATTCATTTTCTGCATGTAGTTATGATTTTTTTCAGAAGTAAGATAAAATCAAACCTATATAAGTAGGGTATCATTTTAATCGTATGGACCTACAGAATAAAGTGAAGGTGTCATTTTTTATGAAAAATGTACTGCATAGAAAAGGAAGCCCCCAAAATTTACAAAATGGTGTTTTGTTCTTCATATATTTTTTTTGTTTCGCCGTAGATTTTTGGGTTAAGCAAAGCACAAAAGTGTCTTAAAAGTATGCAAAACACATAATACGGCTATAGGTTTAGACTATGGAATTTGCAGCTGTCAATGTGATTTTGCTGCACACTGCATATGGAATTTCAGCACCGGAGCTTCTCCTGCTCACATTCTGCCAAGGAAAGAATGATCTTGCTCATTCTTTTAGCATAATACCACGCAGAATATAATGAGGTCTATGCGGTCCTAGCGCCAGCTATATATTTCCGGATAGAAATTCCTTAGTCTAAACAGAGCCTAACATAACTTGTAAAAGGCATGCACACTAGTTTTTTTTTGTCCCATATGGTTTTAGAAATCTGATGCATTTTCAATGGTAAATCTGCCCCAATCTTAGTTAAACTCCCAATTTTGCACCAATTGCAGTAGAAGGAAGGCTTGGCTCTTAGGAAACTACCTCTTTTTACTTATTTTCTAATATGACTTGGCGTATGGAGAGAAGACTACCTATAAAGGTTCACATTGACATTAAAGCATAGGACCAAATAGCCAGGGCTTTCTCTACCTTAACCCAATTGCAAATGGAGCTTATTTTCTGGTGCAGATACCATAAACAGGTAAACCTGGTAAAATTACACATTTCTATAAGCAAAAATTTTACTTTAAAATATCCCTGGAAGGCAAAACATAACAATGGTCTTAATTCTTTCCATAACCATCTACACAGTAAATCATTCTCAGTGCCATTTATGAGCTGCTTTATCAATGTCATGGACTATTCCCAATGAAAAAATGAAATGCAATAAAATGAAGATAAAGAACTGATATTATGCAGAGCCCTATATCTACATCTAGAGAGTTTCCGGGTTCATTGTTCCAGCTAGGTCACCTGGAGCCATCTTAATATCCCTGTCTTACAGCAATTTGTCCGTAAAGATTGGCATAGCTTATCCATCATAGCAGAATTTTCTTTCTATTTAGCGTTGGTCATAATTCAATATTGTGGAATGTTCACAGCCTAAGAACATTACTTAACTCTTTCATAAGTAAGTTGTACATATTTTATAGCAGTTGTCTATGATCTACAACCTACAACATTCATAGACCAAACTTCTTAAAAAAACATACATCCAAGTCTGGGTTCACACATGGTATTTTGGTCAGTATTTTTAGTGAAAACACAGAAAAAAGTATTTCTATTAAAGTTTCTCTGTCAGTTCCACTCCTGGCTTTAGCTAAAAATTTGGAACAAAATTCTAGCTTTAGTTCTGTTTAACTTCGAGATTTGATGAATACCATCAGAAGACTTATAACAATGAAATATTTGTTTGCGTGATATTAGATATTTTTCTGCTTACCTAGCATATTGAGGCAGAAAACCACAAGGAAGCAAGAAGCCATCATCCGCTGTCTCTAGGGGCTGGAGTTAGAGTGTTCTTCTCTGAACATTTAGGTCTCTTTTGGTAGAGCAACACCATTTTTATAGACAAATGAACCACTGTGCACAGATGTTGCTTCACAGCAGGGCTAAGATCATAATATTTCTCAATATTACACTCCACCTCTGCTTCCTCTCTGAGCTCTAAATGGGCTCATTCATTTTTGATGGTAATATGAATTACTGGCAGAAAATCACTGTTTGGGTTAATGGACTCTGGATTTTGTAGAAATAACCATTTCACCTGCAGGGAGACTGAAAATTTGGAATTCAGGAGTTTTTACTTGGCCTACATAGACAAGTCTTAAGAAATCACTTATATTGTAAATTTTAAAAAAATTGCCAAAAAAATACGCAAAGCCAAAGAAACATACAAAAAACATGCAAATAGACATAAAACAAGTAAAAAAGATTCATAAATCTCCCCCATAGTGTTGTGAAAAAACTGTTTTCCTCTTTCCTGATTTCTTTTTTGCACATTTATTACACTTAAATGTTTTATATCATCAAACAAATTTTTATATTACAAAAAATCCAGTTTTTAAGGGTTAATTTAATTTATTATGGGGAAAAAAGCTATATGAACCTTTATGGCCCTATGTGAAAAAGGCATTGCCCCCTTTTTACCCTTTCATCCCTTTTTTAGCCTCAACGGCTTCAGGTCCCGGGATCTACCATATTTTTCGCCATATAAGACGCACTTTTTCTTCCCCAAAACTGGGGGGGAAAAGTTGGTGCGTCTTATACGGCAAATACACATTAAAACCCTGTCCTATCGCAGCGGTCCCTGCGGCCATCAACGTCCGGGACCTGCGGCTAATACAGGACATCACCGATTGCGGTGATGCCCTGTATTTACCCTTCAGACACAGCGATCAAAGATGACCGCTGCATCTGAAGTGAAAGTGACACTAACCCGGCTGCTCAGTCGGGCTGTTCGGACTCTCCTTTGTCATCATCACATCGTAGCGCGCGACCTCCCGTCATTCAATAGGAGCAGCGTGCGTAGCGGTGTGCGTAGCAGCGTGATGGTGGCGACGGAGAGCGAGGATACCCGGCAGCAGAGACATTCCGGAGCAACGGGGACACCCCGGGGACGCAGCGACAACTATGGAGGGCAACATCCAGGGCAATGGTGATGGGTCCGTAGCGGCGGGGACACGTGAGTATTACCTCCTATACCAGTGGTGTTCAACCTGCGTACCTCCAGATGTTGCAAAACTACAACTCCTGGCATGCCCGGACAGCCGTTGGCTGGCTTGCTGGGAGTTGTAGTTTTGCAGCATCTGGAGGTCCGCAGGTTGAAGGTTCAGAATCTTTTTTTTCTAGATTTTCACCCTTTAAAATTGGGTGCGTTTTATATGCCGGAGCGACTTATATGGTGAAAAATACGGTACTTTTCACCATATAAGAATATTCCTTCTTTTCACTTGTGGGCCAATTAGAATGATGCAAATACACTTGTCAGAGGTTATCAACAACATCCCTGGCAACCAATAGTAAAGTTGCCTACCCCCTCACTGTTTTCTTCCTCGAATACGCAAATATGCAAATATTCACATATGCGAATATAGAATGAATATTTGTCCATATATTCGCAAAATATCGCAAATTCTAATATGGACAATCTAATCACTAATTGTCAGCAGCCGCTGCTCTTCCTACTTCTCTCTCCAATGGTCTCAATCAGGGTAGTCAATCAGTTCCGATGTTTGGGGGTTGAGGTCACTGCCTGTCTTGGGGATTATTTGGCATTGAATTTGGATACTTTTGGTTCCTCTACTGCTGATCGGCTGCAGGCCTGGTCGTCTTTGCCTTTGTCTTTAGCGGGGACAGTCAATATCTTTAAGATGATCTATCTTCCTAAGTTCTGATATGTTTTTAATCTGTCACCCGTGTTCCCTCCTAAGAGCTTCTTTGTGAAAATGAGTGGTGTTATGAGATCCTTCTACAGGCAGGGTAAACCTCTGTGACTGAGTCAGGCGCTGCTCCAGGCACCAAAACAGCGGGGTGGCTTAGCGGCTCCAAATCTGTACAATTACTTCTTAGTGTCGCAGCCTGGTGGATTGACCTTGATCTCTCTAATGTGTCCATGGCTCTGGTGGGAGCTCTCATGGGTTTGTATGAGACTTTGACTAATGTCTTGTATAGATATACTCCTGCTTCTAAGTTTTGCCTCCTATTAAAACAGTGGCTGTGGTATGGTCGGTGGTCTCTGGGCGTTTTCCACAACCAGCATTGTACCCTAGGGCACCTCTGTGGGGGAATACACATTTGGAGCAACTGCAGGAGTTGGAGGCGGCTGGATTCTGGCGCTCACATGGAGTCAAGTTTGCTATTCATTTGTTTGGAGACTTTCTATCCTTTCCCTCCTTTGCTGACCTGCGCGACTATTTTGGTGTCCCTCAGATGCCCATTTCAGGTATCTACAGTTGAGACATGCAGTCCTGGCGCAATTAGGCTCTCTAGATGTGACCCCGGTATTTTCTGAGGTGGAGTTATTCCTGAGGACCACTGACCTGTCTAAGCCATTGATGCAGGCATTTGCTCTGATCCAGTCTGTGGGTCCCCTTTCCTTTGGCCTACTTGAAATGGGTGGAGGATTTGTCGGGGCTTTCGAAGGAACAGTGGAAAGAGGTTGCTTTAACTTATTATCCCACAGAGTTTAGTGCCCAAGATATGCTGATACAGTCTAGATTTATATTACAATTACACTCCAGTTAAACTTTTTCGTATTGGGAATTCCCCCTCTGATGTTTGTTTTCGTTGTCAGGTGGATAGTGGTTCATTTTTGCATGCAGTATGGAGTTGCCCTTGTGTAGTCCCTTCTGGAGAGCTGTAATGCAATTCTTGACAGATCCTCTGGAGTTTGCTTTTGTTTTTTCCCCCGTAAGTTTGTTTACTAGGTTTAATTAATGATCTAGAGTCCTGCTCCCATAGGTGCCTACTTATTAATTTTCTGTTATTATGTGTCCTTAAAGTAGTGGTTATGTCCTGGAAGAATACCTCGCCCCCTCCTATATCCAGATGGTTTAACTTAGTCAGTAGATATGTCCCGTTATATAGAACTTTGTATATTAGTAGGAAATGCCCCAAAAAAGTTTGATAAGGTTTGGATGCCTTGGTTGATCTTGGGGGAGTCTGTGGTCCCTGCTAAGAGAGGAAGTTCCCCACAGTGAGTTACATGGGATATCCTTAGGTGTTGGATTACTGGAATTCCCTGGATTGTTGTGTGCATGCGTCTCTGTGTTTTTTTTTTGTCAGGCTGCTTACTCCAGTGGCTACATGATTGCTCTGTTTCCTGTTACTGATTACCATTTTTTTCTTTACTCTGTGTGTCTCTATTGAGGGGCTTTTGTGGGCCATTTGGAGTGTTGGTGATGTATTTTGTTCTGTTTATTTAAAATTATAAATAAGTACTTAACAAAAAATGTAATGAGTGCTCAATCTGCCTGTGGTGTCCGAGAAACTAGCACAGTGCAAACCCCCAATGGTTGCACCAGGTGATGGCAAGCACTAGAGTGATTGACAATAGTAAATAAATACAAGATATGTGCCGTTCTCAAGGGTGTAGTATAGTCTAGAGAGTATAAAATACGGAGAAGATGAATAGAGTGTATAAAATATGTATGCTGACTGCATATGTAAATATGTTAATGAAAGTGAAAAATCGGAGGAAGATGAATAAAGTATATGGAAAGTGAATGTATATGTAAATGTGTTGATGAGAGTGTGAATGACTCTAAAATATTAGGAGTCGCCGAAAATATATATGACAACATATAAGGTGTATAACAGATTTATTAAATACAATATACAGAGTCTCGGAGTGGATGCTGGCAATCCACTACGAGATACACAGTAAAAACATTTGTTACAATAGAGCAGTGATTCTGAACCGGGGTTCGATCGAACCCTAGGGGTTTGGTGAGGCAGTCTCCGGGGTTCGGCGGGGAGGCCCGCCAGGTGTTTTTGCCTCGGGACATCCCTGTGTTCCGAAAGATGCTTTCGGAACACAGGGATGCCTCTGTTAAGTCCCTGCAGCCCCGCGTTTACTTTGAAAACGCGGGGATCGCCGGGAACTAGCGCACGCAGGGACGTCATGTCCCATGCGTGTACCCATGGCAACGGAGCGCGGAGAAAAAGTAAGAAGGACACGTGCTGGCAGTTGGTAAGTGTTAACCAGCGGCGCGTCAGCTTCGGTGTTCCGACCACCGATCCTCCGGTTCTGCTATGGCCGGACCCGAGGAGTGGTGATCAGAGCACTGAAGGGGGGCAGTACACAGGCATACAGCCTCCAGCCATACTGTATGGCTGGAGGCTGTATGTCTGTGGGGGAATATACTGCACCAAATGTGGGGGGAACTATACAGCCAACGTAATGTGGGGGACTATACTGCCAACGTAATGTGGGGGACTATATTGCACCTAATGTGGGGAACTATACTGCCAATGTAATGTAGGGGACAATATTGCACCTAATGTGGGGGAACATACTGCCGGCCTAATGTGGGGGACTATATTGCCAACCTAATGTGGGGGAACATACTGCCAGCCTAATGTGGGGGACTATATTGCACCTAATGTGGGGGACTATATTGCACCTAATGTGGGGGAACATACTGCCGGCCTAATGTGGGGGAACATACTGCCAGCTTAATGTGGGGGACTATATTGCACCTAATGTGGGGGAACATACTGCCAGCTAAATGTGGGGGACTATATTGCACCTAATGTGGGGGACTATATTGCACCTAATGTGGGGGAACATACTGCCAGCTTAATGTGGGGGGACTATATTGCACCTAATGTGGGGGAACATACTGCCAGCTTAATGTGGGGGACTATATTGCACCTAATGTGGGGGACTATATTGCACCTAATGTGGGGGGACATACTGCCAGCTTAATGTGGGGGACTATATTGCACCTAATGTTGGGGAACATACTGCCAGCTTAATGTGGGGGACTATATTGCACCTAATGTGGGGGAACATACTACCAGCTTAATGTGGGGGACTACATTGCACCTAAGGTGGGGGAACATACTGCCAGCTTAATGTGGGGGACTATATTACACCTAATGTGGGGGAACATTCTGCCAGCCTAATGTGGGGGAACTATACTGCCAACCCTAATGTGGGGGAACTACAACCTAATGTGGGGGATCTATACTGCCAACCTAATGTGGTGGGAACTATGCTGCCAACCTAATGTGGGGGGAACTGTGCTGCCTACCTAATGTGGGGGAGCTGTGCTGCGTTCTTAAAGGGGTAGTCCACCAATAAGATATAAGTGTGCATAGGAATTTGTTCATATATATTTTTTTTAAACTGTAGTCTGGCCCTCCAACGGTCTGAGGGACCGTGAACTGGCCCCCTGTTTAAAATGTTGGAGGACCCCTGCATTAGGGTCTAATGTGTTGGTGAACACTGCCTGCGCCTAACGTTTTGGTGTCAACAAATGGTAACATACCCTATTATTGCCAAGAAAGCTCTGGAGATTTTCATACCGTTTGTTACAACATATCTTTGCCAGCAATCCTTTTCCAGGATGCTGGACATAAAAACAAAGAAAAGGAACAGATTTTGTTGCAAAAATGACATGAGAGTGGCACTTGCCAAGGTAAAGCCGCGCATTTCTAAACTGGTCTCTGAAAGACAACAGCAGAAGTCACACTGATTTGCAGTAAATATTCATTATGTTTTTGTTTTTGAGTGAAAAACATGTTTTTATGGTTTTGTTCTTTGTTCTTAATGGTTTTGTTCATTTTGTACACCTATGTATAAATATAAACTTAAATATATATCTTCTATGTTTTGAATTTGAAAAAAACATATTTTATTTGTCCAATTAAGAGGGGTTCGGTGAATGCGCATATGAAACTGGTGGGGTTCAGTACCTCCAACAAGGTTAAGAACCACTGCTATAGAGTATAAAAATGTATAAAATGATTGCTACATAGATGTTGATACAATATATCCAGCAGATAAAAGTGAAACTATAGGAGCAAAGTGAATAAAAGTGTCCAGCAGGTTGCACAGGTTGCTCCTATAGTTTCACTTTTATCTGCTGGATTACGCACGCGGCGATACCCCATATGTTAATTTTAATTTACACAGTTTTTTTTTATGGGAAAAGGGGGGTGATTCAAACTTTTATTAGGTAAGGGGTTAAATGACCTTTGTAAACTTTTTTTTTTTTCACTTTTTTTTTGCTCCATAGGGAGCTATAGCACTGCACACACTGATCTTTTATACTGATCAGTGAGATAGGGGCTCGATTGCTCAAGCCTGTAGATCAGGCTTGGAGCAATCAAACCCCGATTGGACACGGCAGAGACAGGTAAGGAGACCTCCGCCTGCGTCCCAGCTGATCGGAACATCGCGATTTTATCGCAATGTCCCGATCAGCCCGACTGAGCTGCCGGGAAGTTTTCGTTTTCAGATGCGGCAATCAACTTTGATCGCCGCGTCTGAAGGGTTAACAGCGTGCGGCACAACGATCGGTGCCGCACGCTGTTAGCCCAGGGTCCCGGCTATCGTTAGCAGCCGGGACCGACTAGGTGTGATGCGGGGTCACGGCGTGACCCCATTTTTCACACCGGGAACGGGCTCAGGGTGTACAGGTATGCCCTGAGTCCTTAAAGGGTACCTCTCATCAAAAAAACTTTTGATATATTATAGATTAATGTATGCAGAATAACTTTACAATTGCATGTTATTAAAAAATATGCTTCTTTCTATTTAATTTTCCACTTTGAAGAAATGACCACTAGGGGTCTCCCTACCAGTCCTGGCAGCAAGCATTTCAGACTCATGCTGGAGTCCTAAACACTACGAGCTGCCAGTCTGCTTTGTTCACGAAGGAGAACACTCAGAGCTGCCAGCCTGCTTTGTTCACAGCCTGTTTGGCTGTGAACAAAGCAGGCTGGCAGCTCGTAGTGTTTAGGACTCCAGCATGAGTCAGAAATGCTTGCTGACAGGACTGATTGGGAAAAATACAATAGAAAGAAGCATATTTTTCATTAACATGCTATTGGAAAGTTATTCAACATTCATTAATTTAAAATATATCAAAAGTTTATTTCATGAGAGGTACCCTTTAAGAGGTTAAGGGGCAATTACTTTTTCACATTGGCCTATGATGGTCAGGATAGGTTTTTCCATAAAAACTCAGTATGGGAAAACTCAGTATGGGACCGTGATCATTGTTAGATATGTGGACCTTTCCCATAACTTTTTATCATAACTTTCTCATTAACTTTTTGAAGCTAATACAGTCCCTCAAGTTACAATATTAATTGGTTCCAGGACGACCATTGTATGTTGAAACCATTGTATGTTGAGACCATAACTCTATGAAAACCCTTTAATTGGTTCTGAAGCCACCAAAATGTCATCCTAAAATGAGAAAAAGTAAGGATTAAACAAAAATAAGTAGAGAACTAATATAGATATTAAATCCTTAAATATAAAAGTAAGAAAGATCTGCTGGGAGCTGTAAATCACTGTCTATATGTAATGTCTGTATTGGTCTGTGTTCACACACAGCTATTGCATTGCTTGTGTGTGAACAGTTTTATGTTATATTTCCTGGCCAGGGAAGGGTTAAATGTTTCTGGCCTTTTCAGCCCAGGCCTCTGTTCGCCAATAGCCTTTCGGGTGTGTCTATTTATTGTCAGCCCAGCATAGCCTCTGGTTGCTGTTGATTACAGATAACTTCTTTGTTCCCTGTCTTGTTAACATATTGGACATGCGGCTAATGGAGGCTGGGTTAAACTCTGTTTGTTTTGTGCTTTCATCTACTATATCTGTTTTAGCAAGCACCTTGTATTTTCTGGATTTTGCCATTTTATATGCCATGCTTTTAGTAGATTTTAACCCCTTAAGGACTGTTTTTGCATTTTCATTTTTTCCTCATCACCTTCCAAAAATCATAACGCTTTAAATTTTGCACCTAAAAATCCATATTATGGCTTATTTTTTGCGCCACCAATTCTACTTTGCAGTGACATTAGTCATTTTACCCAAAAATCCACAACGAAACGGAAAAAAAAATCATTGTGCGACAAAATTGAGAAAAAAAATTCATTTTGTAGCTTTTGGGGGCTTCCGTTTCTACGCAGTGCATTTTTCGGTAAAAATAACACCTTATGTTTATTCTGTAGTTCCATACGGTTCAAATGACACCCTACTTATATAGGTTGGATATTGTCGTACTTCGGAAAAAAATCATAACTACATGCAGGAAAATGTATGTTAAAAATTCTCATCTTCTAACCCCTATAACTTTTTTTTCAGCGTACGGGCCGGTATGAGGACTCATTTTTTGCGCCGTGTTCTGAAGTTTTTATCAGTACCATTTTTGTATTGATCGGATTTTTTGATCGCATTTTATTCATTTTTTCATGATATAAAAGTGACTAAAATACACTATTTTGGACTTTGGAATTTTTTTGCGCACACTCCATTGACCGTGCGATTTAATTAACAATATATTTTTATAGTTCGGACATTTTAGCACGCGGCGATACCACATATGTTTATTTTTATTTAGTTTATTTTTTTTTATGGGAAAAGGGGGTTGATTCAAACTTTTAATAGGGAATGGGTTAAATGACCTTTGTTAACTTTTTTTTTTCACTTTTTTTTTGCAATGTTATAGCTCCCATAGGGACCTATAACACTGCACACACTGATCTCCTATGTTGATCCCTGCAAAGCCATAGCTTTGCAGGGATAAGTCAGATAGGCGGTCTATTGCTCAAGCCTGTAGTTCAGGTTTGGAGCAATCAATCGATGATCGGACGCCGCGGAGAGAGGTAAGGAGACCTCCACCTGCGTCCCAGCTGATCGGAACATTTTATCGTGATGTCCCGATCAGCCCGACTGAGCTGCCGGGAACGGTTTACTTTCGTTTTCAGATGCGGCGATCAACTTAGATCGCCCCGTCTGAAGGGTTAATAGTGCGCCGCCCTGTGATCAGTGCCGGGCGCTATTAGCCACGGGTCCCGGCTGTTGTTAGAGGCCGGGCCCGACCCGCTATGACGCGGGGCCACGGCGTTATAGATCGGGAGAGGACTCATGACGTAGCAGTACGTTATGAGTCCTTAAGGGGTTAAACTATGTGTGTTTAGTCGGTTTTGATTTATTATCCTTTCTGCTATGTGTCTGTTCACACTGTGTTTGCTCTTGTATCGGTTTGTGTGAAGTTCTGTTTTATATTTCTGTTCTCCTGCTGGGCCAGCATCCTGACCACACTGCCGTGTGTGTGCCGCTGGTCAGCAGTCTATTTGGATTTATTATAAAATTGCTATTCCCAAAGTGGGGTGGAGTGTCCAGTTTGTGTGTCCAGTGTGAACAGACAGATAGCAGAAAGGATAATAAATCCTAAACCCAACTAAACAAACATAATTTAAAAATCTACTAAGAGCATGGCACATAAAATGGCAAAACCCAGAAAATACAAGGTGCTTGCTAAAACAGATATAGTAGATAAAAGCACAAAACAAACAGTTTCACCCAGCCTCCATTAGTCACATGTCCAACATGTTAGCAAGACAGGGAATAAAGAAGTTATCTGTAATCACAAGCAACCAGAGGCTATACTGGGCTGACAATAAATAGACACACCTGAAAGACTATTGGCTAACAGAGGCCTGGGCTGAAAAGGCCAGAAACATTTTACCGTTCCCTTGCCATGAAACATAAAACTGTTCAAACACAAGCAATGCAATAGCTGTGTGTGAACACAGACCAATACAGACAAGACATTATGTAGAGGACAGGAGCTTCTTCAGGGTCCTGTACAGTACACGCAATGTCCTAAAAAAGCAAAATGGAGACGCCCTTCAAAAGCAAAAATTTGCAGCTAACTGTGGCACAGGTAAAGAGTAGTACAGAACATGTAATACCTCCCTGTACTTTAGGGAGGTGCTACCAGACAGGAGTTCAGTATTACAGGTATTTTACCAGTGAATGCCCATTCTAATTGGTCAGTTCTTTCAGCCATTGACACATTTTTGCAGATCTGGACTGTCCGTAGCATTGTATGTTGAGTCTGGTTTCAAGTTACAATGGTCCAGAAAAGACCATTGTATGTTGAAACTATTGTATGTTGAGGCCATTGTAAGTTGAGGGATCACTGTAATCTACAACCCTGCATTACAATGTCCAGCAATATCCTACATTGGACATCTTGTTGTTTGCTTTCCATACATGGATGGACTATGCTTTGTCTTCATGTTTATTCAGTTAATTTCCAGTGGTTTGATGTCAGTCACTCATACTCAGGTGGTCACCCCTGGCAATCTCATGGTCTAGCCATAATTCGTGTTCTGCCTGACCATGGCATACCAATGGCTATCAATGGTGATCTAATAATTTCTGGTCCATAATGACCATTTCAGGTGATTTAGTTGCTTCCTATTTTTTCATTGCCATTTATTTTTGGTAACCCAGCGAGTAAGCTAACATTTATGGTGGATTTATGGTGCATTATCCAACATTAATGATCTATTGGTTTACTGGAAATCTTTTTGTCTTCTTGTCTTTTTACATACCTGCCTTCAGCTTTATAATAGAGGTGTTCTATTTCATTATATTGATTATTGATATTGATGAAAAATCATTTGCAAAATATTTGAAAATCATTTGCAAAATATTTGAAAATATTTGCCTATAACATCTATGCCTGGGCCCTGATGCTACGGCTACCTCTGGACACCCTATAATTACGCCCTTGTCTGTGTGGGTGCCTGAGTACAGTGCTCATGTTTCTCCGGGGCTCCAATAGACAGTGCATATAATACAGTATGCTGAGTATGCAAGTGTATATATATATATATATATATATATATATATATATATACAGTATATATATATATATATATATATATATATATATACATATATATACACACACACACACACACGCACACACTTGGTTCACTTTCCTCATATGCTTGCAAATATATACCTGATAGGAAGTAAGTGACCAGGGCCCCAAAACAGCTTACCACTAACTGTACATCTGCCAAAATGCTGCCACAGCTGTTCCCATCAATAACTCTGGGTGTGTTCAGGAAAGTAAATAGGCTCTGAATTAAGTGTTTCTTGGGGAAAGGCACACCCTCCATTACAGAATTTATTATGTGAATTATAACATTCGGACAAGTTATGCAATTGAAGAAGTTTTAACGTTTTACTAGTATTGGCCAAAAGAAACATTAGAGTAATTTGGGAGTAGAGAAAGTATACAGGAGCTCTGTGTGGGTAAAACCTCATACGTCTCTATTGATGTCTTCAGTTTCTCTACACATGCATTTATTTTAACTGTTGCTTCAGGAGCGAAATTTCAGTATTTCATAAGGACTAAGAAGTAAAATAGACTTATGATCTAATGACTATTTTATGAATATTATAACAACAGTTCATACTAGAAATGGGACCTAAATCCTAAATGGTCTCATTTTCCTCAGTATATGTGAGTATATATGGAGCATGCTGATCTACACATAAAGTCATGTTTATTGCTGCAGGAAAATGATAGTACCGTATATCCCGGCGTATAAGATGACTTTTTAACCCCGAATTTTCTTCTGAAAAGTCGGCGGTCCTGCGGGTATTGAGGTCCGGGATAGGAAAACTTCTGATTATCTGCCCAGGCCGGCTTCCGTGTGTGGCTGCAGGCGGGGGCTAGCCAGAGCAAGTAAAAACTAATACTGTATACTAAAAACCAGGGTGCCTCCAGCTGTTGTGAAACTACAACTCCCAGCACGGCAAAGGCTGTCCGGGCATGCTGTGAGTTGTAGTTTTACAACAGCTGGAGGCCCCCTGGTTTTTAGTATACAGTATTGGTTTTTAGCTGCTCTGGCCGGCCCCCGCCTGCAGCCACATACGGGAGCCGGCCCGGGCAGATAATCATAGGTATTCCTATGCCGGACATCCCTGTGTCCCGAAAAATCTTTTCGGGACATAAGGATGTCCGCCGGTCATTTACCATTCCCCGGCGTTCTCCTGCGATCCTCCTTCGGTCTTCCTGCTGTCCGGTCCTCCGTCTCTATGGTTGTATGCACGGGACGTCAGTGACTACAACCATAGAGGCAGAGGAGCGCAGGACCAGGAGGACCACAGGAGGACAAGTGCCGACCTGGGCTTGGTGAGTGACCGGCTTTGCTATCTTAAGTGATCCGGTCACCGCTCCCCGGTCCCGGCACCTACTGCTTTTGTCCATAGGCCATAGCAGTAGATGGTGACCCGGGCCGGAGGAGCGGTGATCGGAACACTCTGGGGGCAGACCAGTACAGACATACAGCCTGCAGCCATACACTGTATATGGCTGGAAGACGTATGTCTGTTGGGGGGAGCTGCCAATCTAATGTGGGGGGAGCTGCCTACAAATGTGGGGGGAGCTGCCTACAAATGTGGGGGGAGCTGCCTACAATTGTGGGGGGAGCTGCTTACAAATGTGGGGGGAGCTGCCTACAAATGTGGGGGAGCTGCCTACTATTGTGGGGGAACTGCTGACCTAATGTGGGGGGAGCTGCCTACAAATGTGGGGGGAGCTGCCTACAAATGTGGGGGAGCTGCCTACTAATGTGGGGGAACTGCTACTAATGTGGGGGAGCTGCCTATTAATGTGGGGTAACTGCTGACCTAATGTGGGGTAACTCCCGACCTATTGTGGGGAAGCTGCCTACTATTGTGGGGGAACTATACTGCCTACCTAATGTGGGGGAACATGATGCCTACCTAATGTGGGGGGAACTACAAGGTACCGTACATCGCGGTAGGAGGGGTAGTCTTATATGGCGAGTATATCCCAAACTCTATATTTTAACTGTAAAAGTTGGGGGTTGTCTTATACGCCGGCATATACGGTAAATTTACAAGAACTAAAAGGCTGAATAGACTTAGGATTTAAAGACAAATATAACATTTCATATTATAAGGGCTCATCCACATTATGGAATCTCCGTTCAAGATATATTCCGTATGGAAATTCCATCTGGAGAGGATGCTGGAAACACAAGCAGGCAATAGGACCGGCTTAGAAATGTACCATCTCAATAGATGGCAAAGCATTTCAGAAAAGATTCATCCAACAGAATGAACATGCTGATCCCATGTTTAGCCTCTGTTCTTAGCATCAGTCAAGTGATGTCCACTCCTGTATTAACACCGGAGTGCCCAACGGAGGCAGAACAGGGCACCAACGCAAGATTGGAGGGGAAGGTAAGTAGCGCTTTGTTATTTTAGGCATTTCGGGGCTTTTTAAGAAAATAAAACTTTTTAAAACACAGATAACACCTTTAGTGGCATCTTAACTGGGTTATCTTAGAAATCTTAGAAAGTGAAGACATATTGCTAGCATTCATTAACATTTTTGTTCATCCACATTGGTTTTCTTTTATTTCTGACCCTTTACTTTACACATTATTTGTAAGTCACCGGGATTACGGGATGAACAACGTAATTCCACTCCTACATTGCCTACAACAAATGATTGAAACGAGGGCTGGTCAAGGCAATGGAGAAGTTGCGCCTACATCTCGCGGCTACATGGGCCCTGTGAGGGCAGAACTGGGGGAGAAGGATGAGGGGCAGATTGGAGCACAGGCTAGGTTTGATGAGATGGGCTGTGTTCCTAGTCATCGGACAGGAGGTGAGGAGCAGGATCAGCTAGAGGAGCTAGAGGGTTATTGTAAGGAAGGCGAGACAGAGGACCCAGACACACCGTGGCAGTATGCAGTGGATATGGAGGCAGGGAGTCCCTCTGAGTCACTGGCGCAAATGGCACGATGCATGCTCAGCTGCTTGCGTAGTGACCCCCGAATTGTCAGAATTCGTCAGCGGGATGACCTCTTGCTCTCCACCTTATTGGACCCCCGCTTCCATCACAGAATGGGGGCCTTTTTTACACCCACTGAGAGGGAGGACAAACTGACCTACTACAAAGAGATCCTGAATAGTCAGTAGGCCGAGGCCGATCGGTGACATGGTCCATCCACTCGCAGGTCTGACTCGGGGGGCCCTCTGCGCTCACCTTCCACTGCCATGGCTGCTGGGGAGGGGTGGCAGGAGCAGTACCAGCTCCATTATCAACAGCCTAAGTCTACAGTCGCTGATGAGTAGCTTTCTTCACTTCATAGTGAAGCAACTCATCAGCAGCAGGTAGACATGGAGCAGGACCTGAACCAGCAGGTGGTGGCATACCTTGAAGATCCGCTGGACTTCTGGGCAGCCAAACTTGATTTATGCCCTGGAGTAGCTGTCCTGCCCGGCCAGTAGTGTGCCATCAGAGCGGGTGTTTAGTGTGGCCGGGGCCATAGTCACCCCAAGGCGAACTCGTCTGTCCACTAAAAATGTGGAGAGACTGACCTTTGTGAAGATGAATCAGGGATGGATCAGCCAGGATTTCCAGCCACCAATGCCACATGCCTCAGAGTAGATTGACCATATTGCTACACCAACACTTCACAATTATGGTTATGAAACCCTCTTGGGTTTTCAATTAGGGTTATGAAACCCTCTTGGGTACTGCAAATGCCTGCTCCTGACTGATCCTGTGTCTTTCAGGAACTACTTGCCTCAGTGATGCTTCTGGCCTTGGGCCTTTAATTTTTGGATGTTTAGCAGTAGCTAAATACATGCTTAATGCAAATTTCAACATTGATCTTTAAATGTAAGGGGTTATGAAACCCTCTTGGGTACTGCGAATGCCTGCTCCTGACTGATCCTGTGTCTTTCAGGAACTTCTTGCCTCACTGATGCTTCTCTCCTTGGGCCTTTAATTTTTGGATGTTTAGCAGTAGCTAAATACATGCTTAATGCAAATTTCAAAATTGATCTTTAAATGTAAGGGGTTATGAAACCCTCTTGGGTACTGCAAATGCCTGCTCCTGACGGATCCTGTGTCTTTCAGGAACTACTTTCCTCATTGATGCCTCTGGCATTGGGCCTTTAATTTTTGAATGTTTAGCAGTAGCTAAATACGTGCTTAATGCAAATTTCCACATTGATCTTTAAATGTAAGGGGTTATGAAACCCTCTTGGGTACTGTGAATGCCTGCTCCTGACTGATCCTGTGTCTTTCAGGAACTACTTGCCTCACTGATACTTCTGGCCTTGGGCCTTTAATTTGTGGATGTTTGCACTAGCTACATACATACTTAATTGAAATTTCAAAATTGATCATGCAATGTAAGGGGTTATAAAAGCCTCTTGGGTACTGCTGATGCCTGCTCCTGACTGCTCCTGTGTCTTTAAGGAACTACTTGCCTACATGATGTTTCTGGGCTTGGGCCTTACATTTTTGGATTTTTGGAAGATACATTCATGCTTAATTTACATTTCAACATTTATGGTGCGATGTATGGGGTTATTAAACCCTCTTGGGTACAGTTTTTTTTTTAAATTTCTTAAAATTTTCTCAAATAAACTTGAAATTTCCAGAGTACTAAACATTATACCATGTAACTCTTGTTGTGTGTGTTTTTTTAATTACAATTTTCAAAAATAATACAGTGAGGCATGAACTTTATTTCAGAAAACATTACTTTAGAGAAGAATGCCTTTTTTTAGTCCACCGTCCTGCATTATAGAGTCTTCATAAGTTGTTTTGAAACTTGCTATATGCTTTCCTTTGCCATCATAAGGTGATTTCACAGAAGGGACTACAGGCATAGCATTTTCTTTATCTGATATAGTAATACTGGTAATGCTAGAACTGTCTTCAGGAGTAACTGGGTAAGACATAGTAAGTTTGTAAGGAGTCAAAAGTGAAATTTTTGTAGCTGAATTGCCATTTACTTTGGCCTGCTGGGAACCTTGCACAAACGCTCCATTAACCATCAATTGAGTTGATTCTGTTAGACATTTTCTGTCTGTGGTTGGGCACTTCTGTACCTCGGCAAATTTCAAAATTTTTAAGAAATCTTCTGTCTGTTAAATCTGACTGCTTATACTTTCAACCTGTTTAGGATTTACCTCTTTGCCATTAACAGTAAGGTGTTCCTGTACACTGCAGGATTTGGCCATATTTTTGCTCTTTCCAGATTTGGCCACAAGCTGCAGAGATTTCTTAACTGTCTTATGTGCCTTTCTTAAGTGCAGTATAGCTCGGTCTTATCTTTTGGATATGCGCTTGTTCTTACAAAAAGGTATTTCGTTAGACAACATACCTAAGACAACTTTAATATTTTCTTCTGACTGAGAGAACTTTTGAAATCTTCTAGTACACCTTTAAATAAGCACTGAAGTTACCCTTTTTTTATTCAGTCTATTCTTTATTGTGGGAATATCAATTGTGTTCAAGGCTTTATTTGATGGAACTGGGCTACAGGTGACTGCTGTGTCATGTGACTCAACACTGTTATCCACTTTTAATGAGAGTGTCTCAAGGTTGTCATTTTTACTTTCTATTAAAATTGGAGTGTCTGTCTGAATTTCTGAGATAGAATCTGCTATCAGGTGATCTTGAGTTAAAGAATTCAAATCCTCGAATGAGTTACATGTTGCTTGTTGGGATGGACCAATTTCCTATTTCTGTGATCAATATTGGCTTCCCATTGCTTCAGCCACCTCAAGGATGTGGCATTCAGACACCATATAGTCTAGAATATGCTATCATGTGATCTTGAGTTAAAGAAGATATCCCATGCAGCAAAGAAAAAAAAAATACCTAGCCATTCCATAGTATATTCACCTACCACCTCTCTGACATGTTTGTGATTTTTTTTCCGCCCCCCATTCACCAGCTATTCAGCTCATAAATTCCAGTTACTTCCTGGTTATGGTGGCTATGCCTGTGATCTCAAAGACTACATTTCCCTGCATGCACTGCTCACATTTCCTGCTCTCAGCTGCCTGAGCAGAGAGCTTGTTACCTCCCCTAACTTATGTTAGCCACTCCCACATAACACTGAGCTCCAATCATAGCCCTATACAGCAGGGTGACCACGAGGAAACAAAATGTAATCTCAGTGCTCAGAGAGAGGGACCCTGGAGTTGAAGCTGCAGTTTTTACACTGTAAAATCACTCTCTCCCCCTCCTCCTCTCAATGAAACAGCTTTACAGTGGCACAATCACCTCCCCCCTTCTCTGCCCTGCACTCCTCTCTCCCCAGTGCTCAGTGTGACAATTCTACTCTCCCTCCCCTCCATTCTCAGTGTGACAGCCCTACGCTGGCAGCTCCCTCCCCTCCCCCCTCTCCTCCGTTATCAGTGTAAAAACATTAGCAAGGAGAGGGGAGAGAACTATGATCTGAATCAGCCGGCATATAGGCAGTGCTGCTCAGCCAATCACTGCAGAACAGAGGGAGGACAGTGTGAATATTCATCAGATGGGAGGGGCTAAGGCCGAGCTCAGGCAACTCTCTGCAGCACAGGGGTTTTCTGGGTAATTGTCACGTCACGGCCCCTGGATGCTGCTGATAACACCCTGAATAGGGGGTCGAAAGTCATGAAAACCTGGAACAGCTGAATTTCCTGTCAGACAGAAGAATGCAGAAAAAGCTGGTTTCTAAGCAGCATTGGTAATGGAAGTGATTTACAAACCTGTATAACTTTACCTTCTGCACTAAAAGCTGAACAATTGTTTACTGTGAGACTTGTCCTTTAAATAATTCAAATCCTCAAATGAATTACATGTTGCTTCTTTGGATGGACCAATTTCCTATTTGTGTGATCCATAGTGGCTTCCCATTGCTTCGGCCACCTCAAGGTTGTGGCATTCAGACTCCATATAGTCTCGAATCTGCTATCAAGTGATCTTGAGTTGAATAATTCAAATCCTCAAATGAATTACATGTTGCTTCTTTGGATGGACCAATTTCCTATTTGTGTGATCCATATTGGCTTCACATTGCTTCTGCCACCTTCAGGCTGTGCCTTTCAGACACCATATAGTCTCCTCATACTGATGCCACCTCCATGCTCTGTCATTGTGCCACCATGTGACATGTGGCTCCTTGTTCGATTTGGTCCTTCGTAGCCACACGCTGGGTCCAGGCACACTTAAACTTGAAATTTTTTAATTAAAGGGGTACTCCGCTGCCCTGTGTCGGAAGCTCCGCTCCCCAGCATCCGGAAGTTTATTGTTCTGGACGCTGTGTGCGGGCTTCCGTGTTCAGGGCTGCCCCTAGTGACGTCACACTTGCGCCCTCAGCGAAAGTCTATGGGAAGGGGGTGCGATGGCCATGACATCACGAGGGGCAGTCCTGAACACGGAAGCACGCACACAGCATCCGGAACAATAAACTTCCGGACGCTGGGGAGCGGAGCTTCCGACAGGGCAGCGGAGTACCCCTTTAAAGCCCTCTTATGTACGCATCCTCCTGCCAGATCCAGGCTGTGTCTTTCAGCAACTAGATTGTTTTGGGATGCAGCTGGGCCTGTGCCTAATATGTATGGATGTTAGCACTACCTAACGTAAGTGCTTAATAGAAATTTCACTACTTGCCTTACTGGTGCTTCTGGGCTTGGGCCTTAGATTTATGGATGTTTAGCACTGGCTAAATACATGCTTAATTGAAATTTCAAATTTGATCTTGCAATGTATGGGGTTATTAAACCCTCTTGGGTCCTGCAGATGCTTGCTCCTGACTGCTCCTGTGTGTTTCAGGAACTCCTTGGCTTACTGTTGAGGCTGGGCCTGGCCCAATTTTTTTTTGATGTTAGCACTAGCTAATATACCTCTTCAATAGAGATTTCAACAGTCATCTTTTAATCTTATAGGTAGTAATTTTTTCAAGACTGAGGCCCTTTGGCCGTCGATGCCATATTATCTGTGGAATTATCACAAGAATCCAATGAAACATGTTGGAGCAATAGCAATGAACCATAACTGATTAAATGAAACATTCGTACTTTCATAGTCAGGGGGGCACTGAGAGGCAGGTGTTGGAACATGTGGTATCTCGCCTGGCGGAGGACCGCCAGCTCGATGCTCACCAGAATGAGTAAGGAAAAAATTTGATTTTCACATGACATTACATGAAATATGACATAAAAGATCTCTTTAGGCTCTTCAATTTTCACACCTTATGGTCTCCCGGCTGTCACAAAGATGCTCTGCAGCAGCGGTTCTAATGGCAATGCCTGTAATCTGCATGCCATTGTGAATAACAGTATGATTTCACTAATCTAGCTCACTCCTTATGCGTCTTACAGCAAGGCAAAGTGTTCTACACCCCTATTGGGGCTCTCAGTAGGCCAGAAATAGCTGTTTTTAATATAGGTTCACCGCAAATTTATTCAACCTGAAATTAACTTTTTCAAAAAAATTGAGCAGATCGGCCAAATCTAATTTTTGAAAAGATCGCTCATCTCTAGCGGTGTTGTCTGGTATTAACCCTTTAGACTTGACAATCAAAGTTGTTCGCCGCGTCTAAAATGTAAAAATGTGAAAAAAGAATTCCCTGCAGCTCAGTCAGGCTGATAGGGACCAGTGCAGTGAAACCGCGGTGTCCAAGTCAGCTAGGACGCATGAGGCAGGTCCCTTAC
This sequence comes from Hyla sarda, assembly GCF_029499605.1. Taxonomy (NCBI): domain Eukaryota; kingdom Metazoa; phylum Chordata; class Amphibia; order Anura; family Hylidae; genus Hyla; species Hyla sarda. The sequence continues at coordinate 82,135,170 of NC_079191.1, forward strand.
CTGCCTCCTGCCCGTCTGATCGGCAATTGATTGCTCCAAGCCTGAGATCCAGGCTTGAGCAATCGACTGCCAATAACACTGACCAGTGCAATGCTATGGCATAGCATTGATCAGTGCTGGCATTCTATGTACTGCATGTTATAGTCCTCTATAGGGGCTATAACATTGCATAAAAAAAAGTGTAAAAAAATTATTAATAAATGTGATTTAACTCCTTCCCTAATAAAAGTTTGAACCCCCCCCCCCCTTTTCCCATAAAAAATGTAAATAAAAATAATTATACACATATCTGGTATCGTCGCCTGCATAAATGTCCGGAATATAAAAATATATCCTTGACGGTCAATGGCGTACACATTAAAAAAATCCCAAAGTTCAAAATAGCATATTTTTGTCACTTTTTATACCATGTAAAATGAATAAAAAGCGATCAAAAAGTCAAATCAAAACAAAAATGGAACAAATAAAATCTTCAGATCATGGCGCAAAAAATTAGCTCTCATACATCCCCACATGCAGAAAAATAGTCAGAATAGGAAATTTTTTAACATTATAATTTTCGTGCATGTAGTTATGATTTTTTCCAGAAGTAAGACAAAATCAAACCTATATAAGTAGGGTATCATTTTATTCATATGGACCTAAATATAAGGTGTCATGTTTATCAAAAAATGCACTGCATAGAAACGGAAGCCCTCAAAAATTACAAAATTGTGTTTTGTTTCTTTTTCAATTTTGTCTCACAACGATTTGTTTTTGTTTCGCCGTATATTTATGGATAAAATGACTGATGTCATTACAAAGTTGAATTGGTGGCGCAAAAAAAAAAAAATCATATGGGTCTGTAGGTGCAAAATATAAAGGGTTATGATTTTTAAAAGGTGAGGAGGAAAAAAATGAAAGTGCAAAAACGGGAAAACCCTGAGTCCCCAAGGGGTTAAATCAAGTTCTTCCATGCTAAACCCAGAATACTATTTTTATTGACCTAAGTATGGATAAAAGACCCTAACATACTGAAATTTGAAAGGATCTTTTGCTGTTATAATAAATTTGGAATGCAAGACCACTTTTAACAGGTGTACAGTAAGAGGTGACATTGGTGTACAGATAAGACACCATTTACAAAAGGCTCATTTGGCCCTGACACTCATTGCTGTCAGTTGTCTCCTTGATAAAGCCACACAAGTGGTGAAACATGTCGGGGTGTGACAGTTTTGTATTTTAACCAGCAACTCCACTGTATCTTATGTTTAACTAAAATCACCAATGAGGTCTAGTTTAATAGCCCACACCTGCGGTGCATAGCAGGTGGCAGGTGCTTAGGGTTGGGACCTCCCAAATACCTCCTACCTCCTATGGGCCAAAAGATCGAATAATTGCCACATTTATAAGTGGCCTAAGAATAGAGATTATTGCGATCTCTGTATCAGGGAGCACCCAAGAGTGACTCCGGAGCTTCAGGAATATACAACAATTTGAGGCACATTCAGCCCAATTGTAGAGATCCTTCAGACTGGGTCGTCCCACCCACAACCGATCTTATCTTATGGCTTATCACACAAACATTTATGAGTACAGTGGAGCTGTGTTTTTAATACTTGTATTCCTCACCTACATATTATTTTGTTCATAATAAAAGTAAAGTTTTACTAATAGTGTGACACATGTAACATAGAGGTTTTCTTTAACCCCTTTTGGGGTTATTTTTTTGTATATTGTATTACCTTTACATGTGTCATTGGGCCGCAAGGTAGTAGTTTAGTAACCTCTGCACAGGTCAAGAGCCAAAAAAACACTTTCATTTTAGTGAATAGGATCTGGGCCAGACTATTGTGTATATGTTTCTGGGGCTTTAATTGAAAAAAAAAACTGCTTGAGCAAGAAGGCTGCACCCTTTGCACCCATAATAATGTACTAAAAATGTAATTAAAAAGTTACAATCAGAAAATAGAATTAGTTAGAAAAAAAAGAACATGTTTCAGTATCTGCTTCTAATCATTAAAAAAATTGTGAAAAAAATTGGAAAACCCACTTAACTCCACAATGTTGTCAACATCCTGTTTGTTCAAAACTACCACATATATAGAAATATGAATATATATATATATATATATATATACAACTGGTTAAAAAAAAAAAAAAAAAAAAAACTATACTCGCCTACTTCTGATCCCCCGTTGAGGTCTCCCTCCACTGCTTGTATCCTCTCCCTGCTTTTGAGACGAGATGTTAAAACAGGATCTGCCTTCTCAGCCAATCTTTAGCTGCAATGGTTTCCCATCTCAGCCATTCAGTGATTGGCTGAACAGATAGATACTGCTCTGACCCTTTATACCCAAGGCCCAAAAATATTTGCTGCATTACTAAGTGCTAATCAGGTAGAAAGACTGTTAGGGAGAGAGTCTGGTGGAGAGAGGTTGCATAAGCATTGTATCTTTTATTACTATTTCCATTCCATTCCATAGTACTGAACATAAGATAAAGGGTTAAGCACATAACATGAGACAGAAGCAAGTACAATAAACAAGAATTGAATAAAAGACAGATGTAGAAAGAACCCTGCCCCAATGGCTTTACAATCTACAGTATGTTTTCTACTTTTTGCAAGCAAATTAACCCATTTGAATACAACAGACCAATATTTAGCAAGATAGTCTTATGTTTAACAAATGAATTAACAGTATATATATAAATATTTATCAGAATATTTATTGGACATAAATTGTGTAGGATGAAGGAATGAAAGAATGGTGGAGGAATGGTGGCAGCTCAGTATCTCCATTACTAAGTCTTCGCTGCAGTGATGGAAGGTGCAAAGACTATCCTGTAGATATGAAAAGAAGAAAACAAATTATTACATTATGTAACACCTCACCTAAAGTAAATATTTTGCCTAAATTGTAATTTAACCAGCTGCTTAAAAATATCCTTTTCTACTCCAGTTCTAGTTTCTGATGCTAATCTTTTACATTATTTCATTTTTTGTACATTATTATGGGGCAGCCATCTTGCCTGAGCTGTTTTAACAGCATATAGAGACATGGTTTACAACATTCCCATGGACATAGGCACAATAGTCTGGAGAAGACAATATTCACATTTGAGAGTTTTCTAGGCATGCATTTTCTCATAACACATTTCCTTTAAAGGGGTTCTCCACCCCTAGACATGTTGTGCCCTATCCAAAGGACGGGGAATAACATGTCTCATAGCAGATGGTCCGGCCGTTGGGACCCTCTGCGATCTCCGGGCTGGCACTGCGACACACACTGTGCTTCCTGACATGAACTATAATACATACTGTGCTCCCTGAAATGATATACAGTATAACACACACTGTGCTCCCTGATATGAATTATAACACATACTGTGCTTCCTGACAATAACCATAGCACATACTGCGTTCCCTGATATGAGTTATAACACATACTGTGCTTCCTGACATAAACTATAATACACACTGTGTTCCCTGACATGAATTATAACACAAACTGTGCTTCCTGACAGGAACCATAACACACAGTGGCAGGCATAGGCGTGCGCAGCCTATTGCATTAGGGTGTGCACCCTAAAGCACAAACTCACGCTGCGCGCGTGCATATATATATGTATATATATACGCACACAGTTAGTATAGTTCCCCCACATTAGGTGCAGTATAGTTCCCCCACATTAGGTGCAGCATAAGTCCCGCCACATTAGGTGCAGTATAGTTCCCCCACATTAGGTGCAGTATAAGTCCCACCACATTAGGTTGGCAGAATAAGTCCCCGCACATTAGGTTGGCAGTACAGTTCCCCCACATTAGGTTTGCAATACAGTTCCCCCACATTAGGTTGGCAGTACAGTTCCCCCACATTAGGTGCAGTTCAGTTCCCCCACATTAGGTGCCACCTAATGTGGGGGAACTGTACTGCACCTAATGTGGGGTAACTGTACTGCCAACCTAATGAAGGGGAACTGTACTGCTCCTAATGAGGGGGAACTGTACTGCACCTAATGTGGGGGAACTGTACTGCACCTAATGTGGGGGAACTGTACTGCACCTAATGTGGGGGAACTGTACTGCACCAGTACAGTTCCCCTACATTAAGTGCAGTACAGTTCCCCCACATTATGTGCAGTACAGTTCCCCTACATTATGTGCAGAACAGTTCCCCTACATTAGGTGCAGTATAGTTCCCCCACATTAGGTGCAGTATAGTTCCCCACATTAGGTGCAGTATAGTTCCCCACATTAGGTACAGTATAGTTCCCCCACATTAGGTGCAGTATAGTTCCCCCACATTAGGTTGGCAGTATAGTTCCCCACATTAGGTTGGCAGTATAGTTCCTCACATTAGGTGCAGTATAGTTCCCCCACATTAGGTGCAGTATAAGTCCACGCACATTAGGTTGGCAGTACAGTTCCCCCACATTAGGTTTGCAATACAGTTCCCCCACATTAGGTTGGCAGTACAGTTCCCCCACATTAGGTGCAGTTCAGTTCCCCCACATTAGGTGCCACCTAATGTGGGGGAACTGTACTGCACCTAATGTGGGGTAACTGTACTGCCAACCTAATGAAGGGGAACTGTACTGCATCTAATGAGGGGGAACTGTACTGCACCTAATGTGGGGGAACTGTACTGCATCTAATGAGGGGGAACTGTACTGCACCTAATGTGGGGGAACTGTACTGCACCTAATGTGGGGGAACTGTACTGCACCTAATGTGGGGGAACTGTACTGCACCAGTACAGTTCCCCTACATTAAGTGCAATACAGTTCCCCCACATTATGTGCAGTACAGTTCCCCTACATTATGTGCAGAACAGTTACCATACATTAGGTGCAGTATAGTTCCCCCACATTAGGTGCAGTATAGTTCCCCACATTAGGTGCAGTATAGTTCCCCACATTAGGTACAGTATAGTTCCCCCACATTAGGTGCAGTATAGTTCCCCCACATTAGGTTGGCAGTATAGTTCCCCACATTAGGTTGGCAGTACAGTTCCCCCACATTAGGTGCAGTACAGTTTCCCCACATTAGGTTGGCAGTATAGTTCTCCAAATTAGGTTGGCAGTATAGTTCCCCACATTAGGTGCAGTATAGTTCCCCCCACATTAGATGCAGTATAGTTACCCCCACATTAGGTGCAGTACAGTTCCCCCACATTAGGTGAAGTACAGTTCCCCCACATTAGGTGCAGTACAGTTCCCCCACATTAGGTGCAGTACAGTTCCCCCACATTAGATGCAGTACAGTTCCCCCACATTAGGCTGGCAGTATAGTTCCCCCACATTAGGTGCAGTATAGTTCCCCACATTAGGTGCAGTATAGTTCCCCCACATTAGGTGCAGTATAGTTCCCCACATTAGGTGCAGTATAGTTCCCCCACATTAGGTGCAGTATAGCTCCACCACATTAGGTGCAGTATAATTCCCCCACATTAGGTGCAGTATAGTTCCCCCACATTAGGTGCAGTATAGTTCCCCCACATTAGGTGCAGTATTAATCTGGGGGTACTACCTGCCTACTCGGGGCCCCAGATTAACCCCCTCCCCCCCAGATTAACCCTATCCCCCCACCCTGTTAGAAGGTAGTACCCCCCTGATGACCCCCTCCCCCCCCCAGTAGGATGGTAGTACCCCCCCCAGTTTAACCCCCTCTCCCCCCCTGAAGGAATGCAGCACCCCCCAGATTAACCCTATCCCCCCACCCTGTTAGAAGGTAGTACCCCCCTGATGACCCCCTCCCCCCCCCAGTAGGATGGTAGTACCCCCCAGTTTAACCCCCTCTCCCCCCCTGTAGGAATGCAGTACCCCCCAGATTAACCCTATCCCCCCACCCTGTTAGAAGGTAGTACCCCCCTGATGACCCCCTTCCCCCCAGTAGGATGGTAGTACCCCCCAGTTTAACCCCCTCTCCCCCCCTGAAGGAATGCAGCACCCCCCAGATTAACCCTATCCCCCCCACCCTGTTAGAAGGTAGTACCCCCCTGATGACCCCCTCCCCCCCAGTAGGATGGTAGTACCCCCCAGTTTAACCCCCTCTCCCCCCCTGTAGGAATGCAGTACCCCCCAGATTAACCCCCTCCCCCCAGACCCAGTAGGCAGGTAATCCTGCGAGCCGCGTACCGTCACGTCATGCTCTGGGGCCGGTCTCCTTGAATACAGCGTGACGTCCTGCTGAAGGTCATGTGACGGCAGTAACGCGCCGTCACATGACCGGACCAACTGAAGGTGAGCTAGAGCGGAGCGGGGCACAAACAGGAGTAGGAGGCAGCGCTGTGCGCTGTACGGACAGGCGCACCGCACAGCGGGGGAGCGGGGATCTGGGCTGGTGAAGGACGGTCGGGCACAGATGGGGGGGGGCTGCGTAGCGTCTTGGTGTCACCCGGTGCGGGCCGCACCCGGGTCGCAACGCCACTGGATTAGGGTGTGCCTGGGCACACCCGGCACACCCCGTGCACACGCCTATGGTGGCAGGAATTAAAACACAAAAAGTCATCAATTGGAGAAAAACAGCCATGGTCTCACATCTACATCTTGCACAAAGATCCTGTGCTTCTCAGTATAAATAAGTCTATGGGGTGATGCGGCCCAGAGCCTGAGGCTAGGTCGGTTGTTCGGCCACTGGGTCGTTCCTATGAGCACTGGCGTCACGGCGGTGGTGGACGCCACTCAGCGCCACATTATTTTATGTTAGGGGTTAACCAGTGGAATTTGTTATATCAGAATTTCAGAACTAATTCAGGGAGAAAAGTGTATATTAAAGGGGTTATCCAGTGGAACGAGTTAAAGGGGTATTCCAGGCCAAAACTTTTTTTTAAATATCAACTGGCTCTGGAAAGTTAAACAGATTTGTAAATTACTTCTATTAAAAAATCTTAATCCTTCCAATAGTTATTAGCTTCTGAAGTTGAGTTGTTGTTTTCTGTCTAACTGCTCTCTGATGACTCACGTCCCGGGAGCTGTGCAGTTCCTATGGGGATATTCTCCCATCATGCACAGCTCCCGGGACGTGACATCATCATTGAGCAGTTAGACAGAAAACTTCAGAAGCTAATAACTATTGGAAGGATTAAGATTTTTTAATAGAAGTAATTTACAAATCTGTTTAACTTTCCGGAGCCAGTTGATAGATATAAAAAAAGATTTTGCCTGGAATACCCCTTTAATTTACTATTGTCCCCAGCCTGCCTACAAAAAATACCATGAGACTTTTTGTAGCCATCAGTTGAGACTGAACCAGCTTATTATAATGTGCACAGACAAGGGGCTGGATTGCTTTTTAACTACGGATAGATTTCAGCTGTTGTCTTGGCTCTCCATGCCTCTTTGCACCTCCCTTTCTTTATTTGTTCAATACTTTTTCCCTGTGTCATTTCACACATACATTTTTGAGCTTATTTGCTGTGGTTTCTTTGTATGTATGGATTATTTGATTTGTTTCCAACATCTGGCGTAACAATCCATGTCTATAGCACCTTTGGAAATATATTTAGTGAGAAAAATATTGACATGTTCAATACTTATTTCACCTGCTGTAAATACAACACTTTTAAGATCATCTTAGGTAGGTCCTAGGAACAATATATACCCTATGGGAATAAACATGTTAAAAACAAGAGAAAACCTACTGTATGTGGCTAAATAAAATCTTAGGGGGTGTAATAAATAATTGGAACTATGTTTAAACTACTAATTCAAAAAGTTACTGAATAGGCATTTAAAATGTATAAGGCGAAAAAAAAATTTGTGTAGAGGACAAAGGCCGCAGATTGAAGAGAGATTTATTGCCACAGAATGTAAAAAGATCCTACCACCTAAAAAAAGGGAACTATGCAAATCAAACAAAGTTCACACTGAAACAATGGCCCTGATTTACTACTGTAAACTTGACATGTTTTGTCGGGTTGTATGCCAGATTCTGGCGCATTGTGCAAGAAATCCTGTCTGCGTCAGAATTTGCGCCAGAATTGAAAAAAAAAAACGACTAACTCTCCATTTTACTGAGAGAACCTGGGGAAAGTGGGCGTGGCTGCTGAAAAGGAGGCGTGTCTCCGACATTTTTACAGAAACCCGACATATTTACTAAGGTTTCCACAGAAAATGTGGTGGATTTGAGCTGAGGAAAACCCGACAGATCAGAGGATGTGTAAAAAAAAGCAAAGTGTAGGGGAAGTGGAAAATGTAGGGAAACCTTAGTAAGTACTGTGGAAAAAACTTGTAGGGAATTAAAACTCCCAAAGAAAACTACACTCCACTCTTAGTAAATCAAGGCCAATATAACTCCAAAAAAGTAATTAGTAAATTTTTGCAGACACACTCCTTTTCCCTGATGGCCATTTTCTGAGTAAAGTGGTTTTGAGCAAAGTGGAGAGTTTGTAGGGCTTTTTGGATTTTTTGTAGGAAATTCTCGCACACGACACATGCAACACAAAAAACCCTAAAAAAATCTATTCGGGAAAGCCTTAGTAAATGAGGCCGTCACGCCACTTCCCATAGACTTGCATTGAGGGAGCGTGGCCGTGACATCATAAGCTGTGCGTGACCGTGACGTCACGAGCCTCCGGTGCTACACCCAACGCTCTAAATGAATGCCGGGTCCCCCAGTGGCGGGACCCCCGCGATCAGACCCCTTTGGATAGGGGATAAGATGTTTAGAGCTGGAGTACCCCTTTAAGGCTAGGTTTATATACATTATTTTGAGACTTACTATAGGCCTTATTTTGGTCAGTAGTTTTAACAAAATCAGGAGGGAAATTAACACAGAGAAAAACTATAATGGAAAGATGTGCAATTTTTTTCTGTGTTTCAGTCTAACTCCTGGTTTTGGAAAAAGAAATGCTAACCAAAAGTCACCAAATCATAACAAAAATGAGGATCAAAATGAGACACAATATTGTGGAACCCTGCAGAAAGTGTTCAGATCCCTTACAACACTACTACTGAGGAAAGGAAGAATTACTGTACATTGGAATTTAATATTTTTAAACTACTTTTCCATAGATTTTTGCATAACACATCATTACACTTTAAGAAAAAAATATATTTTTTTATGCCAATTTTACGGATGTTTTTGTCTTAAAATTTTACAATGTTTGAACACAGGGTTATTTTTTTTATAGAAAAAACTTACCATGGGCTGGACAGTTTAGTGATCCAATTGTTGGCACAGTTGTCCTTCCACCATTAGCATCAACACACCAACAGCGACCAGTTGAAGACCAACACTGCTTTGGGGTGTAGTTACCCTGTGCATCACACTGAGGCACATACCGTCCAATTGGTCTACCAAATTTAAGACTTTCTCTGTGTTCCGTTAAGCAGGGGGTATCAGCTGCTAAAAGACATACAGTTTATATAAAAAGGTTTGCTTTATATTACAGATTGAAACATTTTTTTTTTTACAAATGATAGTGATGCTTTAACCCCCTAAGGACCGGGGGTTTTTCCGTTTTTGCATTTTCGTCATTGTGCCCAAAAATCTAGAGTGAAACGGAAAAAAAAATCATTGTGAGACAAAATTGGAAAAAAAACGCCATTTTGTAACTTTTGGGGGCTTCCGTTTCTACGTAGTACAATTTTCAGTAAAAATGACACCTGATATTTATTCTGTAGGTCCATACAATTAAAATGATACCCTACTTATATAGGTTTGATTTTGTCGTACTTCTGGAAAAAATCATAACTTCATGCAGGAAAATTTATACGTTTAAAATTGTCATTTCTGACCCCTATAACTTTTTTATTTTTCAGTGTATGGGGCGGTATGAGGGCTCATTTTTTGCGCCGTGATCTGAAGTTTTTAACGGTACCATTTTTGCATTGATAGGATTTATTGATTTTCATGATATAAAAAGTGACCAAAAATGCACTATTTTGGACTTTGGAATTTTTTTGCGCGCACGCCATTGACTGTGCGGTTTAATTAACAATATATTTATATAATTCAGACATTTCCGCACGCGGCGATACCATATATGTTTATTTTAATTTTTATTTATACTGTGTTTTTTTTTAATGGGAAAAGGGGGGTGATTCAAACTTTTAATAGGGGAGGTGTTAATTGATGTTTATTCACTTTTTTTTCCCACTTTTTTTTTGCAGTGTTATAGCTCCCATAGGGACCTATAACACTGCACACACTGATCTTTATCATTGATCACTGGTTTCTCATAAGAAACCAGTGATCGATGATTCTGCCGCTTGACTGCTCATGCCTGGATCTCAGGCACTGAGCAGTCATTCGGCGATCGGACAGCGAAGAAGCAGGTAGGAGCCCTCCCGCTGTCCTGTAAGCTGTTCGGGATGCCGCGATTTCGCCGCGGCTATCCCGAACAGCCCACTGAGCTAACCGGCATGCTTTCGGTTTCACTTTAGACGCGGCGTTCAACTTTGACCGCTGCGTCTAAAGGGTTAATAGCGCACGGCACAGCGATCAATGCCGCGCGCTATTAGCCATGGCCCTGCGTTATAGATCGGGAGTGGACACATGACGTTCCAGTACGTCATGTGTCCTTAAGGGGTTAAAGACTCTCTGGGCCTCATTTAGTAAGAGTGTCAGGTTTTTACTAGTGGGAAAAGTTGTTTCAGACTTGCAGGATTCCTCTCTAATTACTATTGGGAAAAGTCAGGAACATTTTCTGACCAGTTTTTTCCAGGTGGATATTTCCAGCCATTTATCCACAGGATTTTCTGTGAAATCAATAGTAAAATGGTCAGGTTGTGAAACTACGCCCCTTTTCGGGCTGACCACGCCCACTTTGCGACAGACCACGCACCCTTTTTGGCTTTTCACAGTGCAATGTCGGATTCGTTGGATTTTCCAGGAGCACACTGTCGCATACTGGCACAGACTTGCGCAGACATGTCTCAGACACTCTGCACCAAAATAACCAGACAAAAACTGGTCGGTTTCAGCTTAGTAAATGAGGCCCTCCAACTTGAAAATTGTAATGTCTAATATCCGAAAGCAGAGCTGTACTAAGATCTTCACGGGTAATAAACTGTGGTGTAATGCAATGTAAAGACTCTGGTATACTCTTTTGGCAGTGATCTGTAAGGCTAGGTTCACACTACGGAATTTCCGCCTGCAATTACGCTTTGAAATTGCAGGCAGAAATTCCGCTTGCTAAAATGTATAGTATAGTGAATGTGTTTCCGTTCACAAATTTGTGAAGCAGAATTTGTGAACGGAAAATCCTCTTGGAAATTTCCGCCTGAAGAATGGCGTTGCTTATTCTTCAGGCGGAAATACTCACGGAACACATTGCAGTCTATTCTGCAGTGTCCACACGGTCCTAGCGCCAAATGATTCAGTCAGTGCTGGCCGCAATCAGAATCTCCGGGCTGAAATTTTCTGCCCGGAGATTCCGCAGTGTGAACCCAGCCTAAAACAGCACCCGTAGAGTACGCCTTAGAATTTCTCCCTGACTTGGCAGAGAGGCTAGCACTGGTCTGACCAGAGGCCAAATAAATATGAAGTAAAAGGCAGAACAGCCCTTGCACAACTTTACAGTTTTTGAGAAATCCCTCCTGGGGGGCTTGTAATACTCAAGACTGTAGATGGTATCCTTGCTGGACTGTAACTTGAAGTAAGGACAGCAACTCCTTAGCAGATTACTTTCTAGGACAGGGGTCGGCAACCCCTGGCAAGCAGGGTGCTTTTGAGTGACACGCGAACGGGTGACGACGTGGGGGCAGTCCCAGGACACTATCACTTTAAAACAGCCATGGCTGCAAAAATATCTGGCCAAGGACATGGGAGGAAGTGTCCCTCCCCCTCCCTCTCCCTACCTGCTGGGAACTTCTACAGAGGTTCTCTCTCTTTTGCTGTCACCTTAATCTTCTGCTGTGCTCTTCTCTCTGCCAATGTAGTGAAGAAAATTGACTGGCAGCATGGGGGTGGGGTGGGGGGGGGGGGGTCACTCTGTACCGCCGGCAGTGAGGTTTCTGGAGGAGGTCAGGGGTCAATGTTACAGACCAGTAAGTCGCCTAACAGCAGCTTTCCTGCCCCAGAGACAGGCTCTGGTCTCTGTCAGTCTATAGATCCCCATCACTGTGTTATCTACAGATTCCCCCATAAATGTGTCATTCACATACCCCCTATAAGGGTGTCATTCACAGATCCCCATAAGTGTGTCATTCACAGTTCCCCCATAAGAGTGTCATTCACAGATCCCCCATAAGTGTGTTATCTAAGGAATCCTCATAACAGTGTATCATTTACATGTCCCACATAAGTGTATCATCTTAAGATGCCCCATGGGGGGGGGATAATGACTGTAGTTGAGGGAGGGATAATGGCTGTGGGGGGATGTGTGTATGTGATGGATGCTTGTAAATGATAATGGCTTGGGGGGGGGGGGATAATGGCTGGGGGGAATGGGTTGGGGTGAGTGGCTGGGGGGGTTGTATATGTGTGATCTGTGTGTATGTATGGTGTCTGTATGTATGATGTGTGTGTATTTATGTAATGTATGATGTGGGGGGGGTATTGGTGGGTGTATGTATGACATGTATGCATGATGTGTGTGTAGTATTCATGTGTGCATGTATGTATGCTGTGTGTTTGTAGGATGTGTGTATGTATGCTGTGTGTTTGTAGGATGTGTGTATGTATGATGTGTGTATGTATGTAATGTATGATAGATGTGTTTATGTATGTAATGCATGTATAATAGATGTGTGTATGTGATAGATGTGTGTAAGCTAGATGTAAGATTGTATGATGTGTGTATGTATATGTGGTGTTTGTATGTATGTATGTATGATGAGTGTATGTGTGGTATATGTATGATGTATATATGATAGATGTATGATAGATGTGTGTAAGCTAGACGGATGTATGTATGTGTGTGTATATATGTGTGATGTTTGTATGTATGATGTGTATGTATGATAGATGTGTATACTACTACTGTCTACCTAAAGTGGGCTGCTTATAACTAAAGGGAGCTGCTACTACTACTACCTAAAGGCTGCTTCTACTAAGACTACTACCTAGGGGAGCTGCTGCTACTACTACCTAAATTGGGGCTGTTAATACTTTAAGTGGGGGCTTCTACTACTATATAAGGGGGGCTGCAACTATATACTGGGTAATTCAACTCAATAAAAGGGGACTACCATCTACAGTAACCCCTACATATTGGAGGCTGCTACTGCCTACAGTGAGTAAATACCAACAGATATCTACATGGGAACCTACCTACAGGCACTTACCTACGTGGGGCACCAGGGTAATGGGGGTAACCATGTGAAGGGATCTACTTAATGGGGGTTCCTACCTACTCTTTTCCCAATCTGCTTATCTACCCACTCTACTGTGTGAGACACCAAGGAGTTATTATTAATGTATGAAGCGCTATAGGTGCTTATAAAAAGTGGATTTTAAAATGTTTGTCTGGTAGGTTCTGTGGAGACGAATTGTGGATGGAAGAATCAACATGATGGTCTGGGCCAGATGGAGAAGAAAAAGAAAAAGTGAACGACTGTTACCACAGACAATGTCACCTAGTGTAATTGTATATCATCACTTATACGGTCTGTAGAGGCTGTGTAGAGCCTAGGTCAGTACTATGTGGGCATTGTATGGGGGGATATTAGTCTGTGTACAGTGGTTTTATTCAGTATCAATATGGTAATATTATACCGTCATTATATTGTGGTAATGGTAGTGGTCATATTGTGGCGGTATTATTTATACCTTGTATAGTGATCTTATTGGCGATACCGGTCTGTGTTTTGTTGTTTTATTGGTGATTCCGGTCTGTGTACCGTGGTTATATTTAGTATAAGTATGGCAGTATTATCTCGTCATTATATTGTGGTAATGATAGTGGTGATGGTGTGGTGCAATTATTTGTCCCTTGTATATTGGTGATAATGGTCTCTATCAGTATGGTAACATTATCCCGTCACTATATGGTGGTAATGGTAGTGGTCATGGTATGGTGCAATTATTTGTCTCTTACATGGTGGTGGTGATATTGGACTCTGTAAAGTGTTTTTTTAATTTAATAACAGTATGATGGTATTAGTCACTGCTGTAGAAATATGTCATCCTGGTGTGGAGGTATTATTTTATGTGATAATCCTGCGTGTGCCCCTGGAGAGCAGCAATGCACACACTATATTTATCCCCATTCACAGGCCGCGGGGATGCACAATATGGGGGGGGGGGGGTGGAGTCTTGGGAGGTAAGGGGGGTACCAATGCCACTATATGGGTAATTAAACAGCAAAAAGTAGGAAACTTAGGATCTCCACAGAAAAACCAACCTACCTACCACCCTCCACCTGTCTACTCCCCATCTGCTTACCCCTCCACATACCTAACCAACCCACCTCCCTACCTACCCCCCCCCCCACCTACCTACCCCCATCTGCCTACCCCTCACATACCTAACCAACCAACCCACCTAACCACCATCCCACCCACCTTCCTACTTAATTACTATATCTTTAAAAAGGTACTCCGGTTTAAAAAAAAATGTATCCCCTATCTAACTAATAGGGGATAAGTGTCAAAATTGGGGGGGGGGGGGAAGGGGCGTAATTTTTTGGTCTTGCCTCGGGCGCAAAAGAAGCCAGCTACAGCTCTGGATCTTTTTCTGGGGTTTGTTTTATGGTGTAGTCTGATTCTGGGGTCTGTATTATGGTCGGTCTGATTCTGGAGTCTGTATTATGGTGGGTGGTGATTCTGGAGTCTGTATTATGGTGAGGACTGATTCTGGTGTCTGTATTATGGTGATGGTGATTCTGTGGTCTGTATTATGGTGGGATCTTATTCTGGGGTCTGTATTATGGTGGGTGGTGATTCTGGCATCTGCATTATGATGGGTGGTGATTCTGTGGTCTGTATTATGGTGGGTGGTGATTCTGGGGTCTGTATGATTCTGGGGTTTGTATTATGGTGGGGTCTGATTCTGGGGCCTGTATTTTGCAGGGCGGTGATACTTGGGTCTAATTTTGGGATCTGTATTATGGTGGAGTTTGATTTTGGGGTCTGTATTATGCAGGGTGGGGATATTGGGGGGGGGTCTGATTCTTGGGTCTGTATTATAGTGGGGTCTGATTCTGGGGCCTGTATTTTGCAGGGCGGTGATACTGGGGTCTGACTCTGGGGTCTGTATTATAGTGGGGTTTGATTCTGGGGTCTATATTATGTAGGGTGGTGATACTGGAGTCTGATTCTTGGGTTGTTTTATACTGGGGTCTGATTCTGGGGTCTGAATTAAAATGTTTATCCATGCTAAACAAATATTTTATTGGCTGTTTGGGGCAATCCCCTGTCTTTGTATTGTCCTCACTGTAAGCTCCTTACAGAGGGGACAATATATTGGAAACATTCTGGCAAAGGGACATGGGTTTTAACATTATGTTCAATCACTGGTTGAATTGCATTAAAAGTTAAGTTTTAGAGGAATCTTCCATATATACGGATTTTTGTACCCTGATAGTTTACCACAGAAGATACTGGACAGGCAAGCTGCTTTTTAAGCAGAGTATTCTGTTAATTTAAAATGTTTCTGTCACTTCTGGAGTAGGGAACAGTCCAGTTCTAGAACTTTCCCCACTAACTGTACCAAGCTAAACTTGGACGATCTACCCTAAACAGCTGTCCATAACTTGATGACAGTCCCTGTGCTGGACTAAGTACAGGGGCGTCAGAAGAGTCAATCAGTCCTAGTCAGCAACAGTCAGGAAAAAAGGTACCAAGACAGCAAGGAAAGGGTAAACAAGACAAACCAAAGGATCAGAACCAGGAGAAGAGCAAAATACACAAAACACAGCACAAATCAGGGAAGCAGGTAAGGACACAATGAGTTAACAGGCAAAGAACTGTTAACTCATAACATGGGTCTGTAGGTGCAAAATTGAAAGCGTTATGATTTTTAGAAGGGGAGGAGGAAAACATTAAAGTGCAAATTGAAAATTGGGCTGGTCCTTAAAGGGGTCTTGGGATCCGGCCAGTTTAGAAGCAAATCCCCATAGCAAACCTCTTTTACTCTGTGCAGTTCCCGAGACAAGCAGAGATGTCAGCGGAGAGCACTGTTGCCAGACAGAAAACAACATCTCAACTTCAGCAGCTGATAATTATTGAAAGGATTAAGATTTTTTAATAGAAGTAATTTACAAATCTGTTTAACTTTCTGGAGCCAGTTGTTATAAAAAAAAAAAAAAAGTTTTTTCCAGGAATACCCCTTTAAGGTCAAAATGGGACGAGTCCTTAAGGGGTTAAAACACATAATAACACAATGTGAAAAAAAAACAAAATGGTCTAGTGATTTAAGTGCATTATATTTGAGACTAAAATTATTAATGGAAATTTTTTTTTTGAAACTAGCAGGCACACAGGTTAAAGAATAAAGCTATTACTCTTTATTTGCAATACAAAGAGAAAAAAGAGTAGAGTCAGCTCACCATCTGGTATAATCACATCTCAATCCTGGAGAATCTGTAAGCCTAGCAAGGAAGCACGGAGAGGTAGAGGGCCGGTTCCCAGGTAATTAGCAATGAAAAATGTGCAAAATCCAGCTTCCTAAAATTTCAATGCTTTATTTCGGTCATTAAAAATCAACAAAATAGTGCATATTAAAAGCCAAGAGAAACGCTGACGCGTTTCGGTTTGTAAAAAAACCTTAATCATAGCGGTATCTCTCAAGGAGAGAGAATGGTTTATATATCTGTTCAAAAGTCAAACCAACACTGTTGGTTTGACTTTTGAACAGATATATAAACCATTCTCTCTCCTTGAGAGATACCGCTATGATTAAGGTTTTTTACAAACCGAAATGCGTCAGTGTTTCTCTTGGCTTTTAATATGCACTTTTTTGTTGATTTTTGATTTTTAATGACCGAAATAAACATTACAGTTTTAGGAAGCTGGATTTTGCACATTTTCCATTGCCCATTACTCTTTATTTGCACCTTCTGCGTTTTGCTTGAAGGATCCCTGATGACATGCTGATAACAAGGGGTCTTGTTGTTGGAACCCTCAGTTTAGTTTAAAATGTCCCCGTTGTTAAAAAATTTTTTTTGACATTTCAAAAGTCTTTACCTGTACCAGCACTGAGACCCCTATCGATCATTAGACATGCAGGTAGATTTTGTTCGATAGCGTACTTCACTCCCCAGCTTCCAGTGATCTCCATCCAGCTCCTCTTGATAGCCCAATGATAAGTCTTTGGGGCTGTCTAATGGAGTTACAGCTTTTTTCTTTTAAACTATGGGGGAAATTTATCAAAACCTTTGTAGAAGAGTGGTACAGTTGCCCAGAGCAACCAATCAAATTGCACAAATTGCAGAAGCATTGTCTAAGCACATATGCATTTTAGACATGTACATTTAGATGTCTGGGTCTTTATATATATATATATATATATATATATATATATATATATATTATATATATAAATTTTATGATATTTATCGGCTGTTGGGTTTGCACTGTCCCTGGGATAGTAGATCCTTCCCAAGCCAGATGTATAAGAAAAAGCTTTTTCTCTCTATCCTGTGAGTTTTGTTTTTTTTGTTATCCTTTACTTAACCACAGGTAAGGGACCATTACCAAGGTTGAGGCCACCCTGTTAAGGAGGTGGGTCCCTCAAAAGGCAGGGACATAGGGGTGTGTGACTTGAGATATATATTGCACTTTTCTCCCCCTTCTCCCTGTCATATTCAGTCTTATAATTATCACCAATAATTTTGGGTAGAGGACGACTATATAACAGAGACCTATTCCATGTACACAGATTTTAGGGTATATATAATTTTTGTGGTTGATTTGTCTTTGGCTTATCTGTCAAGAAGGATAAAAGTTACGTTTTTATCTCCCGAGTATTGATACTGATCAAAAGTTGTGAGTTGGTGATTTATAATTTTGGTTTAACCTCTTAGACTTTTTCAGGAAGTGGACCCTCCAGTAATATAATGGTCCTATTTCAGTTATAAGTGTTTGAACCCAGACATAATTTTAAAATAAAAAACACTTACCACGGGCTTCACGGTTTGGAGCCGGTTTCGGTGCTGCCAAGCTCAGCCCTAGAAAATTTCACAATAAGGATTAATCATTAAAATAACACATTATTATTTCAGAAAATCCAAATCCAAGCCTGTGTAAAAGTGTCAAAGGTTCAGATTTGTACAAAAACATAAAAACGTAAATGTTAAAATGTATATGTGTTTATGTTAAAGGTGATTTTAGGACAAAGGACCCGTGCTTGTCTTAGAGTTAAATAACTGTGTTCTGAGTCCACCATTCTAACCCAGACCCCAACTGATCAAAACTTTTAACATGTCCATGTGATACAAAGTTTTTGAAAGTGACAAGGACACTTTAAGTTGCCAAAGTCTATAGTTACCATTAGCGCAGTACAGGAGTTACTGCTATCAGGAGTCAGACTAGAAAGTGGACCTGTCAGGCGAAGAAGCTACTCAGCAAGGGCCCAGCACTCATAAGACATGTACAGTGAGCCCTGCACATGTCAATGTTTGGGGCCCTGAAATGTATTTTTAAATTTAACATTTTAACCCGTAGGCGATTTAGGGCAAACCTGTACATCCAAAATACACCAGAGTGTATAAGGATAGGGGATAAGATGTCTGATAGCCGCAATCTCGGCTGCGGCACCCCAGACATCCGGTGCATGGACATCATTGATGTCCTTAAGTGCATTGATCACTATTGATCACATGACTTAGGGAGTTATTAAATTGGCAGGATTATATTCCTAATTGATAGCTGAGAACAACTGTTATCAGTTGCAAGCACTGCTCCTGCACTCGCTTCATAGACATTAAAGGGTCACTCCGCCCCTAGACATCTTATCCCCTATCCAAAGGATACTGGATAAGACATCTGATTTCGGGGGTTCCCTGCGATCTCCCTGCTGCACCCTGCTGCACCTGTCACGCACCCCCTCCCATAGACTTGCAGTAAGGGGGCATGGTGGTGACGTCATGAGCGGGGTGTGACCGTGATATCACAGGCCTCTGGCCTTAAAGGGGTACTCTACTTCCAGACATCTTATCCCCTATCAAAAGGCATGGGGGGGTCCGGCCGCTGGGATCCCCGGGCGTTCTGATCATTTATGTACGGAGCAGAAGTACACAGCCATCATGCCCCCTCCCATATACATGAATGGAGGGGGAGTGGCATGATGCCATGAATAAGACCGCTTAAAGCCGGTGTTCTGAACATAAATGTTCAGAATGTCGGGTTGCCAGCCCGGAGATCATGGGGAGTCACGGACCCTCAGGGATCAGACATCTTATCCCCTATACTTTGGATAGGGGATAAGATGTCTATGTGGAGTTCTCCTTTAAACAAAAGTTTACTTAAATCTATAAAACCTATTTAGAGACATAAACATTTAAAATGTGTTTTACATGTTTCATCATGAATTAAGTGTTGTATTGTACGATCACATAGTAATGCATATCTGTGCTTACCCAACATGCAGAGACATAGTAGCACTTGGAAAGCAGGAGTCATCTTCAGTTCTTACAGAAGCGTCCTATACAATGCTACAGCTTGTCTGTTATTTATAGGAAAACGGGAGTGGCTGAAAGAGTAGATCCTTTGTTCTTGTATGATCTAGATAAATGTTTCTCACTTTTATTGGTTTTGGCGCAGAGACATGTTTTTTCCTTTTACGTTATAAGATTCTTCTAATGTTTGGCCAGTTAGCTACATCCAGCTACATCCAGCTATTATCCGTATACATTGTTCATTTCCTAATACAGGAACATTCTCCTTATCAGGAGAGACTTATCACATACAGTATGAAGAATTCAGAGAGTGGGGGGTTCTCTTTACTCTGATGCCCATTCTTTCGTGTCAAGATGGAAATCACCGCGTTCTAGACAGGGTGGACAGAGTGGACATGGGAATATTGCCTACAACCTTATTTACTGTATATCTGATCCTCAGTCTGGTGGATGAGACATATCATTAGTCTGCTTCATCAGTCCTACGAATGAGACAAAAATAAGGTTGTAGGCAATGTCCCCACCTTCTACAATATAGAAAGCTATTAAATCTCCAGGGCATGCAATACAGTGGACAGAATCTAACACAGGACATCCTACCCTACATATTTTAAAGGGTACTTTAGGTGAAAAACAATATATTTTTTTTAATCAACTGATGCCGGAAGGTTAAACAGATTTGTAAATTACTTCTATTAAAAAATATTAATACTTCCAGTACTTATCAGCTGCTGTATGCTCTACAGGAAGTTGACACCTCTGTATGTCTCAGGATCTGTCAAGAGCAGGAGCAAATACCCATAGCAAAACAATCCTGCTATAGACAGTTCCTGAGACAGACAGAGATGTCAGCAGAGAGCATTGTGGTCAGATAAAAAATACATTTAAAAAGAAAATAACTTCCTGTGGAGTATAAAGCAGCTGATAAGTACAGGAAGGGTTAAGCTTTTTAAATAGAAGTAAATTACAAATCTGTTTAACTTTCTGGCACCAGTTGATTTAAAAATAAATAAATAAATAATGTTTTTCACCAGAGTACCCCTTTAACCCCTTAAGGACTCAGCCCATTTTGGCCTTAAGGACTCAGACAATTTCATTTTTACGTTTTCGTTTTTTCCTCCTCGCCTTCTAAAAATCATAACTCTTTTATATTTTCATCGCCAGACTAGTATGAGGGCTTGTTTTTTGTGCGACCAGTTGTTCTTTGTAATGACATCCCTCATTATATCATAAAATGTATGATGCAACCAAAAAACACTATTTTTGTGGGGAAATTAAAAAGAAAAACGCAATTTTGCTGATTTTGGAAGGTTTCGTTTTCACGCCGTACAATTTATGGTAAAAATGACATGTGTTCTTTATTCTGAGGGTCAATACGATTAAAATGATACCCCTTATTACATACTTTTATATTATTGTTGTGCTTAAAAAAAATCACAAACTTTTTAACCAAATTAGTACGTTTATAATCCCCTTATTTTGATGACCTATAACTTTTTCATTTTTCCGTATAAGCGGCGGTATGAGGACTCATTTTTTGCGCCATGATCTGTACTTTTTTTTATACCACATTTGCATATAAAAAACTTTTAATACATTTTTTACAATTTTTTTAAATAAAATGTATTAAAAAAGCAGCAATTTTGGACTTTTATTATTTTTTTTAACGTTCACGCCGTTCACTGTACGGGATCATTAACATTTTATTTTAATTAGTTTGGACATTTACGCACGCGGCGATACCAAATATGTCTATTAAATTTATTTTTTACGTTTTTTGGGGGTAAAATAGGAAAAACGGACGTTTTACTTTTTTATTGGAAGAGGGGATTTTTCCCTTTTTTTTTACTTTTCATTTTAAATTTTTTTTACATTTTTTTTACACTTGAATAGTCCCCATAGGGGACTATTCATAGCAATACCATGATTGCTAATACTGATCTGTTCTATGTATAGGACATAGAACAGATCAGTGTTATCGGTGATCTTCTGCACTGGTCTGCTCGATCACAGACCAGAGCAGAAGACGCCGAGAGCCGGACAGAGGCAGGTGAGGGGACCTCCATGCGGTGTTCTGAATGATCGGATCCCCGCAGCAGCGCTGCGGGCGATCAGATCATTCATTGAAATACACATGCCTTCTGGACTCTGATTGCCCCCCCCCCCCCCCATCCCATACCTTCGCCAGGTGCCAATTGGTTGCCTGATAGGCCTTGCAGGCTGCCACAATAGGAATTCTATAAATAAAATAGTAAAATGACAGTACACTAATATCAGTAAGTACAGCAGTGTATTGTTCAAATAATCAGGCATAGAAATCCCCAAATATCCTATGGGGACTAAAAAGGTTATAAGAATGATAAAGGGCAATAAAGCATAAAATCCTAAATGATAAATATTCAAATCTCCCCTTTATCCATATTTCAAATAAAAAAATCTTAATTATAAAACATTTTACCTATCTGGTATCGCTTTTAAAATATATAATTATTTATCCAGCACTTTGAATGCCCTGTGATACATCTGACACCTTTGGTCACCTCCCATCCCCAAAAAAATAAATAAATAAATAAATGCAAGCAAAAACAACCATTTACCCCAAAATGGTAACAATAAAAGCTATAAATAAAAGGCATCACACACCTCTGTTGGCATAGAATTGACAAAGATTATAGGGTCAGAGCACAGCAAGCAAAGCAATTTGTGCTTTCATTTTTTTTAAAGAAGTAAAAAGAAAAACTATGCAAATATGTGTCACTGTAATGACACTGAATAAAAAAACATTGCATACAAAACAAAAAAAAAAAAAAAAACATAAAGCACTCTGATAAGATTGCTGCAAAATTGTTTCATAATTACATTATTCTAGTGTCCAATATGTTGTACCTAGCTCTTATTATGGCAGGCACTCCCACCATAAATTGTTGTGCAGGTTTTTCTGAGTAGAGAAATACCCACATGGAGCTATTTTCTGCTTTCTTGACACATGGCCGGGCTCAAAAGAGAAGGGCCATCATCTGGCTTTGAAAGATAGATTTTGCTGGAATAGTTTAAGACACCATGATGCATTCATTGAGTCCCAAAAGGTCCAGTACAAAGAAAATCCCCAAAATGTGACTATAACCCTCAACAAATTTAACTAGGCATGTAGTGATCATTTAATGCAAATGAAAAATGTTCACAATGATTTTCAGTGAAGGAAGGGAAAGACCACCATTTTGGTTTAGCCTTTTGAACAGATGGTTTTTGAGAACCATGTCAACTATACAGAGACCCTGAAAAAACAGTATATTGGAAACACCAAAGAGGGCAACCTATTTTAAAAACAAAATCCTTAAAGAGTTGTTCCAGCTTGTCCTTTTGCTTTTTCTGTCCATCTCCTGCCTGTTTGCGGCTGACGGAGGTGGTCGGAAAAGCCAAAAAAGCTGGAAGCAGCAGAAGTAGGAAAGATAGGCAATCCACATTACACCCATTGGCCTGCATTTACTATTGCAAACCCAACATGTTTTGTTTGGTTGTGTGCCAGATTCTGGCGCATTGCAAAAGAAATTCTGTCTGCGCCAGAATTTGCGCCAAAATTTTGAAAAATCCCGATTTACCCACCCGAAAAAAGGGCGTGGCCATTAGGGAAAGGGGGAGGGGCCACCGCAACAGGGCATGTTCCTGACATTTTCCCAAAAACCCAACATATTTACTAAGATTTCCACAGATTTGAGCTGAGGAAAACCCTACAGATCAGAGCATGTGTAAAAAAAAAAAGCAAAATGTAGAGAAAAGTGCAAAATGTAGGAAAACCTTAGTAAATACACCTTGGAAAATAAATTGTAGGGAATTAAAACCCACAAGGAAACCTACACAACACTCTTATCAGAGTCATTGACTTTACTGGGAGTTACAGGAATGGCATAGATCAGCTGGCTACTCTATTTACGTAACTGTAAAACCTACATAGTGTAGCTTGCAGAACTACGCCATTTACACAACTCCCATCAAAGTAAATGGGAGTTACATAAATTGCTCTACTTTCCTACTTAGGCTGCTACCTGCTTTTCTGACTATCTCTGTGCCGCAAACAGACTGATGGCCAGAAAAAGGAAGAGGATGAGCTAGAACAACCCCTTTAAAGGGTTACTGTTATTAGAAAAAAAACATTCACATGTAGTCCACAAATGTCAAAAGTTTTGACTGCACTCCTGAGACCTAATGGGATCACTAATTATAAGCTGGTAAGTTCATGGTAACATACTGCTCACTCCCTGGCTGTCAGTCAAATCCAACCACTTCTCAGTATAAGTCTATGCAGAGAAAAGGTTGAATCTGCTGGATGGACGGCTGACTAGCGATTGCAGGGATCGCAACGTTTGACGTGTGTGGGCAACATAGTAACATAGTTTGCAAGGTTGAAAAAGACAAGCGACCATCGAGTTCAACCCAAAACCCTACCGTGCTGATGCAGAGGAAGGCAAAAAAAACATTGAGGCTGATGCCAATTGCCCAGTGAGAGGAAAAATTCCTTCCCGACCCCAATATGGCAATCAGAATAAATCCCTGGATAAATGTTCTATCCCAGTAAATCTACTATCCATAACCTCTAATGTTATTACTCTCCAGAAAAACATCCAGCCCCCCTTGAATTTGTTTATTGAGTCAGACATCACAACATCATGCGGCAGAGTTCCATAGTCACACTGCTCTTTCAGTAAAGAATCTCTGCCTGTGATGATGGTGAAGCCTTCTTTCTAGACATAGAGGATGCCCCCTTGTCATGGTTACTGGCCTAGATATAAAAAGATCACTAGAAAGATCTCTGTACTGTACCTTCATATATTTGTACCTTTTGATCAGATCGCCCCCAAGACGTCTTTTCTCTAAATTAAATAACCCCAAGCTTGATAACCTGTCTTGGTCCTGTTATTCTCCTATACCATTAATTATCTTTGTCACCCTCCTCTGCACCCTCTCCAGTTCAACAATGTCCTTCTTATATACAGTTGCCCAAAATTGGACACAATACTCCATATGTGGTCTGACTAGTGATTTATACAGAGGCAAAACTATATCCTTGTCCCAAGCCTCTGTGCCTCTCCTGATACATTCCATTACTTTGGTAGCCTTGGCAGCCGCTGCCTGGCACTGATTGCTAAAGTAGAGTTTACTATCTACCAGTACCCCAAGTCTTTTTCGGTAGAAGTTTGACCTAATGTTTTATTATTTAGCACATAATTGTACATTTTGTTTTTACGGCCCAAATGCATCACCTTACATTTATCCACATTAAACTTAATTTGCCATATCTGTGCCCAAGCCTCCAGCTTCCCCAGATCCCTCTGTAATATTATGTTATGATCCTCTGTGGTAATCACCCTACCCAGTTTTGTGTCATCTGCAAATATAGACATTTTTCTATGTAATCCCTCTACAAGGTCATTAATAAATATATTAAAGGGGTACTCCGGTGCTTACACATCTTATCCCCTATCCAAAGGATAGGGAATAAGATGCCTGATCGCGGGAGTCCCGCAGCTGGGGACGCCCGGGATCATGCACGGGGTACCCCGTTTGTAATTAGTCCCTGGAGCGTGTTCGCTCCGGGTCTGATTACGGTCAACCGCAGGGCCGGCGGCGTGTGACGTCACGCCTCCGCCCCCGTGTGACGTCATGCTCCGCCCCTCAATGCCAGCTTACGGGAGGGGGCGTGATAGCTATCATGCCCCCTCCGTAGGCTTGCATTGAGGGGCAGAGCGTGACGTCACACGGGGGCGGAGGCGTGACATCACACGCCGCCAGCCCTGCGGTCGCCGGTAATCAGACCCGGAGCGAACACCCTCTGGGCACTGATTACAAACGGGGTGCCGCGTGCATGATCCCGGGCGTCCCCAGCTGCAGGACTCCCACGATCAGGCATCTTATCCCCTATCCTTTGGATAGGGGATAAGATGTGTAAGCACCGGCGTACCCCTTTAATGGGCATTTATCATTATTTGTCTATTATAGACACTGATCTACCATTTTACACAGCCATTCTAACGTACACTGCTGCGCAAGATTTACTAAAATTGCACATGTCATTTGATAAATATTGCACAAATATAGAACCGCCCCCTCGCTCTATCGTGCACTCCATATACACAACACAGATCTTGAAGGAACAGATAGAACGTCAATGAGGAAGGTAGGGGCTATCCTCGCTTTCTCTCAGCTGATCGTGACACCGCGTTTTTCTCGTGGTGGTCCCGATCAGGTCCGCTGAACTGCCGGCAAGTATTTGTGTCCCTTTTAGACACAGTAATCAAATTTGAATGCTGCGTTTAAGGGAATAAAACCGAAACCACTCGCGATCGGTGATGTCAGGTATTATACACGGGTCCCGGCCTCTCCAGAGTAACGAGACAGACTCACTATTACGTGGGGTCAGCGCCTCAGCCCGCATAAGGGCACAATGGGGGGTGGGGGGGGGTTGCGTCTCTGGCATTAAATTAGCAATTTTAAATAGGATAGTGACGACTTAAAAGAGAAATAGTTAGGTGGGGAATAATTTAATAAAACTAAATATATTTAGTAGGTAACTTATTTAACTTGGATATTAGCCACATATTAGGGTAAGAAAGGCATTAGTTGTGAGGACATTTCTTTGAATTTGGTAGGCTGAAGGGCAAAAGGATTGAAAATAGGGTGATGTCTTACAATCTTTTACACGACCTCCGTGCTGTTGTATTTTTGCGCAATAATTGTAGTACTTGCACAGAGTTTGAGGGTGTAAACAAAAAGTGCGCAATTGATAAATTGAAGTACACAGCGTTTTTTGCTCTAAATTATACCTTGACTTAGAATTCCAGATGTGAAGTTCTATCAAAATGTACAAAAAACATGCAATTGCGCACATTTTTTTTCGCAGTATGGACAATTAAGAGAGTGTATATGCAATGATAAATGCCCCCCATTGAAAAGAAGTGGACACAGTACTGACCCCTGTGGTACCCCCTAGTAATTGTCACCCAACCAGAGTAAATGCTATTGACACCCACCCTCTGCTTCCTGTCACTTAGCCAGTTGCTAAACCATTTACATATGTCCTCCCCCAGTCCAAGCATCCTCATTTTATGTACTTACCTTTTGTGTGGCACAGTATCAAACACCTTAGAAAAGTCTAGATATATAACATCCACAGCTTCACTCCGGTTCAATCTATAACTGACCTCCTCATAGAAGCTGATGAGATTAGTCTGACAGGACCAATCCCGCATAAACTCATGTTGGTGCTGTGTCGGAAGGTTATTTTCATTAAGATATTACAGAAGAGCACCTCTCAGAAAACCCTCAAAAATCTTACTCACAACAGATGTTAAACTTACAGGCCTGTAGTTCCCAGGATCCATTTTTGACCCCTTTTTGAATATTGGTACCACATTTGCTAAGAGTCAGTCCTGTGGGACAATCCCTGTCATTATAGAACTTTTAAATAAAAGTAATAAGGGTCTGTCTAGCATGGTACTTAATTCTTGCAAAACTCTGAGATGAATGCCATCTGGGCCCAATGATTTGTATGTTTTTATATTTATAAGGTGGCACCACACTTTTTCTTGGTTTAAAAAGGTTAGATTTGCAGTAGAATTTACTTTACCCTGTTATCTAACATTAGATTTTCCTTTGTAAATACAGGAGAGAAGAATTCATTTAGTAGATTGGCCTTTTCCTCCTCCTCTACACTTACACCCATATTATTTCTTAAAGAATACCTGCCACCATCTCCTTTTTTTTTTTTTTTTTTTTTTTATTGTTGCTGATATGTTGCCCTCTTAATTACCTGCCCCCTGCAGTTTTTCTTTTTCATTTTCGTCCAGTATTTCCTTCATAATCCTCTTTCAAAGCTTGCTCACTGCAGGCAGTGTTCAATGTAGCTGAGGTTCACCATGCAGTGCTCACAGCGCTCGCTCCCCGTTGTCTGTTTGACAGGCAGGTAGCTGCCCTGTGCTCGTCAGTTACCAGGCTACACTATGAGAGTTAGGACTGCATGAGTCTGAATTCTAAGAGAGACTTACCACCGGGACATGTAGGGAGACCCCTAGTGGTCAGTTTTCACAAGTCAAAATAAATATATAAATATTATTTTTTTTAATGACATAGTATAAGAAAGTTGTTTCTAATACATTAATTAACAACATATAAAATTTGTTTGTGATGACAGGTTATCTTTAACCCCTTAAGGACAAAGCCCATTTTGACCTTAAGGACCAGGCCAATTTTATTTTTGCATTTTCGTTTTTTTCCTACTCATCTTCTAAAAATCGTAACTCTTTTATATTTTCATCCACATACTAGTATGAGGGTTTGTTTTTTGCATGACCAGTTGTCCTGCATAATCAAATCACTTTTTTTTACCATAAAATGTATGGCGCAACCAAAAATGCTATTTGTGTGGGGAAATTAAAAAGAAAACCGCAATTTTGCAAATTTTGGAAGGTTTCGTTTTCACGCCATACAATTTACGGTAAAAATTACATGTGTTCTTATTCTGTGGGTCAATACTATTAAAATGATACCCATGATTTAATACTTTTCTATTATTGTTAAAAAAATCACAAACTTTTTAACCAAATTAGTATGTTTAAAATCCTTCTGTTTTGACAGCCTATAACTTTTTAATTTTTACGTATAAGCGTCTGTATGAGGGCTCATTCTTTGCACCATGATCTGTACTTTTTCTTAATACCACATTTGTGGTTATAAATCTTTTATTCATTTTTTAATTATTATTTTTTTGAATAAAATGTGACAAAAAAGTAGCAATTTTGCGATTTTTTTTATTTTTACATTCCATTCATGACGTTCATCGTACAGGATCAATAACATTATATTTTAATAGTTTGGACATTTACACATGCAGCGATACCAAATTTGTGTATTAATTATTTTTTTTTACACTTTATGTAGGTAAAATGGGAAAAAACAACATTTTACATTTTTATTGGGGAAGGGGATTTTTCAAATTTTTTTTTTTTTTTTTTTAACTTTTTTTACACTTTAATAGTCCCCAAAGGGGACTATCTATAGCAATCGTTTGATTGCTAATACTATTCAGTGCTATGGGAACAGCACTAATCAGAATTATCGGTGATCTTCTGCTCATGTCTGCTCGATCTCAGACCAGAGCAGAAGACCCCGGGAGATGGCCGAAGCAAGGTGAGGGGACCTCCGGCCGCCATGCTGGATGATCGGATCGCTGCGGCAGTGCTGCGGGCGATCCGATCATCCATTGAAAGTACCTCACTGCTGCAGATGCGTGATCTGTATTGATCCCGGCATCTGAGGGTTTAATAACGGACATCCGCACGATTATGGATGTCCGCCATTACCGGCAGGTCCCAGGCTGCTGATATCTGCCGGGACCTGCCGTGCATGATTTACGGATGAAACCTTTTTGGAGGTTCTCTTGGATAGATTTAACCATGGCTTGCATCTCTAGAACAGACAAAGGAGGTGAAGTCTCTGGCTGTAAGTCAATAGGACAGTCATAGGGACGATGTGGTGGAAGAATTTCAGCCTGCTTTTCACTGAATACATTTGAGTAGTCTTGATAAGGAAGAGGCAATCCCAGCATAGAAGAAGGCGTATTGACAGACTTAGGCTGGGTGGGCTTAAGACAGTGTTTTTGGCAGGAGTCCCCAGCGCATGACCTCAACAGACCTCCAGTCGAGGAGTGGAGTGTGATGTGGAAGCCAAATAAAACCGAGAAGAAGCTCCAAATTACAATGTGGAAGCACGTAGAACTATATTTTTTCCTACTGTAACACACCCATAATGAGAGGTTCAGTGGGGAAAAGCACAGTACAGTTCAGGTTTTCTCCATTGACAGAGGAAATGTACATAGGCCTAGCAAGCCGAGTCATTGGAAGCTGATGTTTATGGACCAGGTAGACATCAATGACATCTCCAGTGGAACCGGAGTCCAAAAAGGCAGAAGCAGAGAAAGAAGTATTGGCTGGAGTACAAACTTGAACCGGCATGGTCAAACGAGGAGAGGTAGTATTCACACCTAGGGACGCCTCTCCCACGAATCCTAGGTGCAAGCATTTCCTGGACACTGAGGACATATAGAACAGTCTTTGAGAAAATGCTCCAGACTGGCAAAATATAGACACAAATTTTCACTGCGTCGACGGGATCTTATCTGCTGTGTTAGGCGAGACCAATCCACCTGCATTGACTCTTCGGCAGGAGACATAGGAGAGGGTAAAGGTGAACGCTGGAACACGGGTGCCAGACAAGGAAATCGCAGAATACGGACAGTTTCTCTTCCCAGATGAAGTTCTTCCTGCCTCTCAGCAAAGTGAACATCAATTCGAGTGGCAAAATGGATAAGCTCACTCAGGGTAAATGTAGGATCTCGTGCTGCAAGAGCATCCTTGATTCTACTAGACTGTCCTTTTTTGAAAGTAACACACAAGGCCTCATCGTTCCAAGCCAGTTCAGAAGCAAGAGTGCGGAATTGAACTGTGTATTCGCCTACTGAGGAGTTCCCTTGACTGAGATTCAGAAGTGCCATCTCGGCCGAGGAGGCCAATGCAGGTTCTTCAAAGACATTGAGAAATTCAAAGAGAAATACCTTTATGTTAGAAGACACCGGATCATTACGATCCCAGAGAGGAGTGACCCAGGTCAGGGCTTTACCAGACAATAGACTGACCAGAAACGCCACTTTAGCTCGCTCCATCGGAAACTGATCAGCCATGAGCTCCAAATGCATAAAGCATTGAGTCACAAAGCCTCTACACAACTTAAGCTCTCCTTCATATTTCGAAGGCAAAGGTAAACAAAGCTTGGATCCGGTAGGAGCTGCAGGCAAAGGAGGAGACACAGGAGTAGGTTGCGGCTGCTGTTCCTGTTGCTGCTGCCCGGTGGCTAGAAACTGTTGCTTTATGGCAGATAACTGATTGAGTTGTTGCGCCTGACGGGCTAACTGCTGCGATTGTTGAGCCACGACGGTGTAGAGATCTGAAACTTCAGGCAGAGGCACCCCAGTGGGATCAATGGCCGGATCTTATTGTAATCAGCAAGGAGGTAGTAGATCCACTGAGCCTGAGTGAATGATGGCTTGGGCCATATCAGGGAGCAGAGTCTAAGGTGCCATTGGTTTTCACCAGAGCCCGCCGCAAAGCGGGAAGGACTTGCTGCGGCAGGCGGCACCCAGGTCGCTACCCCTGACACGACTTGTTCACTCAGGCTACTGAGGAGAAAACGTGGTACAGAAGGGATATGGCAACTCGTAGTCGGGATAGCAGAAGGTCAGGGCAGACAGCACGGTAGCAAGAACATGGACGTAGCAAGAGATCAATAGGCAGGCGGCACAGGAGCAAGGACAGGTCACGGAGCATGTAGGACAGGAACATGGTAAGGCAAAACACAACAAACGCTTTCACTAGGGCACTGGGCCCACAAAGATCTGGCAAGAGGTAGAGGGAGATGCACATACTTAAAGAGAAGGGACAGGTGCAAACACTAATTAAGGGCACACTGGCCCTATAAATAGCAGAGCTCCTGTGCATGTGCACCCTATGTGGTGGGGATGCGCGCATCGGTGGTGTGAGAGGTGAGTGACGGCCCAAGATTTGCATGCAGGCGCGTCCAGGGCCCGCCGATGGACAGAGGGAGAGAGCGCTCACGGCCAGTGTGACAGTCCGGAGTGCTCGCCATAACAATATTGGTGCCCAAAAGTAAAGAAATACCCCGTAAATTTTAGAATATACTTTCAACCACTTATTCTACTCATTCTACACATACAGACTGGCAGAACACCACCAGATCCTGAACTAATTAATTCATTACATAATTACTTTTTGAGATGTTATACATTTCCATATAATTATTAGATTATTAAATTTAGATTATATAAGAATTGCACAAAGATATATTGTATATTTGTAACAATTGATAAGCCAGATCTATACCTCACATGTGTTGGCTGTATTCCTGTATGCACAGGCTTCAGGGCTATAGTGTTATATTTCCTCTTACAGTAACAGGGGTGCTTTTGTCTGTGTGAAAAGATATGAGAATAACGATGTCTTTTTGGTTTTTAAATTTAGTTGGCATAATGTTGGTAGCTTGGCACAATGTTGGTAGCGTGAAAACACAAATACATGGGAAAGCCACCGCTACTAACAGTCTCCTTAGGTGGGAGGGCTGCCACCCTGGACCCCTGAAGAGGGGTATCCTGTGGGGGCTGTACCTCTGCCTCAGGAGAAATTGTTCTGAACGTCAGGATTTCAACCGAGAGGCAAAAGATCTTAAGCTTCGGTTTTAGCCGGAGCATGTGTTGTCATCGGCATACAGGCAAGCCTTGAGTCCACCTAGGGAGTCTTTTCCTGTACCTAAGCCACGGGATATGAGTACTAATGTGGTGCAAATTATAGCAACATATTATCAGGGATCTGCGGCCATGAGGGAGCTACTCCATAAACATTGGAGTATCTTGCAAATGGATCGAGACATTAGTGATATTGTCTCTGATTTCCTGCAGATTACATTTAGGAGGGGCGCAACATCGGAGATATTCTTACCCACAGCCATTTATCATCTGATAAAACCGCAGGCAGAACTTGATCAAGCTCCACTACTGCAGTACCTCATCTGTCATCTATACGGCCAAATGTTCCTGTCATATGAGATATCTTGGCAGAATCTTTAGGGCAGTGATTCCCAACCGCGGTGCCGCGGGATTTTGCTGTGATTTATTTAATTTTTTAAATATCCCGCCCCGGCCTGCGCGCTTATGACTGGCGGCGCAGGGGGGAAGGGAAGCCTTCGTGCGCACAACGCACACAGCGTCCCCCTCCCCCTCCCCACTGCGTCCCCTGCGTCCCCCTTCTACCTTGCGACACAGTGAGCCGAAAATGGGATCCTGGGGCGGAACGATCTTCACCTGCACCGGACTCCCGTGCCTGCCGTGGACCTGCAAGCTGCGCGGACCGGCTTGCTTAAGGTACTGTACCCTTTCCACCCCACTGTTACCCCTTCTCAACCCTGTCCAACCCCCCCATCACCTGGGTCTACCCTATGCCCCCTGTCACTCATGTCCACCCCCCGTTGTCACCCATGTCCACCCCCCCGTCACCATGTCCGCCCCCCCTGTCACCCAGTCCGCCCCCCCTGTCACCCAGTCCGCCCCCCCCTGTCACCCAGTCCGCCCCCCCGTCACCCAGTCCGCCCCCCCGTCACCCAGTCCGCCCCCCCTGTCACCCAGTCCACCCCCCCTTGTCACCCATGTCCACCCCCCGTCACCCATGTCCACCCCCCCATCACCCATGTCCACCCCCCCTGTCACCCATATCCACCCCCCCCTGTCACCCATGTCCACCACCCCTGTCCACCCCCCCTGTCCACACTCCTGTCACCCCGTCCACCCTCCTGTTGTCACCCATGTTCACCCTCCTGTCACTCATGTTCACCCCCTCCTGTCACCCATGTTCACCCCCTCCTGTCACCAATGTTTACCCCCTCCTGTGACCCATGTTCACCCTCCTGTCATCCCTTTCACTCCCGTCCACCCTCCTGTCACCCATGTCCACCCCCCCTGTCCACCCTCCTGTCACCCCTGTCCACCCCCCCTGTCCACCCTCCTGTCACCCATGTTCACCCTCACCCACCCTCCTGTCGCCCATGTTCACCCTCCTGTCATCCCTTTCATTCCCGTCCACCCTCCTGTCACCCATGTTCACCACCCCCGTCACCCCTGTCCAGCCCCCCCTGTCCACCCTCCTATCACCCCTGCCCCCCCCCATCACCCATATCCACCCCCCCTGTCACCCATGTCCACCACCCCTGTCCACCCCCCCTGTCCACCCTCCTGTCACCCCTGTCCACCCTCCTGTTGTCACCCATGTTCCCCCTCCTGTCACTCATGTTCACCCCCTTCTGTCACCCATGTTCACCCCCTCCTGTCACCAATGTTTACCCCCTCCTGTCACCCATGTTCACCCTCCTGTTATCCCTTTCACTCCCGTCCACCCTCCTGTCACCCATGTCCACCCCCCCTGTCCACCCTCCTGTCACCCCTGTCCACCCCCCCTGTCCATCCTCCTGTCACCCATGTTCACCCTCACCCACCCTCCTGTCGCCCATGTTCACCCTCCTGTCATCCCTTTCATTCCCGTCCACCCTCCTGTGACCCATGTTCACCACCCCCGTCACCCCTGTCCAGCCCCCCTGTCCACCCTCCTGTCACCCCTGTTCACACTCCTGTCACCCATGTTCACCCTCTTGTCACCCCTCTCCACCCTCCTGTCTCCCTCATCCACCCTCCTGTCACCCATGTTCACCCTCCTGTCATCCCTTTCACTCCCGTCCACCCCCCTGTCACCCCTGTCCACCCTCCTGACACCCTCGTCCACCCTCATGTCACCCATGTTCACCCTCCTGTCACCCATGTTCACCACCCCCGTCATCCATGTCCACCCCTCCTGTCACCCCTGTCCACCCTCCTGTCCCCCCTGTCCACCCTCCTTTCACCCCTGTTCACACCCATGTTCACCCTCCTGTCATCCCTTTCACTCCCGTCCACCCCCCCTGTCACCCATGTTCACCCCTCCTGTCACCCATGTTCACCCCCTCCTGTCACCCATGTTAACCCCCTCCTGTCATCCCTTTCACTCCCGTCCACCCTCCTGTCACCCCTGTCCACCCCTCTGTCACCCCTGTCCACCCCTCTGTCACCCCTGTCCACCCCTCTGTCACCCCTGTCCACCCCCCCCTGTCCACCCTCCTGTCACCCATGTCACCCATGTTCACCCTCATCCACCCTCCTGTCACCCATGTTCACCCTCCTGTCACCCATTACACCCATGTTCACCCTCATCCACCCTCCTGTCACCCATGTTCACCTTCCTGTCACCCATATTCACCACCCCTGTCACCCCTGTCCACCCTCCTGTCACCCCTGTCCACCCTCCTGTCACCCCTGTTCACACCCATGTTCACCCTCCTGTCATCCCTTTCACTCCCGTCCACCCCCCCTGTCACCCATGTTCACCCCCTCCTGTCACCCATGTTCACCCCCTCCTGTCACCCATGTTCACCCCCTCCTGTCACCCATGTTCACCCCCTCTTGTCACCCATGTTAACCCCCTCCAGTCATCCCTTTCACTCCCGTCCACCCTCCTGTCACCCCTGTCCACCCCTCTGTCACCCCTGTCCACCCCTCTGTCACCCCTGTCCACCCCCCCCCTGTCCACCCTCCTGTCACCCATGTCACCCATGTTCACCCTCATCCACCCTCCTGTCACCCATATTCACCTTCCTGTCACCCATGTTCACCACCCCCATCACCCCTGTCCACCCTTCTGTAACCCCTGTCCACCCTCCTGTCACTCCTGTTCACACCCATGTTCACCCTCCTGTCATCCCTTTCACTCCCGTCCACCCCCCCTGTCACCCATGTTCACCCCCTCCTGTCACCCATGTTCACCCCCTCCTGTCACCCATGTTCACCCCCTCCTGTCACCCATGTTCACACCCTCCTGTCATCCCTTTCACTCCCGTCCACCCCCCTGTCACCCCTGTCCACCCCCCTGTCCACCCTCCTGTCACCCATGTTCACACCCCTGTCCACCCTCCTGTCACCCATGTTCACCCTCCTGTCACCCATGTTCACCCTCCTGTCATCCCTTTCTCTCCTGTCCACCCCTCCTGTCACCCATGTTCACCCCTCCTGTCACCCATGTTCACCCTCCTGTCATCCCTTTCACTCCCGTTCACCCCCCCGGTCACTCATGTTCACCCCCCAGTAACCCATGTCCACCCCCCTCCTGTCACCCATGTTCACCCTCCTGTCACCCATGTTCACCCTCTTGTCATCCCTATCACTCCCGTCCACCCCTCCTGTCACCCATGTTCACCCCTCCTGTCACCCATGTTCACCCTCCTGTCATCCCTTTCACTCCTGTTCACCCCCCCCGTCACCCATGTTCACCCCCCCCCCCCGTCACCCATGTTCATCCCCCCGGTAACCCATGTTCACCACCCCCGTCACCCCCGTCCACCCTCCTGTCACCCCAGTCCACCCTCCTGTCATCCCTGTCACCCCCGTTCACCCTCCTGTCATCCCTCTGTCACCCATGTTCACCCTCCTGTCGACCCATGTACACTCCTTTACACCCCTCTGTCCACTCTTCTACACCCCTCTGTCCACTCCTCTACACCCCTCTGTCCACTCCTCTACACCCCTCTGTCACCCATGTCCACTCCTCTACACCCCTCTGTCACTCATGTACACTCCTCTACACCCCTCTGTACACTACTCTACACCCCTCTGTACACTCTTCTACACCCCTTTGTCACCCATGTACACTCCTCTACACCCCTCTGTCACCCATGTCCACTCCTCTACCCCCCCCTGTCAAACATGTCCACTCCTGTACACCCCTGTCCACCCTCCTGTCACCCATGTCCACCCTCCTGTCACCCATGTTCACCCTCCTGTCATCCTTTTCACTCCCGTCCACTCCCCCTGTCACCCATGTTCACCCCTCCTGTCACCCATGTTCACCCTCCTGTCATCCCTTTCACTCCTGTTCACCCCCCCCCCCGTCACCCATGTTCACCCCCCCCCCCCCCGTCACCCATGTTCATCCCCCCGGTAACCCATGTTCCCCCCCCCCCCTGTCACCCCAGTCCACCCTCCTGTCATCCCTGTCACCCCCGTTCACCCTCCTGTCATCCCTCTGTCACCCATGTTCACCCTCCTGTCGACCCATGTACACTCCTTTACACCCCTCTGTCCACTCTTCTACACCCCTCTGTCCACTCCTCTACACCCCTCTGTCCACTCCTCCACACCCCTCTGTCACCCATGTCCACTCCTCTACACCCCTCTGTCACTCATGTACACTCCTCTACACCCCTCTGTACACTACTCTACACCCCTCTGTACACTCTTCTACACCCCTTTGTCACCCATGTACACTCCTCTACACCCCTCTGTCACCCATGTCCACTCCTCTACACCCCTCTGTCAAACATGTCCACTCCTGTACACCCCTGTCCACCCTCCTGTCACCCATGTCCACCCTCCTGTCACCCATGTTCACCCTCCTGTCATCCTTTTCACTCCCGTCCACTCCCCCTGTCACCCATGTTCACCCCTCCTGTCACCCATGTTCACCCTCCTGTCATCCCTTTCACTCCTGTTCACCCCCCCCCCCCCGTCACCCATGTTCACCCCCCCCCCCCCCCCGTCACCCATGTTCATCCCCCCGGTAACCCATGTTCACCCCCCCCCTGTCACCCCAGTCCACCCTCCTGTCATCCCTGTCACCCCCGTTCACCCTCCTGTCATCCCTCTGTCACCCATGTTCACCCTCCTGTCGACCCATGTACACTCCTTTACACCCCTCTGTCCACTCTTCTACACCCCTCTGTCCACTCCTTTACACCCCTCTGTCCACTCCTCTACACCCCTCTGTCACCCATGTCCACTCCTCTACACCCCTCTGTCACTCATGTACACTCCTCTACACCCCTCTGTACACTACTCTACACCCCTCTGTACACTCTTCTACACCCCTTTGTCACCCATGTACACTCCTCTACACCCTTCTGTCACCCATGTCCACTCCTCTACACCCCTCTGTCACCCATGTCCACTCCTGTACACCCCTGTCCACCCTCCTGTCACCCATGTCCACCCTCCTGTCACCCATGTTCACCCTCCTGTCATCCTTTTCACTCCCATCCACTCCCCCTGTCACCCATGTTCACCCCTCCTGTCACCCATGTTCACCCTCCTGTCACCTATGTTCACCCTCCTGTCACCCATGTTCACCCCCCGTCACCCATATTCACCCCCTCTGTCACCCATGTCCCCTCCTCTACAACCCTGTCACCCATGTACGCTCCTCTATACCCCTCTGTCCACTCCTCTACACCCCTCTGTCCACTCCTCTACACCCCTGTCACCCATGTACGCTCCTCTACACCCCTCTGTCCGCTCCTCTAAACCCCTGTCACCCATGTATGCTCCTCTATACCCCTCTGTCCACTCCTCTACACCCCTCTGTCCACTCCTCTACACCCCTGTCACCCATGTACGCTCCTCTTTACCCATCTGTCCACTCCTCTACACCCCTCTGTCCACTCCTCTACACCCCTGTCACCCATGTACGCTCCTCTACACCCCTCTGTACACTCCTCTACACCCGTCACTCATGTCCGCTCCTCTACACCCCTCTGTCCGCTCCTCTTCACCCCTGTCACTCATGTCCGCTCCTCTACACCCCTCTGTCCGCTCCTCTACACCCCTGTCACCCATGTCCGCTCCTCTACACCCCTCTGTCCGCTCCTCTACACCCCTCTGTCCACTCCTCTACACCCCTGTAACCTCTGTCCACTCCTCTACACCCCTGTCACCCATGTACGCTCCTCTACACCCCTCTGTCCGCTCCTCTACACCCCTGTCACCCATGTACGCTCCTCTACACCCCTCTGTCCACTCCTCTACACCCCTGTCACCTCTGTCCACTCCTCTACACCCCTGTCACCCATGTACGCTCCTCTACACCCCTCTGTACGCTCCTCTACACCCCTGTCACCCATGTACACTCCTCTACACCACTCTGTACACTCCTCTACACCCCTCTAAACCCCTTTGTCACCCATGTCCACTCTTCTACACCCCTCTGTCACCCATGTAAAAAAAAGTTTGGCGCCTAATAGATTTGTTTTGCAGGTTTAACGGTGAAGAATTGTGTGTGGAAGAAATCGTGATGATGGCCCGGACCAGATGGAGAAGAGAAGGCAACATTGCAAAGTAGAGAAGACATCATTGGTGAGTTGCTGTATAAAACAGCACTTTAAACTACATACTCACTGATAAATAGATATAGTGCATTGCGTTTTTTACCATTTTCCCTTTTTTTTTTTTTGCTCGTCAACCTCAGTGGCGGTGCCCCGCGGAATTTTATTTTTTCGAGGTGTGCCCCGACCCGAAAAAGGTTGGGAAACACTGCTTTAGGGCGTTCAAGAAACGCATATTAGAACATTTGGGGGACATCATGACACTTCACTGGCTAGGCACATCAACGAGAGACATGCCGGGAACTTGAGAGATATCAAGTTTGTTGGCATAGGAAGATTGTATCCTTCAGAAGGAGGAGGGGACTTTGACCGTCTTTTGTTACAGAAAGAATGCCGTTGGATACATGAAATGGGTACTTTGTCCCCCAAAGGACTGAACAATCAATTACATTTTTCATGCTTCCTTAACAATCAAACCAAGACGCTTTATTAGATTAGACAATATAGCAGGTGACATTATAACAGTCGAAATTAGACAAGTAAAGATCCCCGAAGGGAAAAAAAAGAGTCGGTAGTCAGTCATAAAATGAGGAGCTCAATGCTACAAGGTATGGCGTTATACAGTGTATACTAGAAATATAAAACAAAACCTTACAATCGGATGGCAGTAAGGATACAATAACTGGGGTAGGGAGTCGTCATCGCCACACTCTCTAGTAAAGAGAGAAACTGTGAGACATAGGTGGGCAATAGGTAGAAGAAATCCACGGTTCCCAAACAACATAAAATCTCTCCACAGTGTCTTCTCTAATAGCAGAGAGTTTTTCATTCAGTATAATGGAATTAATTCTAGCTATATCTGGAGAAAGGGCTAGGGTGGGCTGCTTTCATTGAGAGGCAATATAAATACAGGCCGCCAGAAGCACATGTTGAGCTAACTTGAACACTCGAAACAGCATTCTCCTTGGTCTATGACTCAAAAGACAAAACATAGGAGTAAAAGGTACAAAACACAGCAAAACATCTGTCAGTACTTACATAATTCGGCGCCAAAAAGGGCAACTGGGCAGCTCCACCATGTGTGATACATGTTACCCCTCGCACCACACACCTTAAAGCAGTAGGGAGACACTGAAGGATAAATCCTATTTAGTCTCGTCGGGACCATGTAGTTTCTATGGAGAATATTTATTAATGAGGTCTTCCAGAGACATGAGACACTTTTGGATTAAAAACTTTGACAGGCAAGTCAGATTGGCCTCTATCCACCATTGAAATGCAAAGGTTTGGAGGCCAGGCAAAAAAATAGGGTTAGCTAAAAAGGGAAGGAGAGGGGACACTGGAGATTGAAGAGACAGTTTGAAATGAACTGCGCACCACAGAGAAAGCGATTGAAGGGCAATCCAGGCAGAGGAGGGGAGTAACGAAGAGATAGGGCAAGAAGACCAAAGTAAGGCTGAATAAGAGTAAGGAGAGAAAAGGTGAGACTCAAGACGAACCCAATGAGGTGCATCCCTAGGGACCTGAGCCAGAGCCAACTGGGCCAATCTAGCAGCATAATAATACCGTTTAAAATTAGGAACGGAGAATCCACCCACCCGTTTATCGTAGAACATAAGGGTTCTATTAATCCTCGGGCGGTTCCTCCTCCATAGAAATGCAAAGACATCTCCCTGTAGGAGGCTTAAAGCGCCCAGAGGAACAGGGATGGGCAAGGTGCGGAATAAATATAGTTTTATAAAATAACCATCTTGACTACATTTACTCTACCTAACCAGGAGATATAAGAGAGATCCCATTTGCGAAGGTCCGATCTGATGGCCTTAAACAAAGAAGGGTAATTAGCCTGATATAAAAGAGACAGCGATGGAGTAAGTTTAATGCCCAGATATGGTAGGCCTCTACTAGAATCCTTAAAGCCAAAATTTAATAGAAAAAGATGTTGCATGGGGGGGGGGGGACATTATAGAACAAAACCTCTGATTTGGAGATATTGACTCGAAGACCCGACTGCTCACCAAAAGTAGACAAAAGTTGAAATAAATTAGGGAGGGAGACCACAGGATTTGTCAAAGTTAGTAACTGGTCGTCCGCAAAAAGACTAGTTTTATATACAGATGGGCCCACCGACACACCCCCTATATCAGGGTGTTGGCGTATCAATGCACCATCACCAGGGCGAAGAGTGCAGGCGACAGGGGGCAGCCCTGCCGTGTGCCCCGTCATACAGAAATAGGCTTTGGGCCAGTGGAGGGTAGCTTCAGGTAAGCAGTCGGGTGCGAATATAAGAGATGCAGGATGTGAACAAAACGACCAGAAATCCCAAATTTAGATAGGACCGCGAATAGAAACGGACACGTCACACTATCAAACACCTTTTCTATATCGAGTGCTAAAGCCAGCATAGGCGTAGAGGAGGTATTAGACCATTGGATCAGATTCAGGATGGTACGGACATTATCGGGAGCTTGGCGCCCAGGGACAAAGCCCACTTGGTCGGGATGCACCAGGTTGGGAAGAAAACGATTAAGACGTGCAGCCAGAATACAGTTCAGAAGTTTAGAGTCAACATTAGGCAGAGAAATAGGACTATAGTTGGCGGGAAGAAAGAGATCTTTGTTAGGCTTAGGAAGAACTGTTATAAGAGCATACAGAAAATCAGGAGAGAGGGAAGTAGCCGAGAAAAGAGAATTGGAAAAGTTAGTGAGGTGGGGTAGAAGAATAGAGGAAAATCGTTTATAGTAAGGAGCATCAAGTCCATCTGGACCAGGAGACTTGCCTGTCTTCAAGCGGTCGATGGCTCCGGAGACCTCTTCCTCTGTAATCGGAGCACTTAGTAGATCGTTATTTGAGGAGGAGAGGGTGGGGAAACCTGCGAGAGAAAATCTTGTGAAATTTCCAAACTAGTGGGAGAGTGGGGAGGAGGAGTATACAAAGCAGAATAAAAAGAATGTAAAGTTTCCGAAATACGATCAGGGTGGGAAGTGCGGAGACCAGGGCGCAGCTGGACGCAGTGTACTCTATTGAATGATTAGACATTTTTAAGCATAGAGGCCAATAAACGATCCGGTTTATTCGCAAATTTGTAATACATCGCCCCCGTCAACGGAGAGCTTTTTCAACCTGTATTGAGAGAAGTGCATCCAGCTGGGCCCTGGTGTCGTTTAATGCCTTAAACAAATGCGCTAAGGTCAGTCTGGCTAACTTAGCCTCCAGTGGCTTCTGTACCACGGTGCGGTCCCGCTTAATACTCGTGGCCAAAGAAATAATTCGACCTCGAATAAAGGCCTTGTGGGCAAGCCATACCCACTGCGGCTCCGCTGTGGGCTACAATTAGGAGTAAAGTAACCCGCTAGGTCTCCCTCTAATTGCTGCCTAACCCTGGGCATAGTTAGGAGGGATTCATTTAAATGCCATTTAAACAGAGTTGAGGTCCGGGGACCGAAATCAAACATGGAGAGAACGAGATCATGGTCCGACCAAGATACAGGGACATGGCGAGAGTACAACAGAGAACATAGTGACCACGTCTAAATCCAATCAATTCTCGTATAGTGGCGATGAACCGGAGAATGATAGGTATATCCACAATGAGATGCAAACAATGTGGAAATTAAATGGTGTTGTGATCCTGTCCTATTTAAATTACACAGTATTGGACCGATCCAGTTTACCATTAACTACAAAGTTGAAGTCCCCAGCCCACAACAACTGATCGTAGGACAGGGAGCCCAACCTGGAACAGATAGATTCAAAATAGGAGATAGGAGACTCCGTGGGGGCATAAGTATTCACTATACACAAATATTTATCATAATAAGTACCTAAGAGAATCAAGAATCGGCCCTCAGGGTCCGAAATATTGGAGGTAACGGTGTATAAGAATGAGTTATGCAATAAAGTAACCACACCCCGACTCTTGGCTACAAAAGAGGAGAAGTAAGGAGAAGTAAAATCTAGAATAAGCTCTATGAAAATGCTTAGGTTTACTTTCTGGAGTAAAATTGGTCTTCTGTAAACATAATACGTCGGGCTTTTGACGTATATAATCACGGAATGCTTTCCCCCGTTTACCTGGGGAGATAAACCCCCGTACATTATGAGAGATTATCCGAGGCATGGAGAAAGGAGAAAATGGCGTATATAACGGCAAAAAGGGGGAAAGCATTAGCGACATGGGGGAGAAAAAAATAAAAGTATAGCCATCCGGAAATATTGTAGTCTGCCAAGCCATGCTAAAACAGGACTGACATGAGAAACCAAAGTGACTAGAACAACAATGAAACAAAACAGAACAAAATACAAACAAACACAGAAAACACAAAAGTCCAGGAAAGATGACCCACTTAGCCACTTCCAAACTTCCAGTACTTCCAAACGTCCAATCATGGGCATCAGGACACAATGGTCTGCTTCGCGTCCAGCACAAGGCAGTTCAGCCACGACCTTATAGACTAGAAACAAATATAAGAGTGCCAGAGGAAAGGGGAGGAGTGACGGGGCAGGGAGAAAGAAGAGAGGTAGTAAGAGGGAAGAATAGGAGACTAGGGAAAAGGGAATTAGAAAGTAGAAGGGAAAGAGAAAAAGAAAAGGGGGAAAAAGAGAAGGAAATGAAGCTGAAAGAGGAGAGGAAAGTAGAGAAGGAGAGGGGGAGCGGACAGTGCCGCTACACTAGGGTAAAAGAAGGAAGCGCTAGAGAATAGGCAATACCGGGCCAAGGAGGTGCGGGGGGAGAGGGGGAGAAAAGGGGACCGAAGTAAGGGAGAGAGAAAGGAGACGGAGGAGGAGG
The DNA here is from genome assembly GCF_029499605.1 of Hyla sarda. Lineage (NCBI taxonomy): Eukaryota > Metazoa > Chordata > Amphibia > Anura > Hylidae > Hyla > Hyla sarda. The sequence goes on from NC_079191.1 coordinate 82,178,232, forward strand.
AGGCGGCATGAGGAGGGAGAATGGGGGGCCCAGAGTAAAGAAAAAGAGGAGGTTGATGGGAGAGGGGAAAGGGGAAGGGGGAATACAAGGAGAGAAAGAAATATAGAGCAAACTAAGACATGGGAGAACAGTAGTGAGCAGCTAAAATAGTTAAGCTAGCCAAAATAGCAAGAGTCCCGGACTAAAACTGAAGCAAGAACAGTTCAAGGTGGTAAAGCATCTGCCCTCGATGGTCGAGTTGAGTGAGCAGCTCGTGCTGCTGGGGTCCAGGTATTTAATACAGGTCCTAGTATTAAACGTGTATGATCACCCCTTGCCTTTATGGCATACAATCGGGGGCACACTATTTCCTGCATGGACACAGGAGAACTCATAATACCATGTACACAGAAAGAAAATCGAGTTCAAACAACTCCTTAATTAAAATCATGATTTTATTAGTACAAATTTAAAAAAAAACACAGTGTGAACAGACGCCAAAAATTGAAATTGGGATTAGGTTGAGTTCCAGTACAAAAAAAGTAGGGCTACTGCCAGCTGCAATGGGCTACCATATAATATGATGTAACAATCAATTAATATAGTGTCTCAGTCTCTAAGAGAACTGCGCTGCATCTTTGGTTATTGCTACTAAAGTGCTATATATACGGTATTCAAAGTATACAATGACCACAATTGTGGGTATAATAGAGTATAAATTAGTACAAACGACTAAAAATAGATTTCAACTTGCATGTGCATACATATACAAAAATATAATATTGCGCAATAATAGTGTGATAGTATAATGATAGCACAGGCGCTTATCTATGGATCCATGCAGACTGCAAAGAGACACAAAGACTAGTAAGATAAAGTGCATATAGTAAGCTTACCCATGTTAGACTGCAGAGCCCAGACCCCTACGATCGTTTCGGTTTCCCTTTATCAAGAGGTACTACTGAACAACACCGCACCACACATTTTATAGTGCTCGCTATTACTTACAATTAATTACAGCTGTGGACGATTCTTCCGGCGCATGCGATAATAGTCTTCCGGATGTAAACAACCGCCCCACTTCCGGCGTCCACACCGCTATGCGCATGCCCGAAAGAAGTAAGCTTCCGGACATGCGCACTACGGCCACGGTCGCGTCGGAGGGCGGTATCTCGGATATCAACATATCGCGCATGCGCACTGAACCAACACAGCCGTGCGAACTACTCAAGGCAGACATCTGCATGAATCCATAGGACAGACTATACAACAATATACATGTAAGAACACATATGGAGTGAACACTCCATATGTGTTCTTACATGTATATTGTTGTATAGTCTGTCCTATGGATTCATGCAGATGTCTGCCTTGAGTAGTTCGCACGGCTGTGTTGGTTCAGTGCGCATGCGCGATATGTTGATATCCGAGATACCGCCCTCCGACGCGACCGTGGCCGTAGTGCGCATGTCCGGAAGCTTACTTCTTTCGGGCATGCGCATAGCGGTGTGGACGCCGGAAGTGGGGCGGTTGTTTACATCCGGAAGACTATTATCGCATGCGCCGGAAGAATCGTCCACAGCTGTAATTAATTGTAAGTAATAGCGAGCACTATAAAATGTGTGGTGCGGTGTTGTTCAGTAGTACCTCTTGATAAAGGGAAACCGAAACGATCGTAGGGGTCTGGGCTCTGCAGTCTAACATGGGTAAGCTTACTATATGCACTTTATCTTACTAGTCTTTGTGTCTCTTTGCAGTCTGCATGGATCCATAGATAAGGGCCTGTGCTATCATTATACTATCACACTATTATTGCGCAATATTATATTTTTGTATATGTATGCACATGCAAGTTGAAATCTATTTTTAGTCGTTTGTACTAATTTATACTCTATTATACCCACAATTGTGGTCATTGTATACTTTGAATACCGTATATATAGCACTTTAGTAGCAATAACCAAAGATGCAGCGCAGTTCTCTTAGAGACTGTGACACTATATTAATTGATTGTTACATCATATTATATGGTAGCCCATTGCAGCTGGCAGTAGCCCTACTTTTTTTGTACTGGAACTCAACCTAATCCCAATTTCAATTTTTGGCGTCTGTTCACACTGTGTTTTTTTTTTAAATTTGTACTAATAAAATCATGATTTTAATTAAGGAGTTGTTTGAACTCGATTTTCTTTCTGTGTACATGGGGTCCAGGTATGTGTAGGTCTCGGAGGCCGCTGAGGCTGAGGTGGATCAGGGGCAATAGGAATGTTCTCCTGCTGCAGGGCCTTCTTGACATCTCGCAAGTTGCGAACAGTGTGGGAGCGACCATTAATCCGGAATGAGAGGGAAAATGGAAATCCCCATCTATATTTGACTTGGGCTGTCTGGAGGGCTAGGGTAACCGGTCGCAAGTCCCTTCTACGGGCCAAAGTAGTAGGGGCCAGGTCTGAGTGCAGGTGGACCGAGGGGAGCACCCCAGGCAAGGAAGGGAGATTTCTGGCAGCCAACAAGTGTCACGTACCTCCGGGTATTGCAACTTCAAGATAACGTCCCGCGGTAGGTCTGGGTTCCGGGGTGCAACCAGGGCCCGATGGATGCGGTCGAACCGCAGCAGATCCGGTTTCAGCTGTGGAACCAGTTCGTAAAAAAGGTCAGTGACCGCTTTAGTGAGGTCTGTCACTGTCTCCGGTGGGCCCCGAACCCGCAAGTTCGCTCTTCGGGACCGGTTCTCCAGATCCTCCAGCTTCAGTTCCAAAGATGTTAACTGCGCGGCGTGGTCGTCGAGGTCCCGTCTGTCCTCCTCAGCCGCGTCAGCAAGTTCATCTATCTTAGCTTCGGTGTCTGCAACACGCTGAGCAAGCTCCTGTATCTGGGATGTAAAGTCCGAGACCGCCTTAGCCAGGCGGGGTGGAAAAGGGCCTTTATGTTACGGAACATGGCCGGTGGAGAGAGGTCCACGTCTTCTGGTGCCTCGTCATCTTCCGAGGGGCCTGCAGGCGAGGTTGAGCGGGGCGTTCCCATCTTGGATCTGGTCCCCGTCCAGAACAACTCCGGGAAAGACTGGGAAAGAGCCTGCGAAGCCTGGTTGGAGCCACGTCTCTGCGACCAGGACATATTAGGATACCTCCAGGTAGGTCTGTAGCGCTGATGGAGCCTATAACGGCGCTAGAGAGGGCTAAAAGGACATGGGCAGCACGGAGCTCACAGCAGACGCATCTTCCTCAGTGAGCCGTGCGCATGCGCCCCCCTCCATACTTCCTTTAGAAGGTTGTCTCTCCTTCCATCATCACCCCCATGTCTAGATGCTGTCCTAGATGTGACTCCCCATTACGGTGGCTTGCAGGCAGTAAGTGGAGACCTTAGTAGGTTTACAGTTAGTTCAACCGCCTAGTGTAGTTTAAATTAGATCAAGTAGTAGGTTTGAGAACGGGTCTGTCCTTTTTAGGACGGTTACCCCCACCTAGGCCTACTGAGGAGTTCCCTTGACTGAGATTCAGACGTGCCATCTCAGCCAAGGAGGCCCGTGCAGGTTATCAAAGACATTGAGAAATTCAAAGAGAAAAACCTGCAGGTTAGAAGACACGGGATCATTACAATCCCAGAGAGGATTAGCCCAGGTCAGGGCTTTACTGGACAATAGACTGACCACAAACTCCACTTTAGCTCGCTCCGTCGGAAACTGATCAGCCATGAGCTCCAAATGCATAGAGCATTGAGTCACGAAGCCTCTACACAACTTAGGCTCTCCTTCATACTTTGAAGGCAAGGGTAAACAAAGCTTGGATCCAGAAGGAGCTGCAGGCACAGGAGGAGGTTGCAGCTGCTGTTGCTGCTGCTGGGCAGCTAGAAGCTGTTGCATCAATGGCAGATAGTTGATTGAGATGTTGCACCTGACGGGCTAACTGCTGCGACTATTAAGCCACGATGGTGGAGAGATCTGTAACATCAGGAAGAGGCACCCATGCGGGATCCATGGCAGGATCTTACTGTAAGGAGGTAGACGGCAAGGAGGTAGTAGATCCACTGAGCCTCAGTGAATGATGGCTTGGGCCGTGTCAGAGAGCGGAGTCTAAGGTGCTGCTGGTTTTCTCCAGAGCCCGCCGCAAAGCGGGAAGGACTTCCTGCGACAGGCGGCACCCAGGTTGCTACCCCTGAGAGGACTCGTCCACTCATGCTGCTGAGGAGAAAACGTGGTACAGAAGGGATATGGCAACTCGTAGTCAGGATAGCAGAAGGTCAGGGCAGCCAGCACGGTAGTGAGAACAGGGACGTAGCAAAAGGACGTAGGCAGGCGGCACAGGAGCAAGGTCAGGTCACGGAGCAGGTAGGACAGGAACAGGGTAAGGCAAGACACAACAAAGACTTTCACTAGGGCACACAAAGATCTGGCTAGAGGTAGAGGAAGGTGCACATACTTAAAGAGAAGGGACAGGGGCAAACACTAATTAAGGGCACACTGGCCCTTTAAATCGCAGAGCTCCGGCACGGCGCTTGCCGTAACAATATTGATGCCCAAAAGTAAAGGAATACCCTGTAATTTTTTGAATAAACCTTCAACTACTTACTCTACTCATTCCACACATGCAGACTGGCTGAACACCACCAGATCCTGAACTAATTAATTCATTACATAATTACTTTTTGAGATGATACACATTTCCAATAGAGATGAGCAGACTTTTGAAAAATTCAATTTGGCCAATTCACCAAATTTTCCGAAAAAATTTGTTTCGGTTCAAATTTATTTGCAGTGAATCTGTACTAAAAATAGCTATTTCTGACCTACAGAGAGTCTCAATAGGGGTGTAGAACAGTTTGCTTTGTTCTAACATGCATACGGAGTGTGCTGGGGTAGTGAAAGAATACTGTTATTCAGTATGACATGCAGATTACAGGCATTGCTATTAGAATCACTGCTGCACTGCTGCAGAGCGTCGTGGTGGCAGCAGGGAGACCATATGGTGTCAAAATTGAAGAGGATAAAGAGATTTTTTCATGTCATTTTTATTTTATTTAATTTGAGTACCCATTCTGTTGAGCATCGAGCTGGCGGTCCTCCGTCATGCGAGATACCACCTGTTCCAGCCCCTGCCTCTCAGCACCCCCTTGACTATGAAAGTACGAATGAAAGATCAATGTTGAAATCTCAATTAAGCATGCATGTAAGCTAGTGCAAAACATCCCAAAATTTAAAGCCCAAGCCCTGAAGCATCAGTAAGCCAAGTAGTTCCTGAAAGACACAGGAGCAGTCAGGAGCAGGCATCAGCAGTACCCACGAGGGTTTCATAACCCCTTACATTGAAAGATCAATGCTGAAATTTCTATTAAGCATGTATGTAGCTCATGCTAAACATCCAAAAATGTGAGGCCCAATCTCAGAAGCATCAGTAAGCCAAGTAGTTCCTGAAACACACAGTCAGGAGCAGGCATCAGCAGTACACCAGAGGGTTTCATAACCCCTTGTCACGATTCGGCAGGCTGGAGGTGGATCCTCTGTGCCAGAGAGGGATTGGCGTGGACCGTGTCGGTGGACCGGTTCTAAGTTGCTACTGGTTTTCACCAGAGCCCACCGCAAAGCAGGATGGTCTTGCAGCGGCGGTAGCAACCAGGTCGTATCCACCGGCAACGGCTCAACCTCTCTGACTGCTGAGATAGGCGCGGTACAAGGGAGTAGACAAGAGCAGGGTCGGACGTAGCAGAAGGTCAGGGCAGGCAGCAAGGATCGTAGTCAGGGGCAACGGCAGGAGGTCTGGAACACAGGCTAGGAACACACAAGGAAACGCTTTCACTGGCACAATGGCAACAAGATCCGGCAAGGAAGTGCAGGGGAAGTGAGGTATTAATAGGGAAGTGCACAGATGAAGGTACTGATTAAAACCCATGCGCCAATCAGTGGCGCACCGGCCCTTTAAATCGCAAAGACCCTAGGGAGCGGGGCCGCGCGCGCCGGGACAGCACAGATGGGGAACGAGTCTGGTAAGCGGGTCGGGATGCGCATCGCGAGCGGGCGCGTCCCGCATCGCGAATCGCATCCCGGCTGGGGACATTATCGCAGCGCACCCGGTCAGCAGGTCTGACCGGGGCGCTGCGAACAGGAGAACGTTGTGAGCGCTCCGGGGAGGAGCGGGGACCCGGAGCGCTCGGCGTTACAGTACCCCCCCCCTTGGGTCTCCCCCTCTTTTTAGAACCTGAAAATTTGTGGATAAGGTTCTTGTCAAGGACGTTGTCCTCATGTTCCCATGACCTCTCCTCTGGGCCGCAATTCTCCCAATCTACAAGAATTTTTTTTTTACCTCTGACTATCTTGGATGCCAGAATTTCTTTAACCGAGAAGATGTCAGAGAACCCGGAAACAGGAGTAGAAGCAACAACCTTGGGAGAGAAGCGGTTAAGAATGAGTGGTTTAAGGAGAGAGACATGAAAAGCATTGGGAATACGGAGAGAAGGAGGAAGAAGGAGTTTGTAGGAGACAGGGTTGATTTGGCATTTGACTTTAAAAGGACCAAGATAACGTGGTCCCAGTTTATAACTGGGGACACGAAAGCGGACATACTTGGCAGAGAGCCATACTTTGTCTCCGGGAGAAAAAACAGGGGGAGTTCTTCTTTTTTTGTCGGCATGAGTCTTGTAGGAGAGATTTTTGAGTCTCTTTCCAGATGATGGAGAAGTCCCGAGTCACCTCATCGACAGTGGGCAAACCAGAAGGCATGGGAGTGGGAAGGGGGGGAAGAGGGTGACGGCCGTACACCACAAAGAATGGGGATTTAGCGGAAGACTCAGAGACTCTGAAATTGTACGAGAATTCGGCCCATGGTAGAAGATCGGCCCAGTCATCCTGGCGGGAGGAAACAAAATGTCGCAAATAGTCACCAAGAACCTGATTAATTCTTTCCACTTGCCTATTGGATTGGGGATGATAAGAAGACGAGAAGTTTAATTTGATTTTAAGTTGATTACAGAGGGCCCTCCTGAATTTCGACACAAATTGAACGCCTCTATCTGAGACGATATGCGTGGGAAGCCCGTGAAGGCGAAAAATGTGCACAAAAAATTGTTTCGCCAACTGAGGCGCAGAAGGAAGACCTGGAAGAGGGATAAAATGTGCCATCTTGGAGAACCGATCAACGACCACCCAAATAACTGTGTTGCCATGGGATAAAGTTAAGTTAGTAATAAAATCCATACCAATCTGAGACCATGGTTGCTCAGGAACAGGCAGAGGATGGAGGAGACCAGCAGGCTTCTGGCGAGGGGTCTTGTCCTGGGCACAGACTGTACAAGCCCGAACAAAATCAGCAACATCAGCTTCCAGGGTAGGCCACCAATAAAAACGAGAGATGAGCTGGACGGATTTTTTGATGCCAGCATGGCCGGCGAGGTGTGAGGAGTGTCCCCACCTGAGAATCCTGAGGCGCTGGCGTGGAGAGACGAAGGTCTTCCCTGGAGGAGTTTGTCTGATGGAAGCTGGAGAAGTGGAGATCAGACAGTCCGGAGGAATAATGTGTTGCGGGGAAGCTTCCATTTCAGAGGCATCCGATGAACGAAAGAGAGCGTCAGCCCTAACGTTCTTGTCAGCGGGGCGAAAATGGATTTCAAAGTTAAACCGGACAAAGAACAACAACCACCTAGCCTGGCGAGGGTTCAGCCGTTGAGCAGACTGAAGATAAGAGAGATTCTTGTGATCAGTGTATATAATTACTGGGTATTTGGATCCCTCCAGCAGATGCCTCCATTCCTCAAGCGCCAATTTTATGGCCAGTAGTTCTCGATCACCAATGGAGTAGTTTTTCTCCGCCGGAGAGAAGGTTTTAGAAAAGAAACCACAAGTAACAGCACGTCCGGAAGAATTTTTCTGTAGGAGTACCGCTCCAGCTCCCACCGAGGAGGCGTCTACCTCCAGTGAGAAGGGTTTAGATGGATCAGGTCTGGAGAGTACGGGAGCAGAAGAAAAGGCAGTTTTGAGATGTTTGAACGCCTCTTCCGCTTGAGGAGGCCAGGACTTAGAGTTGGCGTTTTTTTTGGTTAGGGCCACGATTGGGGCCACAATAGTGGAAAAATGTGGAATAAATTGTCTGTAATAATTGGCAAACCCCAAGAAACGTTGGATAGCACGGAGTCCGGAGGGGCGTGGCCAATCCAATACGGCTGATAGTTTGTCCGGGTCCATTTGGAGTCCCTGGCAAGAGACTAAGTATCCTAGGAAGGGAAGAGATTGACATTCAAAGAGACATTTTTCCATTTTGGCATATAATTGATTGTCCTGAAGTCTCTGAAGAACCATGCGGACATGCCGGCGGTGTTCTTCTAGGTTAGAAGAAAAAATCAAAATATCGTCCAGGTAGACCACAACACAGGTGTATATAGAAGATCACGAAAAATTTCATTTACAAAGTCTTGGAAGACGGCAGGGGCGTTGCAAAGCCCAAAAGGCATAACCAGATATTCAAAGTGTCCATCTCTGGTGTTAAACGCGATCTTCCACTCGTCCCCTTCCCTGATGCGGATGAGATTATATGCACCTCTTAAGTCCAATTTGGTAAAGATGTTGGCGCCACGTAGGCGGTCAAAGAGTTCCGAGATAAGAGGTAGGGGATAGCGTTTTTTTATAGTGATTTTATTAAGACCGCGGTAATCAATGCAAGGTCGTAAGGAGCCGTCTTTTTTGGAGACAAAGAAAAATCCAGCTCCGGCTGGGGAGGAAGACTTGCGGATAAACCCCCTTTTTAAATTCTCTTGGATGTACTCCGACATGGCTTGTGTTTCCGGAGCGGACAGAGGATAGATTCTGCCCCGGGGTGGAGTAGTACCAGGGAGGAGGTCAATGGGGCAGTCATAAGGCCTGTGAGGAGGCAAAGTCTCTGCTTGTTTTTTGCAAAAAACATCAGCATAGTCCAGATAGGCCTTGGGGAGACCTGATATCGGAGGAGCCATAGGGTTTTGACTGACAGTACTGGGAGCAGACATAAGACAGTTCTTGTGGCAAGTAGTGCCCCAGTTCTTGATCTCCCTGGTGTTCCAATCGAGGGTTGGGGAATGGCGTTGAAGCCAAGGTAGTCCAAGAAGAATTTCCGAAGTGCAGTTAGAGAGGACCAGAAATTCAATCTTTTCGTGATGGGGTCCAATGCACATTAAGAGGGGTTCCGTGCGGTAACACACAGTACAGTCCAATCTTTCATTATTAACAGAGGCAATGTAGAGGGGTCTGGCGAGACTGGTCACCAGGATGTTGAACCTGTTGACAAAAGAGGCCAAAATAAAATTTCCTGCAGATCCGGAATCCAAGAAGGCCACAGCTGAGAAGGAGAAGGTAGAAGAAGAAATCCGCACAGGCACAGTAAGACGTGGAGAAGCAGAGTTCACACCCAGGGCTGTCTCACCTTTGTGCGGAGTCGAAGTGCGTCTTTCCTGACGTGGAGGTCGGATAGGACAATCCTTCAAGAAGTGTTCGGTACTGGTACAGTACAGGCAAAGGTTCTCAATGCGGCGGCGTGTCCTCTCTTGAGGTGTCAAGCGAGACCGGTCAACTTGCATAGCCTCCACGGCGGAAGGTACAGGAACGGATTGCAGTGGACCAGAGGAGAGAGGTGCCAGGGAGAGAAACCGCCTCGTGCGAACAAAGTCCATATCCTGATGGAGCTCCTGACGCCTTTCGGAAAAACGCATGTCAATGCGGGTGGCCAGATGAATAAGTTCATGCAGGTTAGCAGGGATTTCTCGTGCGGCCAGCACATCTTTGATGTTACTGGATAGGCCTTTTTTGAAGGTCGTGCAGAGGGCCTCGTTATTCCAGGACAATTCGGAGGCGAGAGTACGGAATTGGATGGCGTACTCGCCAACAGAAGAATTACCCTGGACCAGGTTCAGCAGGGCAGTCTCGGCAGAAGAGGCTCGGGCTGGTTCCTCGAAGACACTTCGAATCTCCGTGAAGAAAGAGTGTACAGAGGCATTGACAGGATCATTGCGGTCCCAGAGCGGTGTGGCCCATGACAGGGCTTTCCCAGACAGAAGGCTGACCACGAAAGCCACCTTTGACCTTTCAGTTGGAAATTGGTCCGACGTCATCTCCATATGCAGGGAACATTGTGAGAGAAAACCACGGTGAAATTTAGAGTCCCCATCAAATTTGTCCGGCAAAGATAAACGGAGGCTGGATGCGGCCACTCGCTGCGGAGGAGGTGCAGGAGCTGGCGGAGGAGATGGTTGCTGAAGCTGTGGTAGAAGCTGCTGAAGCATCACGGTCAGTTGAGACAGCTGGTGGCCTTGTTGCGCTATTTGTTGCAACTGCTGGGCGACCACCGTGGTGAGGTCAGTGACAACTGGCAGCGGGACCTCAGCGGGATCCATGGTCGGATCTACTGTCACGATTCGGCAGGCTGGAGGTGGATCCTCTGTGCCAGAGAGGGATTGGCGTGGACCGTGTCGGTGGACCGGTTCTAAGTTGCTACTGGTTTTCACCAGAGCCCGCTGCAAAACGGGATGGTCTTGCAGCGGCGGTAGCAACCAGGTCGTATCCACCGGCAACGGCTCAACCTCTCTGACTGCTGAGATAGGCGCGGTACAAGGGAGTAGACAAGAGCAGGGTCGGACGTAGCAGAAGGTCAGGGCAGGCAGCTAGGATCGTAGTCAGGGGCAACGACAGGAGGTCTGGAACACAGGCTAGGAACACACAAGGAAACGCTTTCACTGGCACAATGGCAACAAGATCCGGCAAGGAAGTGCAGGGGAAGTGAGGTATTAATAGGGAAGTGCACAGGTGAAGGTACTGATTAAAACCCATGCGCCAATCAGTGGCGCACCAGCCCTTTAAATCGCAAAGACCCGGCGCGCGTGTGCCCTAGGGAACGGGGCCGCGCGCACCGGGACAGCACAGACGGGGAACGAGTCTGGTAAGCAGGTCGGGATGCGCATCGCGAGCGGGTGCGTCCCGCATAGCGAAATCGCATCCCGGCTGGGGACATTATCGCAGCGCACCCGGTCAGCAGGTCTGACCGGGGCGCTGCGAACAGGAGAACGCTGTGAGCGCTCCGGGGAGGAGCGGGGACCCGGAGCGCTCGGCGTTACACCCCTTACATTGAAAGATAAAAGTTGAAATTTCTATGAAGCATGTATTTAGCTCGTGCTAAACATCCAAAAATGTAAGGCCCAAGCCCAGAAGCATTAATAAGCCAAGTAGTTCCTGAAACACACAGTCAGGAGCAGGCATTAGCAGTACACCAGAGGGGTTCATAACCCCTTACATTGAAAGATCAATCTTGAAATCTCAATTAAACATTTATGTTACCTAGTGCTACCAGAACATATTTGGAGTTAATATCCCAGTCCCAGTAGCATCAGAAAATGATATATTGGCTGAATGACACAGCCTGGAGGTGGGGAAAGCATAAGGAGCCCATGCAATGTCTGAATGGTACAGACTGAAGGTGGCTGAAGCATGAGGAGACCATTGAAATACAAGAATTTTAAATAGAAATCTAAGATTTTGAAATTGAAATTGAGGATTTTGAAAAGGAACTTTTAAACTCCCAAGTTTTAGTGGCCCGGGCCCCGGCGTGTGGGTACAAAGGACCTAATCTAACAAGGAGTCCCATGTCACATGTCAGCACAATGACAGAGCCTGGAGGTGGCATCAGTAGGAGGAGACCATATAGTGTCTGAATGGCACAGCCTGGAGTTGGCTGAAGCATGAGGAGAACCCAGGGCTTCACAAAAATTGTCAGAATACCACCTGACATTCAAAATAGGAAAATGATAGATAAGTTCTCTGAAGAAAAGGATCCTTCATTAGATGACAATGAGTATTGTGTGTTCCAGGGACATTAGCTCATCAGAGGAATAGGAAAACATGATACAACTTAATTCTGCAACTGAAGAACCACAACAAAGAATGAAGGACTTAAAGCCTTCTGGAACTGAGGAACTTCAAAATTATAAATCTATCACCTGTGATAGTCAGTGAATTCCAACAGCCGATGGTCAGTATCCTCAGTGACCTTTTTCTGCTAGTCCTTGGCAATATTCCTTATTATTACTGGTCTGGTATCAACATGGCAATAATGCTGGGAAAGTATATATGTTAAGGCGAGCGCTCTGGGTCCTTGCTCCTCCCCGGAGCGCTCGCGGCGTTCTCCTCTCTGCAGCGCCCCCGTCAGTCAGCGCTGCACTGACATTCACGATGGGGATGCGATTCGCATAGCGAGACGCGCCCGCTCGCGAATCGCATCCCAAGCCACTTACCCGTCCCGGTCCCCGGCTGTCATGTTCTGGCGCGCGCGGCTCCGCTCTCTAGGGCGTGCGCGTGCCAGCTCTCTAAGATTTAAAGGGCCAGTGCACCAGTGATTGGTGCCTGGCCCAATCAGTCTAATTAACTTCCACCTGCTCACTGTCCATATAACCTCACTTTCCCTTTCCTTCCTTGCCGGATCCTGTTGCCTTGTGCCAGAGAAAGCGTTTAGTGTTGTCCATAGCCTGTGTTCCAGATCTCCTGCTATCGTCATTGACTACGAACCTTGCTGCCTGCCCCAACGTTCTGCTACGTCTGACCTTGCCTCTGCCTAGTCCTTCTGTCCCACGCCTTCTCAACAGTCAGCGAGGTTGAGCCGTTGCCGGTGGATACGACCTGGTTGCTACCGCCGCAGCAAGACCATCCCGCTTTGCGGCGGGCTCTGGTGAAAACCAGTAGCAACCTAGAACCGGTCCACCGACACGGTCCACGCCAATCCCTCGCTGACACAGAGGATCCACATCCAGCTAGCCGAATCATAACAATTTATTGCCTGAATGACACAGCCTGGAATTGGCAGAAGTATAAGGAGACAAAATAGTGGCTGAATGAAACAGCCTGGAGGTGGCAGCAGCATCAGGAGTGCTGAAAGTGACCCGGTGACAGAGTGGTGCAGTGGAAATCCTGGCTGATCCATGCCTGATTCATCTTCACAAAGATCAGTCTCTCCACATTTTTTGCGGACAGACGAGTTCTCCTTGGGGTGACTATGGCCCGCTCCGCACTAAACACCTGCTCTGATGCCCCACTACTGGCTGGGCAGGACAGCTTTATCAGGGCAAACTCTGCAAGTTGCGGCCACAAATCAAGTTTGGCTATCCAGAAGTCCAGCAGACCTTCAAGGTGTGTTGGCATGGGCATGTCAAGGCATGCCACCAAATGCTGGTTCAGGTCCTGCTCCATGTCTACCTGCTGCTGATGAGTTGCTTCACTATGCGGGTGAAGAAAGGTACTCATCAGCGACTGTAGATTCAGGCTGCTGCTGATGGAGCCGAATTGTCACCATTTGGCAACGGGATGACTTCTAGTTCTCCACCTTATTGGACCCTCGCTACCGCTACAAAATAGGTGCCCACTGAGAGAGAGGACAAACTGACCTACTACAGAGAGATCCTACGTAGTCAGTTGGCTGATGCCTATAGGCGCCATTGTCCATCCATGGCTGCCACCCCTCCCCTCCCCAGCAGCCATGGCAGTGGAAGGTGAGTGCAGAGGGCCCCCTGAGTAAGACCTGCTAGTGGATGGACAATGGCGCCGATAGGCATCAGCCAACTGACTACGTAGGATCTCTCTGTAGTAGGTCAGTTTGTCCTCTCTCTCAGTGGGCACCTATTTTGTAGCGGTAGCGAGGGTCCAATAAGGTGGAGAGTCAGAAGTCATCCCGTTGCCAAATGGTGACAATTCGGCTTTCACTACGCAAGCAATTGAGCATGCATCGTGCCATTTGTGCAAGTGACTTGGAGGGACTCCCTGCCTCCATCTCCTTGGCATACTGCCACGGTGTGTCTGGGTCCTCTGTCTTGCTGTCCTCATAACCCTCTAGCTCCTCTCGTTCATCATGCTCCTCTTCTCCTGTAAGATGATTAGAAACACCGCCCATATCATCAAACCTAAACTGTTGTCCACTGTGTCCCTCATCCTCCTCCTCCTCCAGTTAAGCCCCCACAGTGATCATGTGAGATGTAGGCACAACGTCTCCATTGCTCTGACCAGCCATTGTTTCCAACACTTGTTGTAGGAAATGAAACAGTGGAATGACGTTGTTCATCCCGTAATCCTGGCGACTTACGTATAATGTGGCTTCATCAAAGGGCCTGAGCAGATGGCAGGTGTCATGTATGAGCTGCCACTGGTTCACATTGAAGTTACACACGAGATCACCCCTATCCACTTGGATCATCAAGAAATCGGTGATGGCAGAGTCGCACACTGTCACAGGACCAACGGGCTGACAGCGTGGAGGAGGAAGCGGCGGGACCTCTCCAAGTTGGGGTTGTGGCTGTGCAGGAACCACATTCACCCAGTGAGCTGTAAACTACATGTATTGTCCCTGACCGTAGAACTTGTCCAGGCAGTGGAGGCTAAGGACACATTGGAGGATGAGGAGGCAGAGTCGCACTCTATTACAGGACCAACGGCTGACAGCATGGAGGAGGAAGCGACGGGACCTGTCCAAGTTGGGGTTGTGGCTGTGCAGGAACCACATTCACCCAGTGAGCCGTAAAGGACCTGTATTGTCCCTGATCATAGTTACAGCCCCAGATGTCGGCGCTGCCGTGCACTTTGGTACACACCGACAGGCTCAAGGACTGGCCCACCTTCTCTTCCACAAAATTGTGCAGGGCTGGTACTGCCTTCTTTGCAAAGAAATGACGGCTTGGCACTCTCCACCTCGGATTGGCACAAGCTATCAGTTCTCTGAAAGGTGCAGAGTCCACCACTTGAAAAGGAAGGGACTGCAGCATAAGCAACTTAGACAGGAGCATATTCAGCTTCTGCGAGGTTGGATGAGTTGGCGCATGCTGTTGTATCTTGAACATGGCTTTGCGGATGGATTGTTGGCGGAATGACTGGCTAAAAGTAGGAGGAGCAGGAGCATCTGGAGGGACAGAAGGAGGTGGTGGAGCCTTGGCTGGCTGAAGGAGGGAGCGGCATGCCACTGGGTGATGCAGCAGGCTGGACCACTACATCGGAGCCACGGTTCTCCCAGGCCGCTTTATGGTGGCGCAGCATATGTTGATGCAGGGCCGTGGTACCAACATTGGGACCCCTGCCACGCTTCACCTTCTGCCGACATATCTTGCATGTGGCTATGTTAACCTCCTCCGGATGCTTGATGAAAAACTGACACACCGCCGAGTAGCTGATTTTCCCACCAACAGTCCGCGCTAATTGACTGCTACTGCCGCCGTCCCCAGGAACCCCTGTTCCACTACCTCCCGGGAAGGTAGGCTGCCGTGCAGGTGGTCTCTCCTGAGTGCGCTTGGCTCCAGAATTTCCACTTCTGCCACCATGCTGAGTGCCAACCATGCTACCATCTTGCTGGCTCAGCTGTTGCCTTACAGGCAACCTGCAACTCTCTTCTCCTGATGATGATGAAGCCCCTTCTGCATCCGGCTCTAAATTGGGATCGATTTCATCATCATCAACAAGTATCTGTATGTCACTGATGTCCTCCTCAGGTTCCTCAACAGTGTCTGCTTCAGGACCCTGAATGCTGCCAACACTGCCTCCCACA
This sequence comes from Hyla sarda, assembly GCF_029499605.1. Taxonomy (NCBI): domain Eukaryota; kingdom Metazoa; phylum Chordata; class Amphibia; order Anura; family Hylidae; genus Hyla; species Hyla sarda. The sequence continues at coordinate 82,193,729 of NC_079191.1, forward strand.
TCACTATTTGGCCGCCTAGTGGGGGAAGCAGCAGATGTCTCCTCCACTTCTTGATTGGGCAGTAGCTGCTGACTGTTCTCTATTATATCGTCCTCACTGAATAGTGGAGCTGAACCCACAGAATAAGATACTTCTTTAGGGGAGGGAACAGCATAGGACAGAGGCAATGGGAGGACAGGGACTGCTCCCGGGCCATGCCAACTGAGGGTTGTGTCTGAGGAACCCACCGACTGTTGACTGGGGGTATCAGATGTCACTTGTGATGAAGTGGATGACCGTGTTAACCAATTGATGACGGCAGATGGGTTATTGGTCGAGACACGACCGCTAGCTGATACCGTGAGCTCAGGCGTCTCGCTGCGACTCCTGCTGCCACTCGCCCCTAGTCTGCTGCGACCTCTGCTTGATGAATTTAGGCCTCTGCCACCCCTCTGTGCACGTCCTGGCACTTCTCAGCCTGACATACTTAGTGCGTATATGAGGGGAGTACAATATGCTTCACTACACTTAAACAGTATTTGTCTAGAACAGCAGCAGGTGTGTTCTGTTGGCTGTCCTTTCACAGTATCAAGGCCCTTCACAGATTAACAGCTACAGAAAAGTACACTACTTAGATGTAGGTATGTGGTATGCACTTATGAGGACAGAAAAATGCTCTACAGTATGCCTAAAAAAACACTGGGGTAAAACAACAGCCAGTGATTATTTTGCCTGGACTTTCACAGTATCTAGGCCCTTGACAGATTGACAGGTCCCACCAAAAAATTGTTACAGCAACACAAAAGTAGTGCAAATGTAAACAAACTTTATTAACAAACGCATATGATAAAACCATTAATTAAAAACAATATGGAAACAGCACAATGCACATAGCTGGATAGATAGCAAGTAGTACTGGTATAATGACAAATAAAGTTAAAGAATATCCACATGTAAAAATATCACAATAGACCTGAATGCAGGTGTGTAAAGGCTAATGCCAGATAGTGGATGATACAAAAAATAGAAGGAATTGTTACCAATGCAGAGCCATGTACCACTTGCACTTACCCCAACGTACGTTTTACGCTAGTGCGCTTCCTCTGGGGTCGTGGCTATTCCCAATAGGTGTGCTCTATTTATATATTTAGGACCACCAATCATGAAGCTTTATGAGAGGATTGACACCTCCTTAGACCAATGGTAAATTCTGACATTTATTGCGCCATCTGATCTAATTAATCCTACCTGTGCCACATATGGTGCAAGTACCATGTGAACTTAAGACGCCAGCATGTCCGCTTTGGAGGGGGAAGTGACGCCGGTCACGTGACGCCAATGTGTCACATGATCGGAGGCACTGGGGATGATAATCTCTCATATAATCTGGCGTGCGAGGACCAAAGTAGTCACAGCCATGTGATCGGACTAGATCACATGACTGGACTGGCTGGGTAAGTGGTTGTCTGGGACACTCACGGATGTTGCGGCAGTGACTCCGGACACCTGATCACTCAGGGTCATGTGAGTGGGGACACAGTGCGCAAAGGCAGCAGAGTGGGAGAATAACCATGGCAACGTAGCATAATACTGACGGGGATAACATATGGTAACCAAGCAACACAAATAGACAGAGGGGACTTGCGCATGCGTGAAAGTAATAAAAAAACAACAACACAAGTGCTCAAAGCGTGAGACAAACCAGTGCATGGTGCAAGGATGTGAGTAAGTGATGAATATGTGAAGTAAATACAAACCCACACGTTCAGTGTTCTACAGGATCTGAAAGAGATTTATTATAGCAAACAACACAGTATATCCAGAACATATGTATTAATTAATAAGTAAACATGTATTATTAACCACATACTCAATGTATATGTATATATATGTAGATAATTAATAGTGCATAAATATATCAAGAAAAAATGAACATTAAATAGATGAATGAACATTAAGAAAAATATATGTATATAGAAAAGTGGTGAATGAATGACAGCAGGATAATGACATGGCAAGATGATGACATGACAAACTGATAGTAGTACAGGTGGTGTGAGTATATGAGGAAATGACATGAAAGATAATGAAATAAAATAACAAGAAAGTGATGTGAGTATGTTGTCGAATAAACACGTGTGAGTGAAATAAATGTGATAAGAATGGTATCTGATATGGTGAGGAATTGTGACAAACATATATATAATGTGAGGTGTGAAAGGTGAAGAATTAGAGAATATGAAATATGTGAAGGTGTACCAAGGTGTAGGTAGTGGAACAAAACAAATAAATGTGAATTACTAAAGTGTACAATTTTATTGTGTTAAAATGGATAAATAATGAATATGAATAAGAATAGGGTTCACCACAATAGTGATCCCCATAAGAAGCAAGGCCTGAACATTGATTCATAAAAAAGTGCAGAAAGTGCACGGACAATGGCTCTGCAATGGTTAGAAAAAGTGCATAGGTACAATAGAAAATCATTCATGTATAAAGTGCAAGCTACATAAAGTGCAACACAAGCATGGTAAGTATCATCAAGTGCATATAATCAAGTGCACTGCAATTGTGGTGAGGGTGTTCACCCTTAATATTTTCTATGACTTTATATACTAATTGGACAAATAAATCCACATTGGATACTAGTGATAACGGAGGGCACTTACAGGATTTGGGAGTAAGTGTTTTCGGAAACCACTCCGGCAGTGTATCAGATTGTTCATCAGTTAGATCTTCCAATTCTTGAAGGGCAATGTATTCATCTCTCGATGTGCAGAATTAGGCTGAGGTTTGATTATGGAACATTTTCTTGAAAACCAATTTTCGTGCAAATAAATGTAAGTCCTTAATCATGTCGAATGAATTAATGCTAGATGAAGGAGAAAATGTTGAGCCTAAATTAAGAACATCAAGTTGTGCTGGCGTCAAGATCTTATCAGATAAGAGTTTTTTGTGTTTGTATTTGTTTTTCCCATATTTTATGGGCATCATCCATCTCTCCTTGAAATGCATCAATTTCAGAATGTTTTAAAAGATCATATAGCTGTTTTGTAGCTGTATCAATGTCAGTTGTGATCTGATCCAGAGTTCGTGTATTTAATTCAATGATCAGTTGTAAAACCATCATAGAGCACTTGTTGCATACCTCCTCCCATTGTTTGCTGAATTGCTCATCATTACGGTCGTATGAGGGGAAGGTTTGAATCTGAAGGCCCCTTGGAAAAAAAAAATTCCACTCGCATATCGTTCTAGTGATAATCTGTTCCAACATATTTTAACTCGTCTATGAAAACGGTTTCGTAATGTTGCTTTGTGCGTACGTATGTTACCTTGGTACGTTCCCGCCAGCGCAGTGCCACTTGTGCCAAATAGATCATTAACCTGGGACCGCCAGGTTGCTTCTCTTGTTGTGAAATCCATAAAAAGGATGAAAGTACCTCTGTAAACACAGGATAACTTGTTAACACAAAATACCAAACAAGGTAAGAAAGAGTTGATGCTGACACTTAATATAAGATCCCACCAAAAAATTGTAACAGCAACACAAAAGTAATGCAAAAGTAAACAAACTTTATTAACAAATCCATATGATAAAACCATAAAAAACAAAATGGAAAAGGCACAATGCACATAGCTGGATAGATAGCAAGTAGTACTGGTATAATGACAAAATAAGGTCCTCTCATCCTAAAAAAACTCATTCGAAGTGTACCTATTGGCCAATACTTACGTATACGTCGTATTTGTTCTACAGATGACTCATTTGAGGGCTGGAGAACTAAGCCAGGGGTTTAGGGAGCCTGGATATGACGACTAGACGATTCAGAGAGCATACAACAGAGCCAAGGCCACTACGCAGAATTCTTTACTTCAACCACGACCAAAAAGAAGAAATGATGATCAGGTGAGATTCATCACCTCATTTCACTCACAAGCCAATGAAGTTAGAGATGTTCTAGCAAAATGTTGGGATCTCCTATTATTGGACCCCACTTTAAAACTATATATTCAAAAGCATCCATCTATTGCATATAGAAGATCCACAAACCTATGAGACACCCTTGTTCACAGAAGGACCGAATTAAGAGCATCATGGGCCTGGTGCTGAGAATTTTTCTTGGCCTTTTTATGAAATGTATCACTCCTATCCTTATATAGTGATCCAGACACTGATGGTGGTACGTTATACCGCCTATGCTAACGTAGTAGCTCCCCACATTAGGTGCAGTATGGTTCCCACACATTAGGTGCAGTATTGTTCCCCCACATTAGGTGCAGTATAGTTCCCCACATTAGGTGCAGTATAGTTCCCCCACATCAGGTGCAGTATAGTTCCCCCACATTAGGTGAAGAATAGCTCCCCCACATTAGGTGCAGTATAGCTCCCCACATTAGGTGCAGTACAGCTCCCCACATTAGGTGCAGTATAGTTCCCCCACATTAGGTGCAGTACAGTTCCCCACATTAGGTGCAGTATAGTTTCCCCACATTAGGTGCAGTATAGTTCCCCACACTAGGTGTAGTATAGCTCTCCCACATTAGGTGCAGTATAGTTCCCCCACATTAGGTGCAGTATAGTTCCCCCATGTTAGGTGCAGTATAGCTCCCCCATTAGTTGCAGTATAGCTCCCCACATTGGGTGCAGTATAGTTCCCCACATTAGGTGCAGTATAGTTCCCCCACATTAGGTGCATTAAAGCTCCCCCACATTAGGTGCTGTATAGTTCCCCCACATTAGGTGGAGTATAGCTCCCCACATTAGGTGCAGTATAGTTCCCCACATTAGGTGCAGTATAGTTCCCCACATTAGCTGCAGTATAGCTCCCCACATTGGTGCAGTATAGTCCCCCACATTAGGTGCAGTATAGCTCCTCACATTAGGAGCAGTATAGCTCCTCACATTAGGAGCAGTATAGCTCCCCACATTAGGTGCAGTACAGTTCCCCCACAGACATACAGCCTCCAGCCACATACAGTGTATGGCTGGAGGCGGTATGCCTGTGTACTGCCGCCAGTTCAGTGTTCCGACCACCACTTCTCCGGTCCAGGGTCACAATCTACTGCTATGGCCGCCTTTTTGGCGGCCGGCTGGGCCTATTGTACTGTAGAGGCTTGGAGCTGCAGCTACATCAGCCCCTACATTAATCCGGCCCAGGTTCGCAGTCATTACACGGGGCCTCCGGCAACAAATCCATTTGGAAGCAGGGGCCCAAAATGGGGGTGTTAGGCATGTGGCTAATGTGTAGCATGTCAGAATGTGGTTGATGACACTCACTTTTTTGATTCCAGCGGAACAGGAAAATATAGTAATACCAACAGTATAACATGTAACACAACTGGAATTATCTATCATGCCACATGCCCATGCCGACTCATATACGGGGGTACGACGACTCGTGAGTTTAAACGCCGTGTGAGGGAACATGTCCTGGGCATTCAAGCTGCAATCAATCAAGAAGACCTGCACAGTTTAATAGCAATTCCACAAAATTTTAAAATTTACCATAATTGTGACGCATTTGGATTAAAATTTTGAGGAATCGATAGGATCTTCATCGGCCCACACTGAGGTGAGTGGAAAAAATTGCTGGCGCAAAGGGAGATTAAATGGATCATCAAACAATGAAAACAATGCAACCTTCCGGTCTTAATGATTGTGCTAGTTATGCCCCTTTTCTGTAAGACCTTATTTTACTCCTCAGTTTTCTGGTCCGTCCCCTAGTGTCTATTTCTGATTTCATATCAATATTTAAATTCCTGATTTTAATTTTGTTTTTATTTGTTTGTGCTTTTAGCTCATCTTCCACCTGGGATCTCAGTCATCCATGAATTTTTTTTTGACGCCATCTATGCACTTGATTATATCTACCATGCTTGTGTTGCACTTTATACATGAATGATTTTCTATTGTACCTATGCACCTTTTCTAACCATTGCAGAGCCATTGTCCTTGCACTTTCTGCACTTTTTTATGAATCAATGTTCAGGCCTTGGTTCTTAGGGGGATCACTATTATGGTGAACCCTATTCTTATTCATATTCATTATTTATCCATTTTAACACAATAAAAATTGTACACTTTAGTTATTCACATTTATTTGTTTTGTTCCACTACCTACACCTTGGTACACCTTCACATATTTCATATTCTCTAATTCTTCACCTTTCACACCTCACATTATATATATGTTTGTCACAATTCCTCACCATATCAGATACCATTCTTATCACATTTATTTCACTCACACATTCGTTTATTCGACAACATACTCACATCACTTTCTTGTTATTTTATTTCATTATCTTTCATGTCATTTCCTCATATACTCACACCACCTGTACTACTATCAGTTTGTCATGTCATCATCTTGCCATGTCATTATCCTGCTATCATTCATTCACCACTTTTCTATATACATATATTTTTCTTAATGTTCATTCATCTATTTAATGCCCTTTTTTTTCTTGATATATTTATGCACCATTAATTATCCACATATATACACATAGACATGTACATTGAGTATGTGGTTAGTAATTAATTTTTACTTATTAATTAATACATATGTTCTGGATATACTGTGTAGTTTGCTATAATAAATCTCTTTCAGATCTTATAGAACACTGAACATGTGGGTTTGTATTTACTTCAAATGTTCATCACTTACTCACATCCTTGCACCATGCGCTGTTTTTTTCACGCTTTGAGCACTTGTGTTATTGTTGTTTTTTATCACTTTCACACATGTGAAAGTCCCCTCTGTCTATTTGTGTTACTTGGTTACCATATGTTATCCCAGTCAGTATTATGCTACGTTGCCATGGTTATTCTCCCACTCTGCTGCCATTGCGCAGTGTGTCCCCGCTAACATGACCCTGAGTGATCACGTGTCTGGAGGCACTGCCGCAACATCTGCGAGCTTCCCTGACAACCACTTACCCAGCTGGTCCGGTCATGTGATCTAGTCCGATCACATGGTCGTGACTACTTTGGTCCTCGCACACCGGATTATACGAGCGATTATCATCCCCAGTGCCTCCGATCATGTGATGCATCCGCGTCGTGTGACCGGCGTCACTTCCGCCTCCAATGCGGACATTCCAGCGTCTTAAGCCCACATGGTAGTTGCACCATATTTGGCACAGGTAGGATTAATTAGATCAGATGGCGCAATAAATGTCAGAATTCACCATTGGTCTAAGGAGGTGTCAACCCTCTCATAAAGCTTCATGATTGGTGGTCCTAAATATATAAATAGAGCACACCTATTGGGAATAGCCACGCCCCCTGACGAAGAGCACTTGCGCGAAACGTATGTTGAGGTAAGTGCAAGTGGTACATGGCTCTGCATTGGTAACTATTCCTTCCATTCTTTTGTATCATCCACCATCTGGCATTAGCCTTTACACACCTGCATTCAGGTCTATTGTGATATTTTTACATGTGGATATTCTTTACCTTTACTTTGTCATTATACCAGTACTACTTGCTCTCTATCCAGCTATGTGCATTGTGCCTTTTTCACATTGTTTTTTATTGGTTTTATCATATGGATTTGTTAATAAAGTTTGTTTACATTTGCACTACTTTTGTGTTGCTGTTACAATTTCTTATGATAAGTGTCAGCAACAACTCTTCTTTCTTACCTTGTTTGGTATTTTAGATTAACAGGTACAAAATAGTACACTACTTAGATGTTTGTATGTGGTATGCACTTATGAGGGCAGATAAATGCTCTACAATATGCTTAAAAAAGCACTGGGTTAAAACACCACCTTGTGATTACTTTTGCCTGGACTTTCACAGTATCTAGGCCATTGACAGATTAACAGGTTCAAAATAGTACAGTACTTAGATGTACGTATGTGGTATGCCCTTATGAGGTCCAAAAAATGTGCTACAGTACACTTAAAAAAGTATCTGAGTAAAAACAACAGCCGGTGGGTACTTTTGCCTGGACTTTAACAGTATCTAGGCCCTTAACAGATTAACAGGTAAAAAATTGTACACTACTTAGATGTACATATGTGGTATGCACTTATGAGGGCAGAAAAATGCTCTACAGTATGCTTAAAAAAGCACTGGGTTAAAACACCAGCTGGTGATTACTTTTGCCTGGACTTTCACAGTATCTGGGCCCTTGACAGATTAGCAGGTACAAAATAGTACACTATTTAGATGTACGTATCTGGTATGCACTCATGAGGGCAGAAAAATTCGCTATAGTACGCTTAAAAATTTTGTTTTTGTGCAACACGAGCAGTACACAACAGTGCTACAGCACATAGTCACTGTTGAGTAAAACACCAGCCGGTGATTACTTTTGGCTGTCCTTTCACAGTATGTAGGCCCTTGACAAATTAACAGGTATAAAATAGTACACCACTTAGATGTAGGCATGTGGTATGCACTTATGAGTGCAGAAAAATGCGCTACAATAGACTTAAAAATATGTATTTATGCACAACACCAGCAGTCGCTGTGTACTAAACCCAAAATTGCACTCTCTCACAGACAATTAGGAATGGACTGCTGGGTATTATACCATCTACAGACTAGTATAACCAGCAGATTTGTTGTGGAACAAAGACACAGAATTGTGCTGAAAAATTATTCCTGCCTCCTCTGCTAAGGTTCATGAAGTTGAGGCAGCTTGTTGAAATGTATGAGGCAACACACAGCTATCTGCCGCTCTCTGTAATGCAATGCTGTAGAAAGTGACTGGGAGGTTACTGGCTGCAGTAAAAATCCTTTTCAGTGAAAAAAACACTGCTCTCTGTCCACCAGAACACTGATATGACTAGGAGGTGAAATGCTGCTTTAATAAGCTTTTCTGTGTGACACGCACACAGGCTGTCTGTCCTATCTCTCTGCAGTGTAATGAATGAAGTAACTAGCCGCAATATGGCTGCCGATTATATAGGGCTGGGACATCACAGGGGTGACTGGCTGCTGATGGGCTGCATCCTGCATGTGATTCAGGGTCATCCCGCCTACTTGCCTTCCCTTCCCACCTTCCCATTGACCCTTTCCCCATGTACTGACATGTGGATCCGCCATTTTAGATGCTCTGGAGCCTGGACGGCACTAAATGGAGTTTAATGAAGCAATTCGCATAATAGAATTGTGACGATATTCGCATTTGTTGCGAATCAAATTTTTCATGAAATTCCTTACAAATTCGGGTTTGTCAGCTTCAATTCACTCATCTCTAATTTCCACATTGGAAAATGGAGTGATAGGGATCCGGCACTTGCAGCACTAGGGCAGTGTATTGAAGCGGAGACAGGTGTGAATACAGACAAGGCAAAATGTGGACATCGGCAGTGCACCTCAGCATAATGCAACGTAACAGAACAGAAAAGAATCCAAAGCAAGATTGCACTCACCATCCACAAAATTTATTCAGCAGAGTGTAGGCATGAACAAGCGGAGACAGGGGCACATCGGGACAAGTTGGCAAGTTGTTTCACGCTGGTTTGCGCTTCTTCTGGCAAGAATGAGACGTTCAAAGTTCGTGCCGCACCTAAAAGGGCATCGGGAACTGACGTCAGCACTAGCTGTCATGTACCTGCTGACGAGGTATGCGGTCATGTGACCCAGATCGTGAGCAGGGGAACCACAGCGGACAGAATAGGGAAAAAGATTGATCACTATGTTTGACATAATGAACGTAAAAGAAAAAAGCAGAGAACACATCAAACACAAAATAGGTAACTGTTCATCGGAAGATAGTGTGCTGGAGAGTGGGAGTAGATGTAATAATATACTAAAGAAAAGGAGCAAGTTCAATCCGATCATTAAGTCCCAATGGACTGGTAGCATCCAATTCCACAATCCAGTACGCTTCTCTTCTTAACAGATAATAATGCCGGCTATTACCTCTCGAAAGAGATGTAACTCTTTCTAAACTGGTAAATTTCATATGGTTAGTGTTGCTGTTGTGGACATCCTTCATGTGGGCAACCAAACGAGGGGCACCACCTCCGGTGCGCATTGAGTGAGAAATTTGTAAGAGATAAAATGGACTATGATTCGTCACAAGTATTCACATGGAACATAAGAAATACTAAGAGACATTGACCTCCGTACAACGGCAGACGTGGTCCTTTGTCGTCAACCCTCTGATTTCTGGACCTCCGACTCAGAAGCTAGTCTTTCGAATGAAGCTGTTACCACTCAAAAATCAGAGACTGCAATCACAAATAAATCCGATAATATAACTTGTTCCCTAGGTCACAGCCCTTTAGGAGAAGAACTAGGAGGGGCAGAGGGAAGAAAAGAAACAGGAGGGCCCTTGAAGAGAAAGGGAGTCACTTGGAGACAGTAGAAACCACCTACACAGTAGATAATGTGGTCAACCTTACTGACATTTCTCTCACCCAGGACTCTGTCTCCTTTTTATCTAAAGGGCTCAATTTTGGACCCAATTTAAAATAGATTTATTAAAGGCTACTCGTAAAATCAATGTACATAAAATTTTCCAAAATAGCCAACCCATGCAATCCCTTTCGATACAGAAGGAAGGAGAGGTACTTAATGTTATTTGTCTTAGGTTTTTCACCCCTATTAGACGAATCTATTCAAGACATTGAAGTCATTAATACATTATGCCATCTAGCTGATGAAGCATTTCCCACATCTCCCGATCCCATCGTAGAGGTTTTACCTTTTAGAGGTAGGAACCCCTCCACATACTCCCCTCCTGTACTGGTGGGCAACTCTATCGATCTGTTCACCAGGGCAGTAGAAAGAGATGTCAGGGCGTTAGTTTACCCCCAAACAAAAAGATAACCTCACGATGGGTGAAATGAGAGCTCTTAACTGGCACAAGTCACGACCAGACTTGAAAATTATTAAAGCTGACAAAGGGGGTAGTACTGTTATCATGCACACTACGATGTACAAAGAAGAGAAAACCCATTTGTTAAGTGATAGCAGTACGTATGTCAAACTTAAGAGTGACCCCACTTTCAAAACCATGAATCTCCTACGCTCCTTTTTAAGAACCAAATACGAGTCTGGAATAATAACACAAAATACAGCTGAAAAATTACTCCCTAAAAATCCTTCCCATAGTACCTGCTACCCAAGGTACACAAGTCGCAGACCTGATCCCCTGGGCGTCCCATCGTCGCGGGGATTGGCTCTGCGACCGAATACCTCTCTCAATATATTGAGTGGCTCTTAAAACCCCTTCTTAAGTGTACACCTACATACATTAAAGATATGGGCGATTTACTAACTCATTTACAAAATTTCTCCTGGCATGATTCATACCATCTGACCTCCATTGACATTGAGAGCCTGTACACCGGCATCCCCCACGATGCGGGTGTACAGGCTATCCGTCAATTTCTTCTCCACACTGATATAGTCTATCGATTTTTGTAATTTTATTTGTGAAGCACTTGTTTTTATTCTTACTCGTAACGAATTCAAGAACGGAGAGGATTGGTGTAGGCAGGAGACCGGGACTGCGATGGGCACCCCGGTCTCCTGTACCTATGTAAACCTGTTCCTCTCCATCCTTGAAAGCAGATATATTTTTTCATCTGCCAATCGTTTTGTCCGAAACATTAAACTGTTCCTTAGATACGTAGACAATATCCTCATGACATGGGAGGGTTCTAAAACTACCTTTAACGAATTCGACACGTATCTAAACACCAGTAATAAAGAGAATGTTTTTACCTCTGTTTTTGGAGGTCCTGAAATCGATTTTTTAGACGTGAAATTGAAAATAGATTCTTATCTAACCACAAAGACATTGCCCGCAACTCTCTCTTACATAACCATAGTTCATTCCATATTCACAATTTCTCTGCCTAAGAAAGGTAAACAGTGAAACATCTATCTATCATAAACAGGCCACTGAGCTCAAACATCGGTTTTCTGAACGCGATTACCCCGATGACAATATCGAAGCAGGTTATGTAAAAGCATCTTCAATTAATCGCACTGATCTGTTAACACCTAAGAACTGCTGCTATCAAAAACCTAAACAGTTTATTTTTTCTTTAGCTAACTCCAACATGAACGACACAGTAGCCAGAGCCATTAGAAACAACTAGTTCATTCTTGAGGCTGACCCGGATTTAAAAAAATCACGTCACATTCTCCCCTTATCAGCTATCATAAAAACAAAACTATATGTGATAAGTTAAAAAATCCAGTTACAACACAGAAAGCCCTATCTGGGTCCAAATGGCTCACAGACCTTAGTCCTACTGGTAATCACCCATGCAAGTCCTGTTCTTTTTGTTCAAACAACTTAGCTACAAACCCTTTTCCATTGGGCAGTCACTTATTTACAGTCAGGGATCTAATTACATGTCGCACATCCTTCGTTGTGTATGCTATCATCTGCTCTTGTGGCTTTTTTTATGTGGGCAAAACCATCCGTCCATTACATATGCGCTTTCGTGAACATGTCCGCACCATTCACACCGGAGTTGGTGCCCCTCGTTTGGTTGCCCAAAGGTCAATGTCTCTTAGTATTTCTTATGTTCCATGTGAATACTTGTGACGAATCATAGTCCATTTTATCTCTTACAAATTTCTCACTCAATGCGCACCGGAGGTGGTGCCCCTCGTTTGGTTGCCCACATGAAGGATGTCCACAACAGCAACACTAACCATATGAAATTTACTGGTTTAGAAAGAGTTAATAGCCGGCATTCTTATCTGTTAAGAAGAGAAGCGTACTGGATTGTGGAATTGGATGCTACCGGTCCATTGGGACTTAATGACCGGATTGAACACCATCTTCCGATGAACAGTTACCTGTTTTGTATTTGATGTGTTCTCTCCTTTTTTCTTTTTTCGTTCATTATGTCAAACGTAGTGATCGTTATTTTTCCCTATTCTGTCTGCTGTTGTTCACCCGCTCACGATCTGGGTCACATGACTGCATACCTCGTCAGCAGATACATGACAGCTAGTGCTGACATCAGTCCCTGACACCCTTTTAGGTGCGGTGCAAACTTTGAACGTCACACTCCGGCCAGAAGAAGTGCAAACCAGAGCGAAACAACTTGCCAACTTGTCCCGGTGTGCCCCTGCCTCCGCTTGTTCATGCCTACACTCTGCTGAATACATATTGAGGATGGCGAGTGCAATCTCACTTTGGATTCTTTTCTATTCTGTTACGTTGCTTTATGCTGAGGTGCACTGCCGATGTCCACATTTTGCCTTGTCTGCATTCACACCTGTCTCCGCTTCTATACACTGCCCTAGTCCTGCAAGTGGCAGATCCCTATCACTCCATTTTCCAATATGGAATTTAGAAATGAGCGAATTGAAGCTGACAAACCCGAATTCGTTACGAATTTCATGAAAAATTCGATTTGCAACGAATGCGAATATCGTCGCAATTCTATTACGCGAATTGCTTCATTAATCTCTATTCAGTGCTGTCCAGGCTTCGGGACATCTAAAATGGCGGATCCACATGTCAGTACATGGGGAAAGGAACACTGGGAATGTGGGAAGGCAAGGCGGGAAGGCAGGTAGGCGGGATGACCCTGAATCAAATGCAGGATGCAGCCTATCAGCAGCCAGTCACCCCTGTGATGTCACAGCCCTATATAATCGGCAGCCATATGTAACGAGACTATACTACATGCCTGGACTGTTAAAATAGCTGGAGTTATTTGCATGGATATTGTATGAGAAATTCCATTACCAGAGAATGCAACCAGCCATTCGGTAGTTATACTTGTGACGGATCCTAGAGTCACCCTACCTACTTGGATGGACTTAAGGACATCACTATTTGTACCCCTCAGTTTATGTTGTCCAGTGACATAAAGCTCAGAGTTAAAATACTTTTATTTACTGTCTTCATACACTTTCTGTGCACAATACACCTTTTGCACTCAAGGCACTGTATAGGGAGAGCTAATTATCTTTGTTGGATTATCTCCCAGACTATCTGTCACCTGTATTGCCTTTATTGGATTATCTCCCAGACTACCTTCCACCTGTATTGTCTTTACTGACCCTTCCCCCTGTGATGTCCTTCCTATAAAAGAAGACACTTGTTCCACAATAAAGAGTTCTTCTTGACCTTTCAAACGTAGCCTTGTCTCGTTCTTGAAAGGGGATTATTTGGGAATATTACTCTGCTCTTTTTACAGCTAAACCTGACTCTCCCTCTGGATATCGTGAATAGGATTATACCAGCTTTACTTTGACACAGCAGCTTGCAGGGAAAAGGATGTCATCAACGGCTGATACCCTCACTCTACCTGGGTCGCCGTTACATTGGTGGCAACAGTGGGATCTTCCTTTTATCCAAAGAGCAAGTGCTGAATGGAGTCTCGGTATGCCAGGCTGAAAAGACCCACACTAAAAGATTTATTGGAGAGTCGTGGTAGGAGTGCCAGTAACAGACCACGGAGAGAGCTGATAGCTTACCTGCTGGAGCTGGACGACAGGGATAGGTCCATGGAGGTAACTGAACCTATTGCACCTATCAGCGAGGACAATGTACTTACTGCTATTGTACAGCGGAGATTAGCCTTGTATCCAGCAACGTACACGGAACTAATAAACCAGCTGTTCCAGGACGCAAAGGAGGAGATCGAAACTAAGAGGAGACAAGAAGCGGAACTGGTGAGAGCTAGACAGCCCATTACACATGCAGTTCCTGCCCCTCCACCCACTGCTGCGGTAAAGAAAATTCCATTTACTGCTTTTAAAACCTTTGTGGAAAATGAAGAAGAAATTGATGGGTATTTGGCTGACTTTGAGAGGCAGTGCTCAATACACCAAGTACCACCAGAGCAATGGGTCACTATCCTGGCTGGGAAACTATCAGGGAATTCAAATGAGGCTTTCCGAGCACTTACTGCAGAAGAGATTTCGCAGTATCAAAGGGTGAAAGAGGCACTGCTCACCAGGTATGCTGTAACCCCAGAAGCATACCGCAGCCGCTTCCGGGAGTCCAAGAAGAAGGCTGTGGACTCCCACATGGAATGGGCCAACCGATTACAAAAGGTGGCATCACATTGGGTCCAAGGGTGCAAGGCCAACACCGGGGAGGAGGTATTGCAGTTGTTCCTAATGGAACATTTCTTCCAAGACCTGGCTGCGGACATACAAGACTGGGTACGAGACCGCCGCCCCGCTAACTTAAACGAGGCGGCTCGGCTAGCAGATGAGTATGTGGAAACAAGAAAAGTAAGCCAGGGTACTACACGGCTGGCTCATAAGGTAGAACCGCGCACTCCAGCCGTCACCTCACGCCCAGAGTTTCGGGCTCCAGTCCCAGCAGGACCACCACGCCCTCAGGGGTTCACCAACTTCCCCCGAGATTTGTCTAGGGTGACGTGCCATCACTGCAGCAACACGGGACATATTGCTCGTTATTGCCCATTGAGATCTACCAATAACAACTGGAGACGCACAACACCCAACACAGAGGCCACCCCATCACGCCCCTCTGCGGCTCACTGCCTAGAAACCGAGGTGGGCCCTGAGGAATGTCTGGGAATTTTGTATGAGGCAGATCCAATACAAGCTGCTTCTCCAGATAACCGTCAGCATCACCGTCAGGAGGTACGGGTGAATTGACAAGTAGCACTAAGAGAGGCCTAAGAGATACCGGGGCTACTATCACTTTGATTCAAAAGCATCTGGTAAAGCCAGAAAATGTGTCTACTCGCACCGTTGCTGTTCGGGTCGCAGGGGGTGCTGTATTTCGCTTGCCCACCGCCCGAGTGCATTTGGACTGGGGAGTCGGGTCGGGAAAGACCACACTTGGCATTATGGACAACCTGCCTGCCGAGGTTGTGTTGGGCAACGACATTGGCCCTCTGACTTCGGCTTATTTACCTACGCCTGCTGCTGCTTGTCCCGTAACCACCAGCTCACAGACCCGTATCACAGATGATTATACCACAGGCCGGGAGACCCAGGTAAGCCCAGCACCCACATTTAACCCCACTACGATAAAAAGACCCATAGCTTGGGACACCCTAGAGGAGTTTGGGAGGGAAATTAGGGAGGACCCCACCCTCCAAAGGTATTGGGAATTAGCAGACAGTAGAGGGGACGAGCGGGAACGGTTTATATGGGATGGTGACAGGTTATATAGATTGACCGAAGGCAGAAAGAGAGGCTGTGTCCCTTCACAGAAGCACCAAATAGTGGTACCCAGAAAGTACAGGTTGGAACTTCTTCAAATTGCCACTACATTCCGTTGGCAGGGCACCTAGGGGGTAACCGCACCACCTACAGGATCACCCAGACCTTCTTTTGGCCGGGGATCTCGAGGGATGTGTGACGTTACTGCAGCACTTGTGACGTATGCCAATGGGTAGGGAAAAGAGGGGATCACCCTAAAGCTCGACTGTCACCTATGCCCGTGATCGAGGAACCTTTTAGCAGGGTAGCAGTCGACCTAGTGGGTCCCCTGCCTAACCCCAGTCCCTCGGGTAAGAAATATATTCTTACCGTAGTGGACTATGCTACTCGCTACCCGGAGGCCGTCGCTCTGACGAATATCCAGGCGGACACTGTTGCCAGTGCTCTAGTTGGGATATTCACTAGAGTGGGGTTTCCTCAGGAAATCTTATCCGACAGAGGGACCCAGTTTACCGCAGACCTAACACAACAGTTGTGGAAGGTCTGCAGTATTAAGACCCTGCTTAGTTCACCGTACCACCCTCAGACTAACGGTCTCTGTGAATGCTTTAATGGTACCCTCAAGCTAATGATACAATTTAGCTTACTACACACAAAAGAGCGGTTCTTCAAGTGTATAAGACGGCTGACCCTTTGAGACTTCGATTCTGAATTCTACCAAATACCAGACAACTGCCTGATGCAGCAATTTTGATTGATTTTGTAGAAGTTATGGAGACTCACTATTTTATTGTTTTATTGTTTTCCTTCCTATTGTTATTATCTTGCTCTCAAATTTCAATTAAGGTCCCTTTGGACCTAATAGATCCTTTGTGAATATGCATAACACTGTTTAGAGGAACAATTATGCTCCACCAGTCAAGGTTATTATGCATGTTCATATGTAAACTCTGACACATCTGATGTCATAATATGTTATATGTTACATTTCTTATGTTTATAAAATTCAATAAAAACATTGTGAAACTCAAGCAATTGCTGCGGACCTTTACGGCGGAAAACAGAGACTGGGAGCGATTCCTGCCGCACCTCTTGTTTGCTTATCGGGAGGTGCCGCAGGAATCCACAGGGTTCCCCCATTCGAGTTGCTCTATGGACGGAGAGTGCGAGGCCCCCGCGACCTCATCCGAGAGCACTGGGAGGGAGAGACAGAACATGAAGGTTTTCCCATCGTGCCATATGTACTGGAAATGCGGGACCGCATGGAGCATTTAGCTCGGTTGGCACGAGACCATCTCCATGC
Organism: Hyla sarda; assembly: GCF_029499605.1. Lineage (NCBI taxonomy): Eukaryota > Metazoa > Chordata > Amphibia > Anura > Hylidae > Hyla > Hyla sarda. The sequence continues at coordinate 82,211,107 of NC_079191.1, forward strand.
AGCCCAGGGTTGACAGAAACATTGGTACGATCAGGGCGCCTGTCAGAGAACGTTCCAAGTGGGACAGAAGGTGCTGGTGCTTAGGCCTGTCAAAGGGAATAAGCTCCAGACCTCCTGGCAAGGCCCTTACAAAGTAGTAGCACAAGTCTGCGATACTACATATGTAATTGCCAGCAGCAAAGATGAAAGAATCCAGAAATCCTTTCATTTAAACCTATTAAAAGAGTATCAGGAAAGACCAGAGGATATAGCAGCCATCTGTATCCGAGCCACTGAAGACCCTGACAGCTTACCCATCCCCGACTGTGACAGTGTGGCAAGGAAAGGGCGCATTTCCCACACTGATCCTGCAGAAATCTCCACCTGTGGACTAATCAATGAGGCAGCAGAAAGGGGAAGGGTCCTTTAAAAGCAAGAGAAACAGAATAATCTGGCCTCTCCCCTAGACAGAAGTGGCTGTTAGAGGGGGGAGACACTGTGTCCAGTGCCAGGCGGGCACAGCAAGGGCTGCTGAGGACACAAGAGTGGACTCCCGGAGTGAGAGACGCGGCTCCTGTAACATATAGCAGGTGGCTGTATGAATGGGACTTTATGTTCAAATGTGAACTGTGTCTTATAAGGCTGCAGGACTTATTGTGTTTAAACTGACAGGGAAAAGCCCATCAGTTATTAGTCAGGGCATGCTACATGTATAGTGAGTGGCTAGACGGCTTAGGAGTTATTTTTATATTTTGTTTATCCTTCATCCCGTTTAATAAACCTGGCGAGGAGCCAGAATTGCAGAAAGGACTCATTGTTTGCCGGCTTATTGTGGAAAAATGTGTCCTTTGGCTACGGCAAAGGACGATCCCAGAGTGAAACCCTTTACACGACCTATTAGCCAACTCAGAACCTAAAACCCTGCACAATACCATACAGCTAGGGGAGCGGTTAACGCCAGCAGAAAAGGGACAGATCCGACAATTACTAGCTGAGAAAGGGTTGACGTTTTCCCAGGAGCCAGGGTACACTCCCTTAGCCACTCATTACGTAGAGACCCCAGGACAAAACCCTCTCAGACAAACTCCCTACAGAATCCCTGAGGCAGTAAAAGAGGAGATGAGGAAGGAAATACAAGAGATGTTAAGACTGGGGGTGATAGAACCATCTGACAGTCCCTCGGCCTCACCCGTGGTCCTAGTTTTCAAAAAGGACGGAACAACCCGATTCTGTGTCGATTATCGGCGCCTCAATGACAGAACCGTGACAGATGCATACCCTATGCCCCGAGTAGACGAGTTATTAGATCGTATTGCCAGGGGACGTTATCTGACCACCATCGATTTGTGCAAAGGGTATTGGCAGATTCCCCTGGCCAAGGAGGCTATCCCTAAGTCGGCCTTTGTCACCCCATTTGGCTTATACCTGTTCAAGGTCATGCCATTTGGGATGAAAAAACGCCCCAGCTACATTTCAGCGCTTAGTGGACCGCCTCCTTCATGGCTTCCAGGATTTCGCTTGCGAGTGCCTGGATGACATTGCGATCTATAGTGAGACTTGGGGGGAACACCTGAAGCATATCCAGGCCGTACTGGATCAAATTAGGGCCGCAGGCCTAACCCTGAAACCAGAAAAATTTAATTTCGGGATGGCAGAAGTCCAGTACTTGGGACACAGAGTGGGGTGTGGGAAACAACGGCCAGAACCTGCTAAGGTTGAGGCTGTAGCCAATTGGCCCACACCCCACACTAAGACCCAGGTCCTGGCATTCCTAGGGACAGCAGGGTATTACAGAAAATTTGTCCCTGACTATAGTACCATTGCTAAACCTTTGACAGATTTGACCAAAAAGAACTTGCCTAGAGTAGTCCTGTGGTCTCCCACCTGTGAAACAGCATTCCAAACTTTGAAACAAGCCTTGATCAACGCACCTGTTCTATCTGCCCCCGTCCCTAACAAAAGATTTGTCGTTCACACAGATACGTCCATGTATGGACTGGGGGCAGTTCTGAGCCAGATCGGGGAGGATGGAGGGGAACACCTCTGAGTAGAAAGCTATTGCCCAGGGAAGTGAGCTACGCAGCAGTGGAAAAGGAATGTTTAGCCCTGGTTTAGGCTTTAAAGAAGCTCACACCCTACCTGTATGGTCAGGAATTCACCCTGATCACGGACCGAAACCCACTCGTATGGCTGAACCGAGTAGATGGGGATAATGGGCGCCTGCTAAGATGGAGCTTGGCCCTGCAACCCTACAATTTTTCCATCCAATACCGCCCTGGCAGATTCAATGGTAATGCAGACGGACTGTCCAGGCAAACGGAACTTTTACCCCAACAGCGGACCGGACAGCCCCAAGTTGACCCGAAAAGGATCAATCCGGGTCTGCCGGGGTGTTCCACAAAAGGGGAGCAGTGTAATGAGACTATACTACATGCCCAGACTGTTAAAATAGCTGGAGTTATTTGCATGGATATTGTATGAGAAATGCCATTACCAGAGAATGCAACCGGCCATTCGGTAGTTATACTTGTGACGGATCCTAGAGTCACCCTACCTACTTGGATGGACTTAAGGACATCACTATTTGTACCCCTCAGTTTATGTTGTCCAGTGACATAAAGCTCAGAGTTAAAATACTTTTATTTACTGTTTTCATACACTTTCTGTGCACAATACACCTTTTGCACTCAAGGCACTGTATAGGGAGAGCTAATTACCTTTATTGGATTATCTCCCAGACTACCTTCCACCTGTATTGTCTTTACTGACCCTTCCCCCTGTGATGTCCTTCCTATAAAAGAAGACACTTGTTCCACAATAAAGAGTTCTTCTTGACCCTTCAAATGTAGCCTCATCTCGTTCTTGAAAGGGGATTATTTGGGAATATTACTCTGCTCTTTTTATAGCTAAACTTGACTCTCCCTCTGGATATCGTGAATAGGATTATACCAGCTTTACTTTGACACAGCAGCTTGCAGGGAAAAGGACGTAATCAACGGCTGATACCCTTTCTCTACCTGGGTAGCCGCTACACCATATTTCGTCTAGTTACTTCATTTATTACACTGCAGAGAGATAGGACGGACAGCCTGTGTGTGTGTGTTACACAGAAAAGCTTATTACAGTAGCCTTTCACCTCCTAGTCACATCAGCATTCTGGTGGACAGAGAGCAGTGTTTTTTTCACTGAAAATGATTTTTACTGCAACCAGTAACCTCCCAGTCACTTTCTACAGCATTGTATCACAGAGAGCGGCAGAGAGCTGTGTGCTGACTCATACATTTCAACAAGCTGCCTCAACGTCATAAACCTTAGCAGAGGAGGTAGGAATAATTTTTCAGCACAATTCTGTGTCTTTGTTCCACAGCAAATCTGCTGGTTATACTAGTCTGTAGATGGTATAATACCAGCAGTCCATTCCTAATAGTCTGTGAGAGAGTGCAATTTTGGGTTTAGTACACAGCGATGGTGTTGTGCAAAAATACCTATTTTAAGCATACTGTAGCGCATTTTTCTGCCCTCAAAAGTGCATACCACATACCTACAACTAAGTGGTGTACTATTTTATACCTGTTAATTTGTCAAGGGCCTAGATACTGTGAAAGTTTGAACGTCGAACTTTGAACGTCACACTCCGGCCAGAAGAAGCGCAAACTAGCACGAAACAACTTGTCCCGGTGTGCCCCTGCCTCCGCTTGTTCATGCCTACACTCTGCTGAATAAATTTTGTGGATGGTGAGTGCGATCTCGCTTTGGATTCTTTTCTGTACCAATATCCATGCATTTATTAGATTATTAAATTTAGATTATATAAGAATTGCACAAAGATATATTGTATATTTGTAACAATTGATAAGCCAGATCTATACCTCACATGTGTTGGCTGTATTCCTGTATGCACAGGCTTCAGGGCTATAGTGTTAGATTTCCTCTAACAGTAACAGGGGTGCTTTTGTCTGTGTGAATAGATATGAGAATAAGGATGTCTTTTTTGTCTTTAAATTTAGTTGGCATAATGTTGCACAGGCTTCAGGGCTATAGTGTTATATTTCCCCTTACAGTAACAGGGTTGCTTTTGTCTGTGTTAATAGATATGAGAATAAGGATGTCTTTTTTGTCCACGGACGTATGCGTACGTTCTTGCTCCCTGGTACTTAAGGACAAAGGATGTACGCGTACGTCCGTGGGAATTTCAGTCCCCGCCGTGCGCCGGGCGGGGACCAGACCGGGGTGACTGCCCATGTCGGCGATCGCAGCAAATTGCCGGTGAATTCACACCGGTGATTTGTGGCGATTCTGGGTCATACGGGTCTATGGTGACCCGGAAAATAAGGGGGTTCGGGGTTGTCCAAGACACCCACAATCCCCCTGAAGGAATAGGAGTGAGGTGGCAGGGGTGCCACCCCTCCTATCCCTGCTATTGGTCGTTCACAAGCGACGACCAATAGCAGATCGGGGGGGGGGGGGGGGGGTTAACGTTCGGTTCTGCCCACCCACAGTAGGCCGGGCAGAACAGGGAAACCAACAAGGACCAGCTCCGAAGTCCACTTACCCATCGGCGGCGGCAGCGGGCGGCGATCAGCAACGGTGATCGGCGGCAGAAGAGGATGGTCATTCAGCTCCCTGGAACCGGTGAGTTACCTAGCAACATCTGAAGGGCTAGAGTTTGAGACCACTTTACAGTGGTCTCTAAACTGTGGCCCTCCAGATGTTGCAAAACTACAACTCCCAGCATGCCCAGACAGCTGTTTGCTGTATGGGCATCCTGGGAGTTGTAGTTTTGCAACATCTGGAGAACCACAGTTTGGAGATCACTTTTCAGTGGTCTCTAAACTGTAGCTCTCCAGATGCTGCAAAACTGCAAATCCCAGCATGTCCAAACAGCAAATAGCTGTCTCGGCATGCCGGGAGTTGTAGTTGCGTACCTCCAGCTGTTACATAACTACATCTCCCAGCATGCCCTTCGGCAATCAATACATGCTGGGAGTTGTAGTTTTGCAACAGCTGGAGGCACACTGGTTGGAAAATACTGAGTTACGTAACAGAGCCTAACTGAAGGTTTTCCAACCAGTGTGCCTCCAGCTGTTGCAAAAGTACAACTCCCAGCATGCACTGTCTGTCAGTACATGTTGGGAGTTGTAGTTTTGCAACAACTGGAGGTTTGCCCCCCCCCCCCCCATGTGAATGTACAGGGTACATTCACACAAGCGGGTTTACTGTCAGTTTCCTGCTTCAAGTTTGAGCTGCGGCAGATTTTTCGCCGCAGCACAAACTCCTAGCGGGAAACTCAATGTAAACCTACGCCTGTGTGAATGTACCCTAAAAACACTACATTACACTACACTTACACATAATAAAGGGTAAAACACTACATATACACCCCTTATACTGTCCCCCCCCCCCCCCAATAAAAATGAAAAATGTATTGTACGGCAGTGTTTCCAAAACGGTGCAAAACAACAACTCCCAGCATTTCCGGACAGTCACTGACTGTCCAGGCATGCTGGGAGTTTAGCAACAGCTGGAGGCACCCTGATTGGGAATCACTGGTGAAGAATACCCCTATGTCCACCCCTATGCATTCCCTAATTTAGTCCTCAAATGCGCATGGCACTCTCTCACTTCAGAGCCCTGTTGTATTTCAAGGAAACAGTTTAGGGCCACATATGGGGTATTTCCATACTCGGGAGAAATTGCACTACAAATTTTGGGGGGCTTTTTCTCCTTTTACCCCTTATGAAAAGGAAAAGTTGGGTGCTGCACCAGCCTGTTAGTGTAAAAAAATAAAAAAAATTAACACTAACAAGCTGATGTTGCCCCACACTTTTTATTTTCACAAGCGGTAAAAGGGAAAAAAAAAGACCCCCAAAATTTTTAACGCAATTTCTCCTGAGTACGGAAACTCCTGAGGCATAAAATGCTCTGCGGGCGCAAAAGGCGGCTCAGGAGTGAGAGCGCACTATGTACATTTGAGGCCTAAATTGCTGATTTGCACAGGGGTGTTTGATTTTACAGCGGTTCTGACATAAACGCAAAAAATTAAATACCCATATGTGACCCCATTTTGGAAACTACACCCCTCACGGAATGTAACAAGGGGTATAGTGAGCTTTAACACTCCACAGGTGTTTGAAGAATTTTCATTAAAGTTAGATCGGAAAACGAAAGATATATTTTTTTTTTCATTAAAATGCTGGTATTACCCTAAATTTTTCATTTTCACAAGGGAAAATAGGAAAAAAGACCCCCAAAATTTGTAACCCCATTTCTACTAAGTAAGAACATACCCCATATGTGGATGTAAAGTGCTCTGCTGGTGAACTACAATGCTCGGAAGAGAAGAAGTGCCATTGGGCTTTTGGAGAGAAAATGTAATTTTTCATTTGCACAGCCCACTGTTCCAAAGATCTGTCAAACGCCAGTTGGGTGTAAATACTCACTGCATCCTCTATTAAATTTTGTGTGTGGTGTATTTTCCAAAATGGGGTCACATGTGGGGGTCCACTGTTCTGTACCACGGGGGGCTTTGTAAACGCACATGGCCCCTGACTTCCATTCCAAACAAATTCTCTTTCCAAAAGCTCCTCCTCTTCTGAGCGTTGTAGTGCCCTAGCAGAGCACTTGACGTCCACACATGGGGTATTTCCATAGGAAGAAGAAATGGGGTTACAAATTTTGGGGGTCATTTTCTCCTATTACCCCTTGTAAAAAATGAAAAATTTGGGGAAAAACTGCATCTTAGTGAAAAATTTTTTTTTCATTTACACATCCAACTTCAATCCAAAAAAGTCGTCAAACACCTGTGAGATGTTAAGGCTTTCTGTAGCCCTTGCTACATTCTTTCAGGGGTGTAGTTTCCAAAATAGTATGCCATGTGTTTTTTTTTTTTTTTTTTTTTTGCTGTTCTGGCACCATAGGGGCTTCCTAAATGCGACATGCCACTTAAAAACCATTTCAGCAAAATTTGCTTTCCAAAAGCCAAATGTGACTCCTTCTCTTCTGAGCATTGTAGTTCATCCGCAGAGCATGCTACATCCTAACATGGGATATTTCCATACTCAGAAGAGATGGGGTTACAAATTTGGGGGGGGGGTCATTTTCTCCCATTACCCTTTGTAAAAATTGTAAATTTGGGAAAAACTGCACTTTAGTGAAAAAAAAATGTTTTTCATTTACACATCCGACTTTAACGAAAAGTCGTCAAACACCTGTGGGGTGTTAAGGCTCACTGGACCCCTTGCTAGGTGCCTTGAGGGGTTTAGTTTCCAAAATGGTATGCCATGTGGGGGATTTTCTGCTGTTCTGGTGCCATAGGGGCTTCCTAAATGTGACATGCCCCCCAAAAACCATTGCAGCAAAATTAACTCTCCAAAATCCCATTGTTCTTCCTTCCCCTCTGAGCCCTCTACTGCACCCGCCGAACACTTGACATACACATATGAGGTATTTCCTTACTCAAGAGAATTGGGTTACAAATTTTGGGGGGCTTTTTCTCCTGTTACTCCTGGGTCTACAAGAACATGCGAGTGTAAAAAATGAAGATTTTGAATTTTCTCCTTCACTTTGCTGCTATTCCTGTGAAACACCTAAAGGGTTAACACACTTACTGAATGTCACTTTGAGGGGTGCAGTTTTTATAATGGGGTCATTTGTGGGGTATTTCTAATAGGAAGGCCCTTCAAATCCACTTCAAAACTGAACTGGACCCTGAAAAATTCCAATTTTGAAAATTTTGTGAAAAATGTGAAAATTGCTGATGAACTTTGAAGCCCTCTGATGTCTTCCAAAAGTAAAAACATGTCAACTTTATGATGCCAACATAAAGTAGAAATATTGTATATGTGAATCAATTTATAATTTATTTGGAATGTCCTATTTTCCTTACAAGCAGAGAGCTTCAAAGTAAAAAAAAAAAAATGCTGAATTTAAAATTTTGGAATTTTTCTCCAAGAAATGATGCAAATATTGACAAAAATTTACCACTAACATAAAGTAGAATATGTCACGAAAAACATTCTCGGAATCAGAATGAAAAGTAAAAACATCCCAGAGTTATTAATGCTTAAAGTGACAGTGGTCAGATGTGCAAAAAACGTTCTGGTCCTACAGTGAAAATTGGCTTGGTCCTTAAGGGGTTAAAGGGGTACTCCAGTGGAAAACTTTTTTTTTTTTTTTTAAATCAACTGGTGCCAGAAAGTTGAAACAGATTTGTATATTACTTCTATTAAAACATTTTTTATCCTTCCAGTACTTATTAGCTGCTGAATACTACAGAGGAAATTATTTTCTTTTTGGAACACAGAGCTCTCTGCTGACATCATGACCACAGTGCTCTCTGCTGACATCTCTGTCCATTTTCGGAGCTGTCCAAAGCAGCATATGTTTGCTATGGGGATTTTCTCCTACTCTGGACAGTTCCTAAAATGGACAGAGATGTCAGCAGAGAGCACTGTGCTTGTGATTCAGCAGAGAGCTCTGTGTTCCAAAAAGAAAATAATTTCCTCTGTAGTATTCAGCAGATAATAAGTACTGGAAGGATTAAACATTTTTAATAGAAGTCATTTACAAATCTGTTAAAATTTCTGGCACCAGTTGATTTAAAAAAAAATAAAAGTTTTCCACCCGAGTACCCCTTTAAATTTAGTCTGCATAATGTATACACACATAATAATACACAAAGACTTTCGTCAGCTCTCAATTTTTGGTCCACCAGATTTTTTGGGGGCGTTTAAGCCACTGTTCCTTTTTCAAACTAACTCTAAAAAAGAGGGATGGTTGTGTAGTGTATGTAATGGAAATACCCTTTACCTAACAATTTCATCACTTACCGTATATACTCGACTATAAGCCGACCTGAATATAAGCCGAGGCCCCTAATTTCACCCCAAAAACCCAGGAAAAGTTATTGACTCGCCTATAAGCCTAGGGTGGGAAATACATCATCCCCCCTGTCATCATCCAGACCCACGTCATTAACAACCTCATCATCATCACCCTGTCATCATCCCCCCTTCATCATCACCGCCTGTCATCATCCCCTTATCATCCCACACCCCCCCTTCATCATCCCCTTATCATCCCACATCCCCCTTCATCATCCCCTTATCATCATCCCCTTGTCATCATCCCCTTATCATCATCCCACACCCCCCTTCATCATCCCCTTGTCATCATCCCCTTGTCATCATCCCACACTCCCCCTTCATCATCCCCTTGTCATCATCACACCCCCCCTTCATCATCACCACATGTCATCATCACACCCCCCCTTCATCATCACCACATGTCATCAGCCCACCACCCCCCACCCCTTCATCATCACCGCTTGTCAATGTCTGATACAGTGGTCTTCAACCTGCGGACCTCCAGATGTTTCAAAACTACAACTCCCAGTAAGCCCGGGCAGCCATCGGCTGTCCGGGCTTGCTGGGAGTTGTAGTTTTGAAACATCTGGAGGTCCACAGGTTGAAGACCACTGTGGCCTTCGACATCATCCAGCCCCCCTCTCACCCCCTTTAGTTTTGTCACCTCTGCTCGGCGGGACGTTAGGGTGCGCTGGTCCGGGCCATCTGTGCTGCAGGGACTGTACGGTGGGGAGGGATAGTCGTTCCGGGCTGTCCATCTTCACCGGGAGGGGGCCTCTTCTCCACACTTCAGGCCCGGAATGGAGATGTTGCCTTGACGACGACGACGCACGGGGACGTTACTCATGAACTTCCCTGTGCGTTGTCGTCAAGGCAACGTCTCTATTCCAGGGCTGGGCCCGAAGCGCGGAGAAGAGGCCCCCCCGGTGAAGATGGACAGCCCGGAACGACTATCCCTTCCCACCGGAAAGTCCCTGCAGCACAGATGGCCCGGATCAGCGCACCCTAACGTCCCGCCGAGCAGAGGTGAGTACAGAACTAAAGGGGGGGAGAGGGGGGGGGGCTGGATGATGTCGAAGTCCGCAGTGGTCTTCAACCTGCGGACCTCCAGATGTTTAAAAACTGCAACTCCCAGCAAGCCCGGACAGCCGATGGCTGCCCGGGCTTGCTGGGAGTTGTAGTTTTGAAACATCTGGAGGTCTGCAGGTTGAAGACCACTGAGGGCGGAGAGTTCACTCAAGTATAAGCCGAGGGGGGTGTTTTCAGCACGAAAAATCGTGCTGAAAAACTCGGCTTATACTTGAGTATATACGGTATGTTGGTAGAGCATTGGTGGGGAATTCTGGGGTACAGATGTGGGAATCTTTTCCTTTACACATATGTAATCTGTGAGTGTACCCACTATCACTCTCACAGAGCTTCTATGGGCACGTTTCATAGATGATATTTTCATCCTGTGGCAAGGTTGCCTCCGGTAACCCACTCCGGTCTCCGCCTCGATCCTCTTCCAGGTTGCCGGTGGTTGATCAGTCATACTGCACTCAGCCAATCACCGGCCTCAGCAAAGTCCCGACTCGGCCGGCGATTGGCTGAGCGGCAGTGTGACGTTTTCGGGCCCGGCACCTGTCTAGGCGTAGGGCCCAGAGTTAGTCTGCGGTAAGGAGCAGGATCTTTAGGCTCATGCCTACTATATACTCCCTCTCCCTAATAGTATATTCCTCTTGGGGGGTCAGATTTTTAGGGTTGCTACCCAGCTTTCCTGGAGGGCTGACACATGGTACCCCCAGATATCTCGCACTGTGATGCATATTTAGTTGACTCCTGATCCCCTTAAAGGAATAAATAATGGGTAGTAGTTCTTGCTTGCCTGCGTGTCTGATATCGTACAGCGCATAGCTTTGTTAAAAAATTTACATCCATGGTTTGTGTTCTATATATAGCAGAATGCTGTAATGATGCTATTCACACAATCCTCACACAAAGGTCATGGGATCTGTATTATCACTTTGTGCCCTAAAACACACACCCAGGATCATGATGGAACTTGAGATCCCCTGTATATTAGTCTCAACTTTACTCCCGTTTTTAGCAGCCTGATTTTTTCCAGCATTGTTGTCCTTGTGGTCACTTATTTAAAACAACAGGGTATTAGCCTTGGTAATTTATAACTGACCAACTCTGCCACTTCATACTTACCTGCCTAAATAAATTATTTACAAAATACATAATCTATAGCCTAAATCACATTGATATGCATGAAGTTCCGGATGGGATTTCAGCACCACTCTCAACCCGCACCGCGACTACATCACAGTGGGGCACGGCTGACTGACGCGGTGCTCCGGCGACAGGATATGACGCCGAATGACAGCACCATGAGGCAGAGCACTCAGTAGCTGTAAGCACCACACAGCTCCCACCACTGCGGGTATGCACTCCAACCATGGAGACTTGAGGACCGGTGGAGTAATTGTGAGTAGCCACCTAGAGGCACTGTGTGCGGTGGCTCTCTTTTTTACAGGTACCTTGAGCATAGTCAGTGATAGGGCTTTTTCTTTTGCAGGTATCTTTGGATCTCTGATGGCCGTGAGTGTTACAGGCTATGTCCTGTATCATATTATGAGATCTTGAGGCAGCAATGTTTACAGCCCCACTTTCATGTTTGTATTGCAGGTACCGGAGTCGATGTACTGTCTGACTCCCCAAGGGGGATATACTATTAGGGAGAGGGAGTATATAGTAGGCATGAGCCTAAGGATCCTGCTCCTTACCCCAGACTAACTCTGGGTCCTACGCCTAGGCAAGTGCTGGGGCCGAAAACTTAATACTGCTGCTCAGCCTATCGCCAGCCGAGTCGGGACTTCGCTGCGGCTGAGTGCAGTATAACTCGACGACCACCGGCAAAAGGATTGCGGTGGAGACCTGAGTGGGTTACCGGAGAAACTGTGGGGGGGGGTTGGGGTCAAAGGAAGGTATGTATCTATTTTTTTTTTTACTGCCAGCAGAAGGGAGGACAATTTTTCTATTCTGGAGTTCTCCTTTAACTTCAAATGTGAAGAATAGACCTAATGCATTAGAGTTCAGTGATGCAATAAACTCCTCATATTGTGTCTTAGTCCCTTGCCACAGGATGAAAATATCATCTATGAAACGTGCCCATAGAAGCTCTGTGAGAGTGATAGTGGGTACGCTATCTATTTCCATGCCCCAAGTGCACCTTATTTTGACCACTTATCATAATATTTATATGATTCTCATTTACAATATATTGGGAATCCATGAAATTCTTGACATTCATAAGCATCCATGAGTTGAAGTGCATAGATTTGTATACTGTACTGTACTGTGAGTTAATACGGAATATTACCATAGTACCCATTCTGTATATTCCCTGAAGATGCCAGTCAATATTGGCAGAAACGAGTTGGAAATTGTCTGAAGTGGAGTTGCTTGTTGGATTTAACTCTACAACGAATTGTGCGTACAATTTATGGTTTTCAATCCATTTTTTAGACAGCTAAGTTACTTTTTGGTTTTGGTCATTTCAGCACTGGAATGTTGTTTATGTGGTGAATTTTATCTGGTGTAATTAAAAGTTATGTTTAAGGCACCTCCCCATATCATTTTGATATATCGTGTTGGTTTCAAAAGCTGGGAGCTGTTGGATCCCTTGTAGATCTACCAATATCTAGCAATATTTTTCCTAACTCTCAAAGAGCTTGTAAATCTTGATTAGGTATTTAGCACATTTACCTGGCAAAGAATGCCAGAATGCCAGAAATAGTCAGTGGTGACCTAAAGTTTAATCAATCTGTCATGGATGAAGTCCCAATGGACGGGGCACTGGCTGTTGTTGCTGAAATGAAGGAATTTTAACAACACTTGAGAGAGAGAGAGTTCTCATCCATATAACCCTGAATAGTGGTGTATAATCTAATAGGTCATTGTACCATTAGGAACCTATGGTGGCATGGTGAGAAGAAGCCTCACAAAATTTCCATGTCATTGCTGGGATGCTACATCTGACCTTTTGCATAATGAGATGTGGGGTGACTGGCCAGAAACTGAGATACATACAAATTGGCTTGTGTAACCATCAGGTTCCATAACTCATCTGTGAAAAAAAGATTTAAATAAAATCTCTGTACCAGATAATGCAAATTTTTATTCCTGGATTGAACTGTTAAGTAAAGTCTACATGAAAACAGCAGAGGACACACAGAAAATATTTTCATTAGTGGGAATGTTACTTGATGATCTTTATGGGGATCTAATTTTATAGGAGGAGAAAAATAAGAAAAATAGGAAGACACCAACTAGCTTCTCTAGCACATAACTGGACCCACTGTTGATTAGCTGCCTTTAAAATGTGCACGGATCACTGCAGTTAGCCAGGTGCCCTGTCAGGGCCTACTCAAGAGCCTGCACCCTCTCCTCATGTGACCTAGGCAGCCGTTACGTCTACCTTTTCCTCCACCGCGCAGTAAAGATGAGCCAGCAAGATCCCTCAGTTAGCCCTCAAGCCTTCCCCTGTCCACAGAATCTAGTCCGGGGCTGCCAGACTCCGGTCTCAGTCAGAGATCCTATTCTTCTTTTGGTAGACATAAATTATGTAACTGTCTTTCGTAGTAGTTGTCCGCACCCAGCTTCATGTTCACTTGATTTGTTTGTTGGTGATCATGAGTGGTTTTACAATCACTATTCTCAACATCCATGAGTATAATGTCCTGGAAAAATATTTAAAAATATTATCTCTCCATAAACTTCAGTGTGGTGGCCCGATACCGTATTACATACCGTACCTAGTGTAGAGGTCCCCAAAGTCAGAGTAACTACGCTCAAGTAGGGTCCCTCAGGTGGGACTGTCCCTAGTCGCCTCTTCTTAAGTCTAATTATCTAATGTTCATATATGTATATTTCGTAATAATATATATAGGATAATGTATAGTACTTTACCTATTGGGCTGGAGACGCTGCTGGCCGGATCCGTGCACAGGTGCTGTGGGTGGAGGTGAGCTGTCGGTGTGCTCATTTACTCTATATGCTCAGTGTTGGACTTGCTCCCACCACGGATAAGCAGTATCATATCATTGGGATCTATTACAAGAATGGAGACGGAACTAAAGGAGGCAGCTGGAGGCATGAGCAGTTCCTTACAACCCATAGAGGATTTGGACCGTGCTGCAAAAGCGAGTGCGGTTTTTGGAACAGAAGCGGCTCGTGCTGACACAAATGCCTCACAGGATTTCATCGGCAAGATGAGAAATTTGGAAACCATAAAGATTAAAGAAATGAAACTATGGTGGGACTATAAAGCCTTGTCCACATATTTGGAGAAAGATATGGTGTCACGTGGATAACGACTAAAGAAAAATGAATGAATTTAGTATATCCAATGCGGGTTTCCATCCAGTGGCATCAAGACCAGGTGCACTGGACAGATACCAGGAATTGGTAGAAAAAGATCTTGTTAGATTAAGCCACAAACTAAAAATAATAACCCCCATTCTAATTTGTCCCTACAGGAAAAGAAAGCCTTAGCAGAACTACGGGATAACCCCGACCTAGTTATAAGGAATGCAGATAAGGGGGGGGGGGGTTATCTGTATTATCTGTATGTGGGTGATCCTGTAACCCCAGTCTTCCACTCTCTCCCCAAGGTCCAACGACCAATTGTTGCCGGAATCGGGGCCTTGGGAGAGAGACTTGGTGGACAGTTACCTACAACCTTTGGTAAAAATTAGACCTACCTATATCCGTGACACGAAACATGTTCTGGAAATCATGCAGCATATGGAGTGGAAGGAGGGATACAGTTGGGCCACATGTGATGTGGTCTCGCTGTACCCCTCTATTCCCAATCGGGAAGGCATGAAAGCACTAGCGAGACATCTAGAGTTATACAGCAGATACTCCACGGACCTAAAGAGATTTATTTTAATGGCAACAGAATTCCTTTTGCAAAATAATTTTTTCATGTTTAATGAACAGTTTTATCTTCAGGTCCGTGGAGCTCCGATGGGAGCAAAGTACTCACCGTCATATTCAAATATTTATATGACCTATTGGGAAGAATCTTTTGTCTTTACCCCTAGCAACCCCCACTACAAACATATAAAATGGATAGGCCGATACATAGATGATTTGGTCCTGATTTGGAGAAGTGATGAAGAAATGTTCAATGACTTTGTACAGTACATTAATAGTAACAACTTAAATCTAAAATTCACATCTGTCATATCAAAAAAAAGTATTGCATTTTTAGACGTGGTTCTTGAAGGTCACAATGGTAAAATTGAGATCTCACCCTTCCGTAAAGAGGTGGCAGGTAACACCATTTTGCAGGCTACATCCTGCCACCCTCACCATGTGGTTCGGAATATCCCCTATGGGGAGTGGGTGAGATTACTCAGAAATTGTTCCAATCTTACCACCTTTGAAAATGAATCAGAGAAATTACAACAGAGACTCCTGGAGAAAGGGTACAGTGAAGTAGATCTAAAAGAGGCTAGAAAGAGAGCAAGGGATTTGGATCGTGACAAATTAATTAAAACAAATAAAAAAAGAAATCATAACCATAGCTGTGACCCCATAAAATCCAAACAAGTATTACCCAAATTCATCACATCTTATAGCAGACAATTTTACAATATAAAAAATATCATGAAAAAATATTTACCGATATTAGAACAGGACCCGGTCCTGCGAAATTTCCAGGTACATTCTATACAAGCTGTAGCCAAACGAGGACCCTCTTTAGGATCCCAACTGTCACCAAATCTTTTTGTGGATCCTAGTAAAAATAAGGTAAAACCTACATGGTTGAATTTTCCAGGGAGCTGGAAATGTGGCCATAAACAATGTATCACTTGCAACCATGTGGAGGTATCTAATACTTTTTTCTCGTGTAGCAATAACAGGCACTATAGTGTTAAAACCTACATAAACTGCAATTCCACATATGTCGTATATTTAGCAACATGCTTAAATGTAAAATGCAGTATGTAGGCTGTACTATGAACGCTCTTAAGTGCCGCATTAGAAAACACATTTTGGATGCCAAGGGATTTAATTTTAATGTGTCTTCTTTATCACTGCACTTCAGAGACATTCATGGAGGGGATGTAAGTTCCTTGAGAGTGATGGGAATAGAAAAAGTACATAGACATACCAGAGGAGGAGATCATCGCAGGGCCCTCTTAAACCGCAAGTCCTTTTGGTTATAGCCAACCGCTAGGTTTGAATTTGAGGCAAGACCTAATTCTATCCTGTTGAGATTGGATATAGGAGCAATGTAGTACGAACACACTAAGGGTGTCCATAGTTCTTCTATTTATTTATCTGTCTAGCCCATACTTAAACATACAAGCAATAGTTACTATCTTCTATGAACAATAGATAATATATAAAAAATGCAATATGATAATATATAATTATTTAGAAAAACTTGAAAAAATAATAACAAAAGTCTGACAGTCCGGGTTTTACAATAGGTAGCTTTGTGATGTCCAGTGTAAGATCCATTTCAGGTTTTCCAGCTTTTTCTCATTCTGCTAATGAATGGTCACATGACCTTAAGATTTTATATATAATGGTTGTATTTTTATAATTTTGTATGCCGTGACTAAGGACCGTGCATAGGTCCGAAACACGTCAGCGATTGTAGTTCCTGTCTGAATTTGACCCAATAAAGAAAACCCGCTTTTATCTGCACTGCTGGGCTGGATCATCTGTTTTTCAATGTATAGTACTTACCTTGCTTAGCGTCGCAGGACCTTTGGTCATGTGACCATGAAAATCTCCTCTATGGTTTGTTGGAGGACGTTAGGAGGTCCTTGGGTCACGTGTTACCCATAAATCTTTGTAATGGTGATTGACATCAGTAATGGACCAATTAGCACTAGTCCAGCCCCTGCCCATATTAGGGAGCTGTAGCCAATTATCGCTCTCTTTGGTTGTTGCTCTCGTGGATGCCGGACTATCAGGACGGATCTGCGCAACTTTCAAAAACACGCTAGGCCTCAAAAATCTCCTGGCCTCAGCAGAAATAAAACTGTGAGTTCTAATCTATCCCCGCTAAAGCTAGCGTGACTACTGGACCGCAACTAAATCCCCTAAATCCAGTGGAACAACGCATAATACTTAAAGACTATAAACTGATAAAGTACCAACCGTTGTCAATCTCCAAAGAAAGCACTTATATGCATAGAGACTGTTCCGTTAGTGAAGCTTGCAGAAAACCTTCAGTAAAAGTTATACCTGTTTTCAGAAAAGTCTCCAGTTGTGGACATTCTATTATTCTCTACCTCCCTATCGCTCTTGGGAAGGGTGGTGATAGGAGAAGCATTACTGAGGAGCCCCCACCCTGGTGTCACGAATAGCAAGGGTTAACAAGCACCCTTTAACTACCGCACAGCTACACTCCCCATAGCTTACATCCCCCAGGCTATCACATCAGTCACATATCATATGTATCCAGAAGACCCACCTTACAACTAGCAAGTCTTCAATCCTCATCAACCGATACTTCCCGACATGGGTGCACACCATTTATGCCTCAGCTAGGAATAAGGGAAATATAATTCGCCTTTCATAGGTCTCTCCTGGTTACTATAGTCTGCTCCAAAGCTGATGATGCAGCAAGGTTTCTCTTTTGTGACATGCAAAATTGGAGCAGACAATCACCATTGCAAACATCTATGCACCCAATAAGGACCAGATATCTCTGCTCCTCCATACTATTGATTCACTAACCATGTTTCAACAGAGTCACTTCTGCATGAAGCTTTTACTTTCTGACCTGCAGTAAGCTATATTAGATTTCCAATTAGATCATTCTTCTGATCCAAAAACTGATCCTATTAAATGGAAAAATTTAAAGGGAATATTGAAGGAGACTTTGATACGATATGGCTTCCCCCAAACCATCTATTCTCCTATCTCTGTTACACTCTTTAGGAATAAAACACAAATGAGATCTTCGGGAGGACACCCTTAGGGAACTAATCCTTGTCCTCTCTCATATTAAGTGGCTCCTGGAGTCAAAATGGAAATATTATAAACAAATATGTGGAAAAACATTCTACGAGTGAGGAAATAAAAAGGGGAAATATTTGGCCTGTGCTCTCTGAAATAAACATTCCATCTCCTATATCCCTACAATTAAGTTCCCTTCGTGTGTTCTCCTGAACTTTAGTGCAACTATTGCTGAGGCCTTCCGCTCCTATTACACTTCCATTTACAATATCCCATGTCCCTTGCCATGTATCTCTCAGGCTTTTTTATCACTCTTCTAGAGAAAACTGCTGTACCCTCTCTCTCCATTCAAAGGGCCAGCAGCTAATGCTCCTCGTTTAGACTTTGAAAAGGCCTTTGACTGGGTGGATTGGGGATTCATGTTTGCAACCTTGAAACTATTTGGAATTGGCTTCCTAATGCTGCACATGATTAGAGCTCTAAACTCGAACCCCCTGAACTCAATTGCGTATCAATGGAACCCTTTTGGGTAACCAGGATGATCTTAATCAGACGAAAAATATGTGGCAGTCTGAACCTGGTTGTTTCTTCTTCTATATGGTCTTGGTATTGACCAGACTACTAGAGAGCTTTTATTGTATTTTTGATTTTGTACACTAAGCATGGCTTTCCATGGAATCCCATCTGTCTAAGACCTTTCACACGATCTACCATTGGCTTCCATGTTGCGCTCTCTTTGATGCCTCCCATAGTCTGCATTTGGTGTCCAAATCGCTCTGTGCACTCTGTAGGACATATCTTTCAGGTTATCTTCTGGTCACTAACGGAGGACCTTTGACCCCGATCTTTTGTAATTGGGAGTTCCCCCGGGATTTATGACTGCATCCTTCTTGGGAAAGAAGGGATATCGCCCTCTCATATTCTATCACATCACAAAAGATTATTCTAATTATATCTTATGAGGAGTGGGTACACCAGCAGCTCCAATCGCCCTCATTTAAAGTGTAAAGCATGTTGTGCAGTATTTATGTTTTGAGCTCGGTTCTGGTGCTGCATTCATGTTATAAGCTTATTTTTGGTATCTAGGTTATTAACTTGATTCTGGTGCTGGTCTCCCATTTAAGCCAGTGATTGGCTGAGCAGACAGGTCCTGTTCTGGCCTTTTTTTTTTTACCCCAGGCCCAGCAATCTCTATATTTTTTCTAATACTGAAATACCCCTTTAGGGTCTATACACACCTACAGTATCCTGTGCTTATTTGATGGAAGGATTTGAAGCAGCATACAATCTACACCTTTAAAGCACGCGCATCAAATATGTGTAGGATACTGTACATGTAAATAAACCTTTAAGGTCACATGTAGTGCATTCGCTGTCACATGTAGGATGCGCTGACAGCAGTCACAAGAGTGAGCTCCCTGCTGCGGCCGGGTAACTCTGTGTGTACACTCGTAGTGGTGGATTTAGAATAAGTGGGAATAAAACAAGGGGTTTTTTTGTGACCAGGGGTTCCCCTTGGTTTTTGGAATTGAGCAATTTTTGACCCTAACCCATCTTGGGGATTTTTTCCATGAACGTAGAATTTGACACTATGAGAAGACACACAGAGCTACCCGGCCGCAGCAGGAAGCTCGCTCTTGTGACTGCCATCTGTGCATCCGCAGCTTGAAATATTTTGCAGATGCACTACATGTTAATAGACACTTGCTGTGAAGCACTGCGTGTCTGCTTTAATGTGCTCTAACTGTCTGTTATGGGGGTAAAGTAACTGACACTATGGGAGGATATATTTTAAATGTTTTATGTAATTTTGTTTTTACTACTATTTCCATTCCATTTTAGGGTGCTTAACATAAGATAAAGGGTTAAAACACCTAATATGAGACAGAAACAAGTACAATAAACATGGATGAAATGAAAGACAGAGGTAGAAAGAACTTTGCCCCAATGGCTTACAGTATACAATCTATTTTCTTCTTTACGTAAGAAAATTTACCTAATTGAATACAATAGACCATTATTTTTCAGGATAGCCTTATGTTTATTGAATGAATAAACAGGATAAGTAAATTCAGAATATTTATTGGAAAAAAGATGGAGGTATGGAAGTCTTCTTAGCAGTGATGGAAGGAGCAAGCAGAGGCCAATTCTGTAGGTACAAAAAGAAGAAAAAAAATGAGGGCATCACGTAACACCTCACTGTACTGGATTTACTTTTTTAAATAAGATACTGAGACATGTTCTTTTCTTATCTTATTTTTTTTTACATTATTATGGGGCCATTGTGCCGGAGCTGTGCTAACAGAATTTAGAGATATGCTTTACAGCATTCCCTTGGCCAATAGTGGACAGTCTGGAGCAGACCCTAATCCCATGAATGGGAGAGGTTTCTAAGCATGCTTTGTGACCTGTGCAGAAACAGGAAGAGGGGATTAATCTCAGATCCTGTTTATCTATACACTGGTTCCACCTTTCTCTGTACTCCTGTCTGTCTATGATAATAAGAACACTGCTAGAAAGGGATCTGTACAGGAAGTTAGAATATCATAATGCCAAGGGACCAGAATGGAAATTGCAATATTTCATAAATATGTATATGTTTACCATAAAAACATTAGGTAATTTTCTGATGATACATTTCCTTTAAGAAAAAGTCCAGTGCTAAGAAATTTTCCCATATCCGCCAGATATCCCCGCGGTTGGACCCCCGCGATCTCCCGTACGAGGCCTCTGCTCGGCCCTGGCTCTGCTCTGTTAGAACGCTTTTTGTTCACAGCACTTCAGCTGGTTGAAAGATGCTCCCTCCATTCATCTCTATGGGACAGGAAAATACACAGGGATGCAGTGTAGAGAAGAATGGGGGGGGGGGGCACGTTTGTACCAGTTGACCTGCTTTGTGCGAAATGTCACACAGAGCAGCTCAGCCGGGCTAAGTTGGAGCTCCAGACGGGAGATTGGGGGGTCCTGCGGATAGGGGATACATTTCTTAGCACCAGAGATCTTCTTAAAACTTATTGCTTTAGTAATAACAGCCTGGCATTGTGCCCCTTACTAGGACTGCTGATTCCTGGGTTCTATTTAATCCTGATGGATCTCCTAATGCATTGATAAATGGGAACGGTACCCTTGCATTACTGTCTTATCTATTGGATATTCCATATATCTGATCAGTGGGGTCTTACCACTATATTGAATGGTAGATATGGAAATAGCCCGGTAAAACTACTTAGATATTTCTATAATTGCCCCTCACTATTATAGAAGGGGCCACTTCTCTACTAGAGTAAACTCTTCATGCTTCATATAGAGTAGTTTAGAACTGATAATATAGTATTTGTAAGGTCACACACAGTGCATTTAAAGCTGCGAGAAATCTGTCGGACAGCAGGAAATATGCAGCGTATGCACAAGGCAAACATGGCTTTCCCTGTCACAGCCCTGTGTGTGCAGTGAGGTTGGGAGGTAGGCCGAGCGCACCGACGTAACTGTGACGTGTGGGCAGCCTCCAAACCACTTTGAATACACACAGGTCTGCGGCAGCCCTGCTCATAGCGTATATGCAGTATATTTCTCGCTGACCAGCAGCGTAAAAAACACAGTATGTGACCCTACCCTAAGGGTACATTCACACCTAACATTTCTGCTGTTGGTTTGCTGCTGCAGATTTCATGCCGTTAAATCACTACAGATAAATAGTTGAACACAGTATCATATCTGCAGTAAATATGGCATGTTTGAATGTACCCTAAAATGAAGAGTGTAGGCCAGGGATTTCCCAGGGTAAACCCTCTGCTAGATTTTTTTTTCTTTTTGCTGTCGACCCTTCTTGGGCAAATACTAAACTAATATGGTACAAAATTTGCCTTCAGTCCAGACCTATAGGGGGAGATTCATCAAAACCTGTCCAGAGGAAAAGTTGCCCAGTTGCCCATAGCAACCAATCAGATCGCTTCTTTCATTTCTCAGAGGCCTTTTCAAAAATGAAAGAAGCAATCTGATTGGTTGCTATGGGCAACTGGGCAACTTTTCCTCTGGACAGGTTTTGATAAATCTCCTCCATATAGTAACTATTTACTGCTGTTTATTGTTATACATTGAACGGATGAAGTAAATGTACCTGATATTGGTAGGCAGTGGCTATCTTTGTACACGGCTGAATGATACCGCTTGCCAAAATAATCATCCAGGATGCCTTTTTCTATCTGTCTGTCAAATTCTATCAAGCATTGTGTGCCATCATTGAAGAGGAGATTTTGCCCGTTACTTGAAGAAAACATCTGAAAAATGTCCTTCTCAAATCCTTTCCGCCCATAGAGAGACTAAAGTGGAGGAAATATTAGAGTTAACAGGATGTTGCAATACTTTAATGGGCACTGTCACTTTAAAAAAAACTTTTGGCATGTCCTAGAGACATATACACCAAATAAAATGGCACTGATTGGAATATAATATAGCAAAGACATGATTTTTTTTTATTGAAAAAAAAAGCATACATTTAAAAACACATTGAAGGATATTTATCAAGCTCCGTAGTAGATTTTTTTTGCATAAAAAAGTTGCACGTACTTGCGCACGTGCGACTTTTCTATACATGCTGCGACTTTTTTATTTTTGCTTATTCCAAATAACATTTCTGAAATCTGCTCACGTAGTAATTTTTATTTATTTATTTTTACTTTGCAGTGGTCATGTATTTATCAAATGCGATAGTCGCTATTTATGAAGAAAAAAAAGTGGCCTCTCCATTTAAAAGTGGCATATGCATTCCAGGTCCAACCTGGCTTACAGAAAGTGCATACGTCTGCAGAAAAGGAAATTAACACCCACTTTAACAACTGTTCATGAAACAAAGCTACTACATTAATGTTAATGTTAATTATAGAAAATATATTATATAACTAATAAATCTTAATCTTAATTTAACTAAATTAATTTTAAGGTTGAAAATACACACTGCACACCTTGTTAATTTTAGGACACGTACATGCTGGCGTACCCACTACATTTTAAAATGAATGTTGTGTTAAAATAGAATAAGGCACGAAACAAACTACATAAATAACCCATATGTGGCACTAAAATTTTTCCTTAAAAAAAGAAACATCCATAGTAATACAGCTTCATGCACATTTTGGGGTGGGTAACGTACCAAGCCATTTTTTTTTTTTTTGTGGCTTCACAATTGTTTATGTGCCTCTTGGTGCTGTCTTCCTTCCTGACGTAAACTCCGGCCTCAGCACAGCAACGCATGACTCCGCCCACCAACATCACAAAATGCGGGCTCAAAATGAAACAAAAAAAGCCTACAAAGTACGGATATTCATGGCGTTTTAATATTTTTTAATTTTTGAGGAGGGTGGATGGCTTGGTGCGGGATAGTTGGAGTGCAGGTATTTAGTGCCAGGCAGGCCAGTCAGGGTGTCACCTGATGCAGTACACCCCCCCCCCCTTTCACTCTCTAGCAACACTACTGGTTAGAAAGCATAGATAGAGAACTTTGGCTATTGACATAAGGGAAATTCTTCTGCTTTAAAAAATGGTATTGTAAGCGGATTTCCCAGGTTTTGCTTGCATGTGATTTATTTATCAAGGTTGTGCGACTATTTGATAAATAGGTCGCATGTAAGCAAAAGTAAGTTAAAGAAAATTGTCATATAAAAGCCATACGTGTGAAAAGAATGATAAATCTCCTTCAATAAAATTACATATTAGCACCCCTCCCACCCCCACGAAAACACACAACTCACAGGAGGAAGGAAGGAAGACTAATCAGGTGGACAGGTCAACATCCGAGAGGTATACAGGGTACAGTACAGATGTCAGCCAGGAAAAAAGTGCAAGTGCAACAATGACATATGCATGATCTGAAAGTCATTGTTGCACTTGCACTTTTTTCCTTGCTGACAACTGTACTGTACCCTGTATACCTCTTGGGTGTTGACATTGTCCACCTGATTATTCTTACTTTCTTCTGTTTAAATATGTATGTATGTTTTTCAATAAAGAATCATGTTTTTGCTATATTATTTTCCAATCAGTGCTATATTATTTGATGCATTATCTTTAAAGGGGTATTCTGGCCATAGACTTCTTATCCCGTATCCAAAGGTGATAAGTTGTCTGATTGGGGGGGGGGGGGACTCCCCGCTGGGACCCTCCGCGATCTGCGTACAGCACCCGCATTCTATGCGGGGCTGCTGCTCCAGTCTCGGAAACCTCTGTGTTTCCGGGACTAAAGACGTTCCGTTATGCCACGCCCCCTCGTTATGTCACGCCACCAGGGCCTCAATACATTTCTATGGAAGGGGGCGTGACAGCCATCACACCCCCTCCCATAGACATGAATGGAGGGGCCATGGCGTGATGCCGCATTTCTAGTACCGGAAACTCAGAGGTTTCTGAGACTGGAGCAGCAGCCCAGCACAGAATGTTGGATGTTGCACGGAGATCGCATGGATCCCATTGGCAGACCCCTGTGATCAGACATCTTATCCCCCTATCCTTTGTATAGGGGATAAGATGTCTATGGCCGGAATACCCCTTTTAGTTTGCACTTGGTTACTTTATGATAACTTGGTTACATATTGCCTTAAATATTTTTTGGTGACCATATATAGTTTTTTGGAGACAATGTCCTAGGGACATGTTAAAAGTTTTTATTGGTCTGGGTCTAAATGTTCAGACTACGATCAATATCTAGAGTAAGCAGGAAGAAGAGTGTACTAAGCTAGACAAACATACCATGTAAATCTATGGGACTGTTTCGGTCAGTCATGCTTTTCTCGCCGCTTGTTCTTACACAATTGCTCGGGATTTGAACACTCAGACCCCAACCAACCATGTTTCTAGGACATGTCAAAAGTTTTTGTATTGACAGGTACACTATTGCACCAATAGAAAGACAAAAATGTAATATTCAGAGACTAGCATATAAATCTATGCTGCACACACAATATAATGGCAAAAACACAACAGACTGCAGGTTATAAATGTACACACATGGTTATATGAAATTGGTGCACAATCCTGCAAAGGTACAGAACTTGTGGACTGGCTGGGCCTTGCAGTTGCACAGCTGGGCATAGTCAGACGAGCTTGAGGGATCCCATAGGCTTTCTAGGGGTTCTTGAACAATCCAGCAACTACCAGGGGCTGCACAAATAGTGCTCATCTTAGTTTTCCTGGGGCACTCCCTAATGCAGGTGTCAGGTGTGGTGGGAGTTGGGGGATGTCGTGGTGTGGATGAAAACACCATATACAGGGTTGTAGATGAATATAAACTCGGTTTGTCTTTATTTGGCTTAATGAGGCAGACAAAATACCATATTGCAGTAACCCCAAACATTGTAGATGACTGAAGCAGGGTAGCATGCTGAACACTATAGTGAATGTTCTCTAAAGAGGTTAAAGGGGTAATCCCGTGGAAAACTTTTTTTTTAAATCAACTGTTACACAGATTTGTAAATTACTTCTATTTAAAAATTTAAAAATCTTAATCCTCCCAGTACTTATTAGCTGCTAAATACTACAGAGGAAATGGTTTTCTTTTTGGAACACAGAGCTCTCTGCTGACATCATGACCACAGTGCTCTCTGCTGACATCTCTGTCCATTTTAAGAACTGTCCAGAATAGGAGAAAATCCCCATAGCAAACATATGCTGCTCTGGACAGTTCCTAATATGGACAGAGATGTCAGCAGAGAGCACTGTGGTCATGATGTCAGCAGAGAGCTCTGTGTTCCAAAAAGAAAACCATTTCCTCTGTAGTATTTCTGAAGCTAATAAGTACTGGAAAGATTAAGATTTTTTTTTTAGAAGTAATTTACAAATCTGTTTAACTTTCTGGCACCAGTTGATTAAAAAAAAAGTTTTCCACGGGAGTATCCCTTTTACTAAAGGGGTGTCACCCTGGTTTGCTCCTGATGGGTTTCTTTACTTTTTCTGTAATGATAAATCTGCAGGGTCAGGCAACTCAAAGTGTAGCTCCTATTACCAAGTAAAATATTGGCCAGGCCTAAAGCCCCATGAGTCCTAGACTTGCAATGAGGATTCTGTACAGCTTATCCCCAATGATTAGACAAATTCCCCATTCCTCCTCCCCTTCTCTTTGGTTTTCTCTGTAGAAGTGAATAAGATGACCTGGATATTCTCAATACCTCACAAGGGCTTCAATGCCAAACATACCAAGTGGGGCATATTTTAGGGAAACAGGAGCTGGATTGCTCCACTTACCTCTTTGCTATTCCCTAGGTGACTCTAGATTCTCTCGTTCAGACAGAATTTCCTCACTTAGGACTAAGGAATCATGGGCTTAAGCAAAAGACCTTTCACCTTCTAGGGTTTCCCTACTGTATGCCTATGGGCTAAGGTTAAAAGATAAAACATCTGTATATCTGTTTACTAGTGGATATAAGTCATAAAGTTCCTGTAGTTGATGATACCTTTTAATAACTAACTGAAAAAGATGATGAAAAATGTTTAACTTTTAAGACTTTTACTTTATGTAATGTAGTATATAACTTTCATTATATGTAGTATAATATACAAACATACTCTCTACATAAGATCACAATAAAATGCAGCTTATGAATATAAACACACCCTATTGTGCCATCTTTAACATAGAATGCAACCAGTAAATGAAGGCAACACTATGATGACGCTATTACAAATCAAGTACGCCTGTAATACACAAGCCGTTTCCAATGCTTAAAGGGGTACTCCGGTGCTAAGACATCTTATGCCCTTTCCAAAGGATAGGGGATAAGATGCCTGACCGCGGGGGTCCCGCCGCTGGGGACCCCCGTGATCTTCCACGCCGCACCCCGTTAGCATCAGCCCCCGGAGCGTGCTCGCTCCGGGACTGATTACTAGCGATCACAGGGACGGAGCAGAGTGACGTCATGGCTCCGCCCCCTCCGTAGGATTGCATTGAGGGGGCGGAGCCATGACGTCACTCTGCTCCGTCCCTGTGATCGCTAGTAATCAGTCCCGGAGCGAGCACGCTCCGGGGTCTGATGCTAACGGGATGCGGCGTGGAAGATCACGGGGGTCCCCAGCGGCGGGACCCCCGCAGTCAGGCATCTTATCCCCTATCCTTTGGATAGGGGATAAGATGTCTTAGCGCCGGAGTACCCCTTTAAGGAAACCCAAAGGTCCCTCTTTCGCATATGAAGATGCCAGTATTATAAATGTCCCATTTTAGGTGGGGACAACAGAGATGTTGCATTGGGGTCCAGGAAATTTTAAACCTATGACAACACAAACTATCTTTATCTCTATCTTTATCTTTATCATGGCAGTAGAACACAGCCTATAACACTACACTGTTACATAATACATTAAATACTGTAGATAAATAGATAGACATTATTAGTTCCATGTGTAATATGTGTTTGATAAAAAGTACACAACATATTATATTACAATGTATGTTACTCTTTAGTGAAAATACTGTCATGTTCTGAGAATACATTTTTGCAAAACACATAATATAATTTTGCCTTAAAAATGTTATCTGCCATTTAAAATAGCAGGAGCATTGCTTTGCATATTAATACAATTCTGCTTACATGGACTCAGTAGCCTCTCTGAAGTCTTATTGAGACACTTACCTGCTGGCTGATAGTAATTCTTACAACATCACTGAGAGTCTCTGGCCGGGTAATGACAGCTCGAGGGGGGACCCCTAAAATGTCACATTTTCTGTAGTCACTGACAGGGGCTCGAGATCCATCAAGACATAACAACTCAAAATCTGTAGATTTTAAATCCTTTGCCCAAGGCGCAGGATTTTTACCTAGAGAACAAACAACATTATATGTAGTACATTATCCATTAAGATACTTGAACCTCTTAAGGACCAAGCCCATTTTTACCTTAAGGACCAGGTCAATTTTGGTTTTTTGCACATTCGTTTTTTTTCTCCTTCTAAAAATCATACCACTTTGAATTTTGCATCTACAGACCCATATAAGGGCTTGTTTTTTGCGCCACAAATTGTACTTTGCAATAACATCAATCATTTAATGACAAAATCTACTGCAAAACCAAAAAATATATATTTGTGGGGTGAAATAAAAAAACTAAATGTTGATCTTAATTTTGTAGGTCCATACGGTTACAAGGATACTCAATTTTTGTAAGTTTAATTTTATTTTACTACTTAAAAAAAATCCTAACTACATGCACCAAAATTAGTATGTTTAAAATTGTCATCTTCTGACCCCTATCACTTTTTTATTTTGTGCATACAGGGCTATATTAGGGCTCATATTTTGCATCGTGGTCTGTAGTTTTTAACCGTAC
The DNA here is from genome assembly GCF_029499605.1 of Hyla sarda. Lineage (NCBI taxonomy): Eukaryota > Metazoa > Chordata > Amphibia > Anura > Hylidae > Hyla > Hyla sarda. The sequence goes on from NC_079191.1 coordinate 82,239,234, forward strand.
CATTTTTGTTTTGATGGGACTTTTTGATCGCTTTTTATGTACCCAATCGACTGTGTGGTTTAGATAATCTTATATTTTAATAGTTCGGACATTTACATGCACAGCTGTACCGCATATGATTATTTTAATTTTTTACTACACTATCTTATAAAAAAAAAATGGGAAAAGGGGGGGGATTTAAACTTTTAATAGGGAAGGGGTTAATTAACTTTTATTAACTTTTATATTCACACTTTATTTCACTTTTTTTTAATCTCCCAGGGGGCTACAACATGCAATCTTTTGATTGCTTACACTGATCAATGTTATGCCATAGCATAGCATTGATCAGTGTTGTTGGCACTCTGCTGCTCTAGCCAGGCTTGGAGCAGCAGATCGCCGAACGGACGATGAAGAAGCAGGTGAGGATCCTCTCGTCATCCAGTAAGCTGATCGGGACATCACGATTTTTCCCCATTATTCCCGATCAGCTCTGCTGAGCTGCCAGGATAGTTTTAGTTTAATTTTAGATGCTGCGATCAACTTTGATCATGGCACCTAAAGGGTTAATACCAGGTATCAGTGGTGCCAGACATTAGCCGTGGGTCCTGGCTGCCCGTAGCAACCATGAACCACCAGGTTTATCCCGTTCTCCACTGGTGAAAGCAGTTTAAACCCCGTAAATGAGACCAGGGTGTACATCCCTTGGTCCTTAAAGGGGTACTCCAGTGAAAACCTTTTTTCTTTTAAATCAACTGGTGCCGGAAAGTTAAACATATTTGTAAATGACTTCTATTTAAAAAAAATCTTAATCCTTCCAGTACTTATTAGCTGCTGAATGCTACAGAGGAAATCCCTTTCTTTTTGGAACACTGATGACATCATGAGCACAGTGCTCTCTGCTGACATCTTTGCCCATTTTAGTAACCATGCATAGCAGATGTATGCTAAGGGCAGCATGGTGGCTTAGTGGTTAGGACTGCTGCCTTGCAGTGCTGGGGCCTTGGGTTCAAATCTCACTAAGGACAACAATAAATAAAGACATTATTATTATTATTATTATTATTATTATAACGTCAGCAAAGAGCACTGTGCTCGTGATGTCATCAGAGACCATTCCATAAAGAAAAGAATTTCCTCTGTAGTATTCAGCAGCTAATAAGTACAGGAAGGATTAAGATTTTTTAATAGAAGCAATTTACAAATCTGTTTAACTTTTCGGAGCCAGTTGATTTAAAAGAAAAAAGGTTTTCACCGGAGTACCCCTTTAAGTACAAAGGCTCAAGGGCATACCTGTACGCCCTTGGTCCTGGACAGGTTAAGGATAATGAGTCAAACTTTGGCTATTTATTGGTCAAATGTACCATCTTGTCCCTCCTCAGTCAGTGATCAACTGAACGTGCACTTCCTTTAGTCAATACAGAGAATGGGACAGGGTTCTGTCAGAACAGTGGCAGATCAGGGAAGGTGAGTACAGGTTTTTTGTTTATTAACAGCCTGAACATGTTTAAATATAAATAATAATAATCCCAGACCACCCCTGTAATTTTGAGCTACTTCTTTTCACATAGTGGTTATTATGTATCAATCAATATACGTGATGCTATGACACCAAGGTCCAGAAAAGAAGGGAGAGTTTTTCTGTTGTTTTCAGCTCATGTTGTAGGAATCTTGAAATGGTAAGAAATGAAAACACAACCTATGTGAGAAAGTTTCTTAGATTTTCTTTAGATAACCTCTTAAGGACACACGTCTTAAATGAGCACTGTCAGATATAAAAACTTTTGATATGTTGTAAAGCAATAGGTTTTGCAATTGATTTCATTCGAAAATTTTCAGTATTTCATATTGAAAAAGCCAGTCAAACAACTGCCCCCTCTGCCTGCTTGGTCACATACTAGTCATGCTGTGTCCATGCGTCATCACCTATGTCATGGACACACTTCCTTGATTGACAGTTGTGAGTGCAGGACTCACAGCTGGAGGAAAAATCCTCCCACTGACAGCTTGTGTCCCGCTACTGTCAGTGAGGACAAGCTAGGAGTTGTAGTTTTGCTAATGCTAGGGGAGATGTGAGCAGACAGCATACTGAGGGAGGGGGCGGAGACCTGCATAGTGAGGCCACGCCCCCTCCCTTTGAGAGGAATTCAGACTAGAGAGCTAAATTGTAAGTGTAATAAAAAGTGTAATAAAAAAAAAATAAAGGCGCTAGACACATAAAAATTAGATATAAATGGTGAGGATTAGGTACTGAGTGATATATTTTAAAAAAAAATTTGTTGGATCTGACGGGTACTCTTTAAATGTACTTCAATGGGGAACTCACAGATAATGGTGGACATCAGATATCACACTGATTTCCTCCAGTAACATTTAAAGGGGTTATCCAGGAATAGAAAAACAGAGCTAATTTCTTAAAAATAAAAAGCTATCCGTCTGTCTCAAGGTTGGTGTGGTTCTGCAGCTCAGTTCCATTAAAGTAAATGGAGCCCAGTTGAAATACCACACCCAACCTGGAGACAGACGGGTAGCAGTTTTTGAAATAGATTAGCTTGTTTTTCTATTTCTGGATAACCCCTATAAGATCATGTGATCAGTGACATCAATGGCAATGGTAAATTTTTTATAAAAATGGAGATGTCAATGGGTTCGGGGGCATCGGGGGGAAGGCCGGGGTTTGGGGGTTGTTGGGTTTGGGGATCGTTTCTCATTAGACCCCCCCCCCCCCTGCAGAGCGATTGCAGGAGTCCAATGAATTCAAAGGCCAGAGGTCTCTTACCATCCTCCAAACCCCCAGAGGCAGGCTGTTTTAGTAAATGGCTGGTCTAACTGTACAATGCTTTGCAATAGCATTGCCTTGTATAGTTAATGCAATCTTATAATATAATATAATGTAGTAGGATTATGGGGTTTATGGGGATTTAAAAAGTGTAAAATAAATAATAGTAAAATGTTTTAAAAAATATATATAAAAACTCCTTCCCTAATACTGTAAATATTTAAATCACCTCTATTTTCCGGAAAAAAAAAAAAAAGTTCAAAACACAGAAACATATTTGGTATCACTACATGCAGAATTGTCTGAACTATTAAAATATAATATTGATTATCCTGCATGGTGAACGAAGTAAATGTAAAAAAGTACCAAACACCAGAATTGCTGATTTTTGGTCACATCATATATCATAAAATTTTTTAATAAAAAGTGACCAAAAAGTCCCAGTAAAACAAAAACCATACCAATAAAAACTACATGGCACATAAAATAAGGCCTCATATAGCTGCATTCATGGAAAAATAAAAATAAAGTTGTCAGAATAGGACAATTTTAAGTGTAGTGATTTTGTCAAAATAGTTAGATTTTTTTTTAAGAGTACAGTGATAGAAAAAAAATGTATATATGGGTATCTTTTTAATTGCATTGACTCCCAGAATAAATATAACATGTCAGTTTAACCGTAATGTGCACTGTGTAAAAACGAATCCACACACGTTGCCAAATTGCAATCCAATTTCTATTTTCAACCCCACAAAAAAAAAAAAATGCTGTCACTGTACATTTTATGGTACAAATAAAAGGTTTAATTGCAAAGTACCTATAGTCATACAAAAAATAAAAAACCCTCATATGGGTCTGTAGATGGAAAACATAAAAAATATTATGCCTCTTAAAGGGGTACACCGATGGAAAACAACATTTTTCAAATCAACTGGTGCCAGAAAGTTATACAAATTGGTAAATTACTTTTATAAAAAAAATTAAAAAAAATCTTAAACCTTCCAGCATATCAATCCTTCCAGCTGCTGTATGCTGCAGAGGAAGTTGTATTTCTTTATGGAGTTCTTTTCAGTCTGACCACAGTGCTCTCTGCTGCTACCTCTGTCCATGTCAGGAACTGTCCAGAGCAGGAGCACTGTGGTCAGACTGGAAAGAAATACAACTTCCCAGCATTCAGACCCCACGCCATAAGACACTTATCCCGTATCCTGCAGAGTTGTACAGTATATGAAGTACTCCCAATGGTTGCTATTTCACTTGATTCCCAGCAATGTTGATAAATCCATAATATTATTGGATCTTTGTGTTTTCTTAGGTCCACCAGTTCTAGTTATTGGATGATTGCCCAGAAGACAAGGGAGAGATTTATCATTGTCTTCCTGACATTTTTTTGGCAGTAATTTGGCATAACATTTTTGTGCAGTTAGTTTTTGCACAAAACATTTTGCGTAATTTTAAAATAGACAACTTTGGCAAAAGTGACTGTGAAATGCAGAGTTGTCCGATGCCCTGCCTTCCGGAGCTCCGCTCACAGTGTCCGCAAGTTTATTACTCCGAACGCTGTAAGCGGGCTTCCGTATTCGAGGCTGCCCCCTCGTGACATCACGCCTGCCCCCTCGTGCCCCCTTCCCATAGACTTTTGTTGAGGGGGTGGGCGTGACATCAGGAGGGGGCGGCCTCGAACACGGAAGCCCGTACACAGCATTCGGAGTAATGAACTTCCGGACGCTGCGAGCGGAGCTCCGAAAGGCAGGGCAGCGGACAACCCCTTTTAACTTTATTTTTTAGAAAGGTGCAAAAATAATGTGCAAACATAAAAAAGGGGCATCCTACAGCAAGTTTATGAGGTGATTTTTCATTTGTGCAAAATTTATCAAAGTCTGTGCGATATTTTGATAAATTTGACACACGTAAGCCAAAAACAAAGCAAGATTACACAGACACATAGGAGGAGGTTTATCAAAACCTGTCCAGAGGAATAGTTGCCCAGTTGCCCATAGCAACCAATCAGCTTGCTTCTTTCATTTTTAACAAGGCCTCTGCAAAATGAAAGAAACGCTCTGATTGGTTGCTAAGGGCAACTGGGCAACTTTTCCTTTGCACAGGTTTTGATAAATCTCCCCCAGAGTTCTGCCGTTCACAACTTACATTTCCACCTTCATCATACGTAATACATCGTAACCAATGCAGAAATGCTTATTCTTGCATAACTCTTATATCAAAAAGGCTACATTGTCAAACATTCAACAAATAACTAAAAGATGCACAGTATAAAGAAGAATAGATGAGCGGCACTCGATCCACAATCCAAATATCTTTATTTGCAGAGAATGTTCTCAAACAACACAGGTACGTTCCATAAAAAAGTGACAACCTTTCACAGCGGCTTCTTCCCGCTCTCTGAATTTGACATGGCATCAGCGACTGAAATACATCAGCGGCGCGCGGTGCCATGGCAACATGTACATAAAAATAAGTTGGCGCCTGTGAAGCTCAGCTTGGCAGCCGAACCTGAAGCAGCTAACTGACACGGCTGTCCCCAACTTGTAGATCATGTCAGAACAATGCACAGTAGTAATCCATCTGTGTTGAGGTTTGCAGAATTGGAGGTTGATGAAGCTCCAAAAGATGGTGGAGATCGCCACAAGCTATTGCCTCTTGGATCATTAAAGGGGTATTCCAGGCAAAAACTTTTTTTTTGCATATCAACTGGCTCCGGAAAGTTAAACAGATTTGTAAATTACTTCTAATAAAAAAATCTTAATCCTTCCAATAGTTATTAGCTTCTGAAGTTGAGTTGCTGTTTTCTGTCTAACTGCTTTCTGATGAATCACATCCCGGGAGCTGTCTAGCTCCTATGGGGATATTTTCCCATCATGCACAGCTCCCGGGACGTGACATCATCATTGAGCAGTTAGACAGAAAACTTCAGAAGCTAATAACTATTGGAAGGATTAAGATTTTTTAATAGAAGTAATTTACAAATCTGTTTAACTTTCCTGAGCCAGTTGATATATATAAAAAAAGTTTTTTCCTGGAATACCCCTTTAAGACCAATGCACTTGGATTGCCTGGCCTTATAAGTGTACTCCGGTGGAAAACTATTTTATTTTTTTTATTTTTTAAATCAACTGGTGCCAGAAAGTTAAACAAATTTGTAAATTACTTCTATTGAAAAATCTTAATCCTTCCAGTATTTATCAGCTGCTGTATGCTACAGAGGAAGTTCTTTTCTTTTTGAATTTCTTTTCTGTCTGACCACATTGCTCTCTGCTGACACCTCTGTCCATGTCAGTAACTGTCCAGAGCAGGATAGGTTTGCTATGGGGATTTGCTCCTGCTCTGGCCAGTTCCTAACATGGACAGAGGTGTCAGCAGAGAGCACAGATTTTAAAATAAAATTACTTTCCACTGGAGTACCCCATTAAGGATAAAAATGATCTGAGTGTTTTCCTATGATATGTTGCAGTTGTTCTATTAATTAATTTTATTGTATTATATGCTACTTCTTTGTGTTCACCTGCAGCGTAAGGCACGCATGCGTCGTTAGCTGCTTTAGGTTCAGCTACCGTGCTGAGCTGCACATGTCTGACTTAAATTTATGTACATGTTACCATGGCACTGCGTGTCACTGACGTATTTCAGCCGCGCCGATGCCATGTCACATTCACGAGAGCCATATTAAGCTGCTGTGAAACGTCGTCACTCTTTTTATGGAACATACCTGTGTTGTTTGATCCCATTCTCTGCTGCTCATCTATTCATCTTTATACGGTGCAGATTTAGGAGTTTCTGCTTTTGTTGGAGTGCAGCACGTTGGACCTACTTGCGGAGCCTATTGGTGATAAGACTGTTTTATTAGGTGTCACTCTTTCACTCAAGTCACATTTCAGTAGTGCCAGCTCCATTCCTTTCTGCTTTGTTTCAAATAACTAAAAGATTCAGTTGGGTCCGCCCGTAATGTTAACATTTCTAAGAGGAAGACTAAAATATACTTGTTTTCTTACCATCCGTGTTTTCAAATACAGCAGTGTGTGGCACAAAAGCCACATCTCCCTTCTCTGCCAGACACCTAAAATCCAAGTAGAAGTTAAAGTTCAATTTAGCTGAAGTTATGCAGCCGCTGCCAGTCCCCTTTGGTTGCCATACGTGTGTCATAAAGCCCTATTGTCTTAAAGGGGTAGTCCAGTGCTGAAAAACGTATCCCCTAAATTTCAGATTGCGGGGGGGGCGACCGCTGGGGCCCCCACGATCTCCTGTACAGGGCCCCAGCTCGCTGGCCAGATAGCAGGTGTCGACCACCGCACAAAGTGGCGGCTGACATGCCCCCTCAATACATCACTATGGCAGAGCCGGAGATTGGCAAAGGCAGCGCTCCGGCTCTGCCACAGAGTTGTATTGAGGGGGCGTGTCAGCCGCCACTTCGTGCGGGGGTCAACACGCCCTCTTCCCGCTTGCTGCCAGGGTCCCGTACAGGAGATCATGGGGGGCCCCAGCGGTCGGACCCCCCGCGATCTGAAACTTATCCCGTATCCTTAGGATAGTAATAAGTAATAAGTGTAAATTCTCAAGAGAGATCCCCTTCTAGCAGAAATTTATATCATAATGCTATGCTATAAATATATAAATATCTCAATACATTTTAAAGCAATATTTACACAGCTAGTGTAGCCCAGTTATTAATTTGTTTTGATTTAAGTATTTTTGTATTGGGAAAAAATGTGACATAAACAGATTTATTCTGAAATAAGAAATAACTTGAGCTGTTTGGCTGAAAAATCACCTTGGAGCATTCACTCACTAGCATAACATAATGAATGTTATTACAGACCACATGAGAATCAATCCAATACAGAAAAATAATGTAGCATCGGTGTTTGTGCAATAAAACATCTTTATTCCATTTCTGTCTCTTTAATTTTGCAAATGAACCCTGGTAACCAAATCTTTTTTGTCCAGGAGTATTTTTATAAGGAGAGGAGGAGGGGTGTGGTTCTCCCCTGCTTTGCTCTCTGCTGTGCCTCAGTACAGTGTATTAGTCAGCTTTCACCAGTGAGCAGCTTGGAGTCTTTTCAGAAGAGGAGCTTTTTCATGCACCCTGACAAGCACTATAAGGTGCTCAATAATTTTTTATATGCAAAATAATTTTTCTTTGGTCATTTTATGAACTAATTTCTTGTGCATTTGCACCATATAGGTTCCCCATGGTTGTTTTAGGGTAATAAAATGCATGCATTTTGCAAATGTAAAGTCTTGGATAGGGCATAAAATGTCTAGGGGTGAAGTACTCTTTTAAGTCAGAGCCTAAAATAAGATTATTAAAAAGATGTGAAATAAATGTGGAATCAACAATCAACCTGCAATAGACAATAACAGAGAGAAGAATGGATAGAACAGTGTCACTAGTTTATTTTACCTGATGGCTCCTTCATTGTCATAGTAAGCCTCTTTGTTGTTTGGAGAACATTTGGTGTTTGCTTTGGTATTTTGGGGATCACCAATACACAACTTGCAGAGGTTGGAATCAATGGCGGATCCAGGAGCACAACTCTCACTAAAGTAGGAGCCTATTCAGGAGAAATAATATTATTTCATATAAGAAGTAGCACGGCACTGTGGTATTGGTGGAAATAAACATGTTGGATATGCGTTGGTGTAGCTAGATGCTGCTGGTGGTGCTCTGACACAATGAGATATTCATATATTCCAAGAGAAGAGAAAGAAATCGGCAACTCACCATTCAGCTGGTATGTTCTTCTTTTATTGAAGCATACTCACATGAATATAACAAAGGGAGAGGGTAGTGAGTATGCCTCAATAAAAGAAGAACATACCAGCTGAATGGTGAGTTGCCGATTTCTTTCTCTTCTCTTGGAATATAGAAATAATATTATGTTTCCAGAGTAGAGTTTTCAACTGTTGATAACTTCACTGACAGTCTATAAAATATAGTGGACTTTTGTTCAGGGTCAACAGGCAGGGTTTATTTTTATTTTTTTATTAATTCTTTTTTGTTAAGCTGGAGCTTATGCCGGGTTTTGGGATCTGTTCACAGTAAGGGCCCTTTCACACAGCGGCATGTCCACCCGGAAAAAATGCAGTCGGACAATCTATACACGGCAGTTGCTGACAATCAGTAGGTGCCAGGACCGCACAGAAATGTTCCAATGCATTGCCGTGTGGATTCCATGGATCACCAATACATGTTCATTCTTTCTGCGGAGTCTGTAATTTGAATTTGCCGTTTGCCCGCTGCTGCAGAATTCAATAGAAAACAATGGTAGGCTGCTGCACTGGAATTTCTGAACAGAATTTTTTTGCTGTTTTCTGCTTGGAATTTCCATTGTGAAAAAGGACCCTAAATGGTGCTGATGGCCCATATTTACTAAGAGTGGAGTGTAGGTTTCTTTGCTGGTTTTAATTCCCTACAAATTTTTTTCCATGTAGGTTTCCCTACATTTTCCACTTTCCCTACACTTTGCTTTTTTTTTTTTACACACGCTCTGATCTGTCAGGTTTTCCTCAGCTCAAATCCACCACATTCTATGTGGAAACCTTAGTAAATATGTTGGGTTTTTGTGAAAATATCAGGGACACGCCCCTTATCGGAGACCACACCCCCTTTTCCCGGTGGCCATGCCCCCTTTTTCCCAGTGGCCATGCCCCTTTTTCGGGTTTTCTTAGCAAAATGGAGAGTTAGTCTGGGTTTTTTCAATTCAGGCGCAAATTATGGCGCAAAATCTGGCACACAACCTGACAAAATATGTAAATGAGGGCCAATGTGTTCATATTAGTGTCAGAGATATGACTATTCAAGATATGAAATTTCTTTTCTATAAAAAGAAATGTTGGCTGACTATAATTTGTTTTTACTACATTGTCCAAAAAAATTAAAGTAAAATAGAAGGTTGACAACTTTGTTTAAAGCAATATTTGTTTAGAAGATAAGAATTAAAGTTCTGCAGTGCCCCCATTAAAGTTATGCCCCCAGATACATTTCTGCAGATGCCAATGTGTATTATTAAATATTAGTGTACATTGGACATAGATACACAATCTACTCACCAATATCACAACTCATGGTCTCCTTACTGATCAGACTAGTAGGGATTATCCATCCAGCCTGATGACCAACACCGGTGTGACATGACTTTTTGCCTTTAAGATTGTTCCATGTAATATCTTTGTCACTTTTCTTTACTAAGGCTACAGCAGAAGGGGTGCCAAAATCTAGACCAGATAGAAAAGAATATAGGGCCTCTGTAAAATAGCTCACAAGCTGAATATTGAATATAGTTTCCTATAGATAAATATTTGACAACAACATCTTCCTGTATCAGCTTCAAAGACTTTAGATTTGTAGAGCAGTGGTAGAGAGTTACTGTATATTAGCTTCCCGTATTGTGCACTGCAATGATCACCTCAGATATGGTCACTTTAAGACTTGATAACACATTCATATTAAAGGGGTACGCCACTGGCCAGCGTTCGGAAGTAATTGTACCGAACGCTGTTTTCGCACTGTGGGGGTTGGCCACGCCCTCGTGATGTCACGGCCATGCCCCCTCAATGCAAGTCCAGACTTGTATTGAGGGTGCGTGACCGTGATGTCACGAGGGGCATAGCCGACTCCTGCAGTGCGAAAACAGCGTTCGGAACATTTACTTCCGAACGCTGGCCAGTAGAGTACCCCTTTAATGGGTAGTTAGTTGACTCCTCCAAGATTATCACATTTCTTGTCCTTTATATAAAGTCAGGTTACACAGATGTTTATGCTGTGTTATATTTACTTAATAAAAATGTTTGCACTTTTGCTACCTTCAATGGTAGATAATTGTATAAAAGATGAGTGAATCATTGGTCACATCGCATTACCCAGTCAGTTTCTATGTAGAAACATCTGGAAAATGCTAAAGGAGGAGTTCCAGAGTAGTGTGAGGACATTTTCAAGCTGTGCTCCTGTGTTGATCAGTTCTGTCAGAAATGTAATCTGCTAGGTCCAGTCAGTAAAGTCCAGGCCTAGTCAGTAACTTGTTACAGCTAAAGTCTGCTCCAAGCAAGATAGCCAAAACTTGTCTGCACCAGAGATGTGCTGATCCAGTTGCAAGACTTATCTAACCTGAGGAAGATTTGACAAGCGTGGTGATCATGGCCCTGTGCACAGGTTTGGAGGATTCCACCCATGTTCATATTCAGTCCTTGCTGTGAACTCTGGCCGAGCTTCCCTGTCTCTTCCATATTCCCCCGTTGGCCCCCCCCCCCTCCTTCACTATTATGCTAATAAAGGCAGCGGATGAGCACTCTGCTCTCTGTGCGTTCACCTACAGCACATTAGGAATAAAACTATTTACAAGCATAATGCAGCGCCTAGTGAGTAACCCCTTATTTTACAGCTCTTCACCCCAACTATAACCCAGTATACTTTTTAATATGATATATTGTATACGCACTGTTACATTATGGGGTTTTATCATTCAGAACGTGTGACATTGATCATAAATGATGCAAAAACAACAGAATTGTCTTAGTGTGATCAAAGTGAGATCAAATATGTAGATTATAGCTATCCACTAGAGCTTTTCTCTATTTTATGCGTTCATACCTGTATATTTTGCTCCACGTGTTTGGCATGGGGCAAAGTCATCTACAAAACAGAAGAGATCAAGATTTTTTTATATTTACATTTATTAATTAAACAGTATAATGAAACCTATGTGCGTTATGTTTTATTACTAGATCTTCTATAAATATTTATTTCAATAAGTAAAAAACTAAGTAATGCCAAAAGTCTAATCTGTTTGGTTGTTGCTGAATGAACCAGTGTCTGGTATATTTATCTGAATTCCGTTGATTGATTTTGATTATGCACAACCTCTCTGTGTGTGTTTGCATGTTCGTTTTTTTCAGTCTGGCATGTTTTTGTGCTTTTTTTGTCTTTTTTTTAGTCTGGCATGTTTTTGTGTCTTTTTTAAAAAAATTTATCTGGCATGTTTTTGTCCTGATTGTTCACATAAATGTTCCCGAAGGACGTACTCGCTTTTACAGGGGGCATTCTGACGAAGTGAGTACGTGAAATGTACGTTGGGGTGTCTGGTGGTTGAACAGGTACATGGCAGGTATACTCAAGCTTCTGGCATCCATGTCTATGATTTTGTCTTCTCTGATGCTTTATTGTATGTCAGATACCTTTATATCATTGTAGCATTTGCGTTGTATCCTTTATCTGTTTTTGCCCAGGTTTACACACTGTGTTACTATTATTTTATATTTCTGTGATCTAACCTGAATACTATTTAGCACCTGTCATTGCTACCACCAACATCCTCTGTATATGGTGGCTAAAATGTTGGTTGGAGGGCTTCATGCTTCAGGCTATTATGAGCAGCCGTGGACTGCACACTATTGGCAGACATTAGCGATCATGCTGATGCCCGCCATTAACCTTATAGATGCCATGATCAATTCAGACCCTGGCACCTATATGCAAAAGGGTCTGAATTGATGGGGAGGATAACGATTTTAGCATATATAACGCGTTGTTGAGTGTTATATATGCTAAAATCTACTGATTGGTTCCCTTTAAAGGGGTTGTCCAGAAATAGAACGTCAGAGCTAACTTCTTCCAAAAACAGCCCCACCTATGTCTTCAAGTATTGTGTGGTATTGCAACTAATTTCCATTGAAGACAAGTTGTAATATGACACACAACCTGAGGACAAGGGTGGTGTTGTTTTTAGAAGAAATTAGCTTTGGTTTACTATTCCTGGATAACCCCTTTAAGAAAGTGTAAGAGTTGCGTAAGCCTTCCCATGTTGGGCAAAACTAAACAGTACATGTCTGAACATATTACAGATGAAACTTTTGGGTCAATACTGTATAAACTTACTTTTATTGTGGTACTCTTCTACTGCTATGACCAGTCCACATTGCAGAGCCGTGTACATGTAATCTACACTAACAGTTATTGCTTCAGCTTCTCCTTTCTGCAATAATAAAAAGACCCATTACTCTTGACCATAATACTTATGGCCTCTACTTCCCATCGCTGAGTCAATCCAGACGGTTCTTAGACTTACCAGAATCTTTTTAATGCACTCATGTACAGATGATGGCTCTATGCATTTGATAGCACCACCACTTACTGAGGACCAGTTATCACATTTTAACTTCTCATTCTGGCTTTGTGTACACCAGCGGATTTCCTTGTTGGATGGAAGAGGAGCTCCTAATTGGTAAATTAAATTGGTACTATGAAAATATTGAAACACAGATATCACTTCTTGTTAAACTTATGAAATAATTAATATGATTCACACACATGTCCCCTACCGTGTAGTGTATGCATGGCATTATAGACTTCTGGTCCTAAAAACAGAAAAGTGTCCATTTCTGCCGGAAGAGTAATCAAACTTGTGGTTGTATCCTCAAACAGCAAATCCTGCCCATGGGTGGAGCTAAATAGTTTGCACTGCTTTTTCTGAAATTGGATAGAATTCAGTAAGCAACCACAAAAAACAATATAAACTACCCCTGACTTAAAGAAGTATCATAGAAAAAAACATATCCTCTATCAAAAGGATAGGGGATAAGTTTTAGATCAGGGGGGGTCCAAGCACTGGCGGGGGGAGGGGGGGATCTCCTGTTTGGAGCCCCAGTTCTTTTTCACAGTGGTGCGTCACAACCCCCGCCCCCTCAATATAGCTCTATGGGGGAGCTTAAGATTGCCGAACTGCTCTCCCATAGAGCTATATTGGGGGGGGGGGCAATAAACTTAAATGGATTTATCAAAAGTGCTCAGACCAATCACGAGCTGTGGGAAGTGCACTCTGTATTACGTGACCAAGATGGACATACAATGTAAGTCTAGGTGGAGATATGAGAGTATGATCCCCACGGCACAGCAGGTGTTAATTGGACAGTAAGTTACAGTGAGGTAAAGCCATTGGTCTCGTAAGAGCATTGGTCTCTATGGGGTGCTAAATTGGGTTTACTAAGGATAGAAGTTGTCAAACCAATCTAATTTGCTTTTATGAAGAGGTGAGTAGAAGCCTTGACAGAGGAATGGCTGTGGATATAGTGTTTCTGGATTTTGCCAAAGCGTTTGATACTGTCCCCCACAGACGTCTGACAGGTAAGTTAAGGTCCTTGGGCTTGGAAACTTTAGTTTGTAACTGGATTGAACACTGGCTCATGGATCGTACCCAGAGAGTGGTGGTCAATGATTCGTACTCTGATTGGTCCCCGGTAATTAGTGGTGTACCCCAAGGTTCAGTACTGGGCCCGCTGCTGTTTAATTTATTTATCAATGATATAGAGGATGGTATTAACAGCTCTGTTTCTATCTTTGCAGATGACACCAAGCTTTGTAGCACGGTACAGTCTATAGAGGATGTGCATAAGTTACAAGATGACTTGGATAGACTAAGTGTCTGGGCATCCACTTGGCAAATGAGGTTCAATGTGGATAAATGTAAAGTTATGCATCTGGGTACTAATAACATGCATGCATCGTATGTCTTAGGGGGGATTAAACTGTCAGAGTCACTGGTAGAGAAGGATCTGGGTGTACTTGTAGATCACAGACTACAGAATAGCATGCAATGTCAGGCTGCTGCTTCCAAAGCCAGCAGGATATTGTCATGTATCAAAAGAGGCATGGACTCAAGGGACAGGGACATAATACTCCCCCTTTATAAAGCATTGGTACGGCCTCACCTGGAATATGCTGTTCAGTTTTGGTCGCCTGTTCATAGGAGGGACACTGCGGAGTTGGAAGGGGTGCAGAGACGCGCAACTAAACTAATATGGGGCATGGAACATCTTAGCTATGAGCGATTAAAGGAGTTACAATTGTTTAGTCTTGAGAAGAGACGTTTAAGGGGGGATATGATAAACGTATATAAGTATATAAATGGCCCATACAAAAAATATGGAGAAAAACTGTTCCAGGTTAAACCCCCCCAAAGGACGAGGGGGCACTCCCTCCATCTGGAGAAGAAAAGGTTTAGTCTAAAGGGGTGACACGCCTTCTTTATCGTGAGGACTGTGAATTTATGGAACGGTCTACCTCAGGAACTGGTCACAGCAGGAACAATTAACAGCTTTAAAACAGGGTTAGATACATTCCTGGAACAAAATAACATTAATGCTTATGCAGAATTATAAAACTACATCCCTTTCCCTTATCCCCTTACACCCTTCCCTTCAATTCCCTGGTTGGACTCGATGGACGTATGTCTTTTTTCAACCATACTAACTATGTAACTATGTAACCTGCTAGGAGGGACAGTTATATAACAATAAATTTAAAGGAAGAATTCCCATAGCACTCACCATATTCTCATAAAAGCTTGGTCATTTCTCTCTTTTATTAAAGAATTTAATTGGTGCAACGGACGACAAACCATGCCTGCAAAGGTGCTGGGAGGGTGAACCAGTGCAGGGGAGAGATGAGACGACAGAACTGTTTCACGTCATTCAATGCGAAACAGTTCTGTTGTCTCATCTCTCCCCTGCACTGGGTCACCATCCCCGCACCTTAGCCACATGGTTTGGCATCCGCTGCACCGATGAAATTCTCAATAAAAGACAGAAGTGACCAAGCCTTTATGAGAATATGGTGAGTGCTATGTGAATTCTTTCTTTGCATTCATTGTTAGTCAATGTGGCCATTCAGGTCAAATAGAGATGGAGGAGAAAAGTTTGGCCTCGTCCTTTTCTTTTCCTTCAAAGGTATGCTTTAAAATAACATAAAAGGGGGACATTAATCAAGGTATTTATAGCCTTTTTTGCATGTTTGCAAGCAAAAAGTTACAAACAGCCTTACCTAAGCAGATTTAAGTTTTTTTTTTATTTGCAGTGGTCAGGTATTTATGATGTACGAAAAGTTGCAAACCCCTTACAAAAATGTGGTGGCCCAGTACGGGAAGTGTTACCCCATGCTCATGCTGTCCTGTCAGGCAGCCTCCATCAGTATTCCTAAGGCCCCCTGCACTTGTTTCCCCATTGTAAAAATGTTTTACCATGTAAAGTGCTATAAAATGTAATGTAGCTTTAAGAGTTATACCATGTGATGTGTCATGTGATTGTTACCCAGGAGGTACCAGTGACCAGGTGATCCCAAGAGTGACCTATGGGCTCCCTGCTAGTCTCCCCCATATAAACCCTGGGTGGAGCCAGCTTCTCTCTCTTTGAGCTCTGCTCTTCTGCTGAGCTGAGATCCAGTGCAGTTGTGCCTAGTGTGTGTGTCCAGAGTGTTGGAGACCTCCAAGTCAAGTCCTGCAGCCACCATCAATTCAAGTAAACTAAAGTCACAGCTTTATGAGTCAAGTCAAGTCAGTCTCTGTCATCTGTCAAGTCAGCGTGGTCTGCGTTCAATTGTCCAGCCCTACTACAAGTCCCAGCAAGCCCTTAAGGTCTCTGCATCACTGGTCCCCTCCTTGGGGCCTGGCTGAGCTGTACAGACTTTACCAACTGTCTACCCTCAGTAAAGCTACCGTTGTCCATAACGGCCGGAGTCTTTATTGCCCTGGTTGGTTATAGGCTGAACCACGCCCTTGGGTCATGAATACAAGGGTTTAATGCCATATGTCCCTAGGGTAACAACATCTGCCCTGCACCACACACCCCGCCACCACAAAAAGTCACAAGTATACTTCAGGCCTGACCTGGAGTACAAAACTCCTGTACGTGAGCAAATTTAAAAAGTTGCTAAAAAGTCTCACAAAAGTCTCAGCTGTGACTTTTTTGTTTTGCTTATGTCCTCCAAATTTATCAATCCCCTTTGATAGTATGATAAATATGTAGCTAAAGCAAAAAAATAAAAATAAAAATGACTTCAGAACCTGCTTACCAAAGCAAAAATGATATATGTCCCCCAAAGTGAAAAGAGTCTAGAGACAGAACTAAGACTTTTATATGGGTAGGGTCATATGTGGCGTATTTTGCTGCGTTTTTTCAGCAGCTGATTTTGCCACCCATTGAAGTCAATGGGTAGGAAAATATGCAGCAAAATATAGCATGTGTTACCCTACTCTTAGGCAGTGAAGTCTTGTTCAGGTAGTGACGGTGATACTCAAGTCATAACATTGGCTGAATCTATAATTTTTCCATAAGTTCACCTAATGCAAGTTACTTCTCAAAGTTTTCTTGAGTAACAATGCAGGTTTTATCATTTAGGGTATATTCACATGGGTGAGAAATAGAATGGGCATGTACTATATCTGCAAAAATACAAATACCGCCACTGATGTTGGCACTATTTGGCACTATGTTTTACTTATATTTAGGGAAGCATGTGTGTTAAGTAACCATCTGCTAAGACAAAGTTGCATGTATTATTATACCAAGAATATAATGTTCATAATTTAACCTACCTGAGCTTCAAGAAGATACTCAGTAATATCCTTAGTCTTG